>NC_044030.1:71529413-71832443 GCF_900496995.4 Aquila chrysaetos chrysaetos
TGCTGGACTTAACTGCATGCTGTTCAGTCAGTGTACCACACAGAGTGATGCTTGTGATTGCCATACTAAAGAAACGTGTGACAAACCTGCTGTCACGCTGAGCTGTGTCATTGTGCTGCCTGCATATGTCTGGCCCTGCAAGAGGGGATTGACACAGACTGCAGAGCAACTGTTTGTCACTGGCCAGCTGGAGCCCCGGGGACACTGAGAGTGCCCACTGGGGTGAGGGCACCACCGGCAGAGGCTGGCCCAGGCACGACAGGCAGCACAGCAATCAAGGCAACGGCTTTCGCCAACTTTAACAGTAAAATGGTGAAAACTAGGAGACGGACAGTAACAGGGAAAGGTTCAGAAGTACCCTGGGTAGGCATAGCACAGGGCTGGGCACCCATACAACACATGGAGATACTAGGCTGCATATCCAAGGCAGTGCAGGGAGATGAGTTTCACACCCCTCAAACTAGTAACCCCTGTATCTCAGCCACAGGGCGGCACGGACACAGCGCTGTGTGGTGTTCAGCTCTGGAGTTGGTCCTCCATGCTTCCCTGCCCTAAGCACACTTCACTGCAGTGTGAAATGGCCTTTTTCCAGCAAAAAATTCAACAAGATAATGAAAGCCAGCAGAGTCCTCCCTGGTCCAGCCCTCTTCACTGAGGACTGAGCTGTGATCTCCAATTTCATCCCATGTTAGGTGGATCTGGGCCTGGGTTGTTTGGGGTTTTTTTAATAAGTCAAGATCAGGCCAATCTAAAATATAATAAATAGTGAAGGAAAATTAGACTTTCAAGATTCCCTATCACACATACACTTTTAGGCACTTCATAGACAGACACTTCACTATGAAGTCATCATTCTTCACTATTGCTCAGATGATGTGTGTTTGCTCACCTTGTTTGAAAAAAATAGCAGCCTCACAGCGTCTGTATCGCTATTGCTAGTCATGACTAGTAAACTTGGATAGACATAAGAGGGGATAGAATTTTAGTCTAGCGAATGTAATGGGCAACACTTCAAGGTAAGAAGGTAGAATTTTAAAAAGATACCCACCAAGGAGCTAATAACAACAATGAAATTTTTTCAGACTGAGCCAGATTACATTTGGCTTTGTCTCATGAACATTTGCTATATGAGGGTGGGGATTTTATTGTTTCTATGAAGTTTCTCAGAAAATAATTTTGATCCTCTTATCGCTATAACTTACTGTTATAATACTTTACTAGTTAATGTTTTAGTCCTCTTTCAATTCCTAAGATACCTATTTTCAATTAATAAATGAATTGAAAAAAATGAATACTATACATGAAAATTTGAACAGGTTAATCCCAAAACATCTAAAAAAATTACAAACAAGTCTCAGTAAGGGGGAGACTTAGTACAATTTAAGTACTATAAATTCATTTTTTAATAATTTTTTTGTATCAGTTGTATGTACAAAGCATTATGGTATATTTAAACAGTAAAAATTATCCTTTGTGTAAAAAAACTAGCTATAACAGTGTAACTAGACATTTATCTCTTTGTTGCTTAAACAGTCATTACAGAAGATATTTGTAGCAAAGAATGCAAAGAGTGAAATCATTGCTCCGATGCTGTTATTCAGAGTTTTGCTGTTGTCTTAGGCCAGACCAAGATTTTGTTCACAAATTTCTCTTTTGTGCTCTGATAGTGTCTCAGGGAATTATGCCATGTTTGTGCTTTTAAGCTGAAAGGCACAATAACATACACTATATACAGCTGCAGTACAACATAATCTATAGTACTATTTTTCTTGAGGCAAGTATAGTATTCGGCAATTCCTTATCTCTTTACTCAAACCTTTGCTCTCCTGAGAAGTAGTATTCTCAAGGCATGCTGGAATTATTGATGGTACTGGAGCAATAACAAAGTTTTATTAAGGTATTTATATGATTGATACCTAAAGGCTTATAAAAAAATAAAAATTGTGCATTTTTAAAGAGGTATCCGTATTGCCACCTGCTTTTGTAAATCCTGTAAGTACTCCGCAGATTTTCAAGTTCTTAAGGACTATTTATTTACTGCCTAAACTTAACTTATTTCGTAGGCTTTAAAATATAGAGGTTGTACAGTAAGTATAGCTTAAACCAGTATATAGAGAAATTCAGACAAGTATTAGGAAAAAGTTATAGACATTATAGGCCTGTTTTGCTGTAGACTTACTTATAAGGAGTAGGATAAACAGAAAACACTAGCATTGAGAAGGATCAGAGGTGAGGAGGGGTCCAAGGTCTTTCACAGATAAAGGCAACCAAACCAGTTTGACTATGTTTCAATTGGTAAATTTGCCTTCTGTAGATTAAGACAATTTTATAACAGTATTAGCCGCTTTCCTTCTGTCATTCAATTCAGTTCATATGAATAAGAAAGCAAAGGAAGGGTTCTGCTCTGAAATGATGTTCATATCGCATTGAACTAGTATTCAGGAAGAGTTCTCCATATGCAAATTTGCCACGACACACTGGAACTTAGCCTATGCATTCAGGTAAGCTGGGAAGACTTTCTTCCCTGTAATAGGAAAACTAATTACATGGTAAGTTAAGTGATTTTCAAAAAGAAAAGTTGAAAGATTTGGGATATATATGTTTTATATTTTCATGGACTATCCATATAGTCATAAATTTCCCATTGCTGTCTGCTATGAAATATGTATGTCTTCTCTATGTTGCATTATTTTTATTTGCTTATTGTATCAAATTTTAAATTATAACTCAAAGCTTTTCTTTCCTTTTTTTAATCTACTGAAATGATAATTATAAATATTAGAACTTTACAGGTACCCTGAAGAATCTGGACTGACATGGTTTCATTTTCCAAGCAAAATATTGCTGTTCCAACTTCTGAGCTTTATGAAAACAATAGAGCAATATTTTGTCCTTGAAAAAACTTGTATATATCTGACTACTGCTATACTTTCTAATCTAACACAGGAATTTCGGGGTTTGTTATTATTATCCTGCATGCTGCCTATATTGACACATAAAGTTACAATGTTTGCTAGAAAATTTCTGAAGAATATGCGTATATTGTTTAAGGCATCATCTAATAGCAATTACAAACCCGTTGCTTTTCATAGTAGTACAAAAGTGTTATGGACAGAACAAGCCTGCACTGTACTATGACTATTGTATAATTAATATTTGCTTCATACCTCCTTCCATTTTGTCTCATTAACTTCTTTGTACTGCAATTCATACTCCAGAGTAATCCATCCCTTCTGAACATCTGCTGTTGGTGGTGGATCCCATCTTACTTGGATATCCCCATGGATCCCAGTCTGACTAGTATTTAGCAGAGTCCAGTTAAGGTGGACAGGGGGATCAGGTAGTACTGTTTAAACAGAGTATTTGGAATAAAACAGCCAGTTTTCAATGTGAAATGATCATTCTTACTACACACTGTTAAATTATTTCAGGACTAAAAAAGCATATTAACCACATATTTGCTGATTAAAATCTAAACCTGTGAGTCAATGACAAAGTCACTACAAGTTTGGTAACAAGAAGGCACCCTATCATTGGCAGTAGATTGTTCTGCATAAATCTCACCTGAGTGAATAATAAAGAAGACTAAAAATGTATTACCTATTACACTACATTTCCCAATAGCAGCTTATAAAACACTGAGACATAAACAATTCTCCATCAAAATTTAAATTTAGAGTTCTCACTAGAAATAAAAACAACAATTGGAGTAACACAGAAAGATAAATTAAAAATTTAATTAATATAGAAGTACATTGAAAAACTGTGCTATCTGAAAAATTAATCTAATTTTGTTCAGCTGAAGAAAAGAGAGCAGTGGCTATTCTGGTCACTTGGAGGAATAAATTAATTGAGTATATGTAGAGCACCGCTCTGAACAAGCAATAACATCTGCAAAGTCCCAGACAGTCACAATTCATATTGCAATACATATAAATTCTAGCTTAGAAATGCTAAACATCCTGATTCTGTAGATTAGTGTTGATTCAGGAGCAAAAACCTGTTTGGTTCCAGAACTTTGCAGAATCAAGATTTTCACGCTATCCTTGCTCACACTGAACAAAGGGATGTAGCATCCATTAGAAAGCACTCAGGGTGACAGCAAAGGCAAGCTCATCTGCAGACATTTGAGAGACCACTGGTATTCAGAACAAGAAACCATGTATTTGCTTTTATCCTTTTAGCTTTTTCCAATCCAGGCAATATTTTCTGGTGTGGATCACATTACATATGTTACAAAACCAAATCCCTTCCTATATATCATATTTTTTGGAAACTACCCTTTCTGAGAGGGAAAATTTAAATACAGTATGAGTAATATGAAAGCTTATAGCATCACACCTACTGTGATATAAAAATATAGAGGTAAAATGCATAATGGAAGCATACCTATTTCATCAACGCTGAAACATTTTTCATCAAATACTTCATCTTTATTGGCAAGCTTAACACAATATGGTATCCAAATAGAGGTGTAGGATGTGTTGAAATAACAGCTATTTTCTCCTGCAGTGATATAATCAGGGCATTCTTTCCAGTCTTCATCATTCCTAGAATGACAACAAAAATGCAATACACATGATAGAGATACTTATAGATCTTACAAAGTACAAATTATAGATGTTACAAAACACATTGTGGATAAGTCGTAACTTCTATGGAAGTGACAAAAACATGTCAATATTGATTGTGATTTACAGTGAAACCAAACCACTATTCAAGCAACCTGCATAAATGAGTTTAGGTTCTCATATACTGTTAGTGGCATCTCTATGCTTTGGGTGCTGTTTCCAAAAGAACAGTCAGAGAACACATTGTGCTATGCTGGTAGGTGCTAATGACTACCAGCAAGCACAAACTTAGGTAAATTTGATATACATTTAAGCAACTGTTGTTCAGGCAAAGTTAAATTGCAGTAAGATGCCCATCTACATGCCCATCTGAAACAGCGAGAGCCAGTTTTTATGGCATATCAGTACTGCACCAGCTGCACAGCCAAGGACAGGGGATTGCGTTGCACTGGGAAGCTGTATTGGGATGTAGGCACTGGAGCATTGATTGCTTACATGGGAAAGTGCCCAAGGGTGGATGCTGCAGGAGACCTGGCACAAACCAACCCAGGACTGCAGGATGTGAAAGAAGGGAAGAGAAATATAGCGCTGTGAGTGAGGGAGGGCTAAATTCCTTGGGATACAGAACTTCTAAAACACAGGCTTGGAACTACTAGCAAGAAACGTCTTACGTTTTTCCATTCTGACTTTGTTCAAAAATTCATAAATGTTCTTTCTAAATAAAAGAAATGCAGCAGGAAATATCACATTCATTTCATCTCTTAAAAAAGACAAATAACAGAGTTATAAAGAGTGGCATGAACTCTCAGACTGAGGAACACTCCTACCTGTGTAGGGTCATTTTCATATGGCCAAGGTGAAACTACTCAGCAGGTTCAAAACCAAAGAAGTCTTCAGTTAAAGAAAAATGGGAATAACCAAATTGTTACAAATAGTCTACAGGAAAAGTGACAGATATTTATTCAGTATTTCTGAAGTCACTTTAGAAAAACAAATCTCATAGTGAACAGATCTGCTGTTGCTGTTCTTTGTCTCAATACTATCTCTTAGCCCAAATATAGACCGAACAGGGATCTTTTAAAAAATTACAGTCTTGGTTTGTTAAAAATACACCATAAATGCCTTTTCTTACTAAAAGGCATTGAAGCTGTACAGAAGGAGGATTAAGCTAAATCAATTATGCCAAGTGCAGCCTTCAATACTGGAGTGGGTGCTTAAGAGTAAAAAGGCAGATGTTACATAAATTGAGTAAGAAGCATTTTTGCCGCTAAGCACTGGTGTCTTGTGCTTAGCTGATGAGACCAGACACTTTTCTAAAGGAAATGCTGTAGCTCTGCCAGAGTAAGGACTTGATAAAGGTGTACGTGGTTAGATACTATGGCTTGTGTTAAGTAGGAAACTGGGTTAGAGTTCAGTCCTGAGCCTTAAATGTTGCTTGCACATTGAAACAGAAATATTTTTAATGTGGATGTTCAATTCACTTCTTTTATTGCAGTATTCTAATTTCTAGGACAACAGTGAAATATGTGATCTGCTCAATGTACATGGTACTTTATCTTAGAGTTGAATTAATTTTTAAAGTTTGTACCCTCATGGTACATGCCACTGACAACTGTCAGCTACACATTTATACTTAAATAGTGGTTTTAACTTGTATCGCTATATTTCTGAGAGGTCTTAGAAGAGTAAATAAGAAAGCCAGACTTGCCATTAGGCTTAAGTTTGCTAAGCAAATGTATCATCACCAGTAGAAAGTGTCTGTAGATCAAAAAGGTTGAAAGTCAGTACATTAGATGGAACAGAAACTGACATCCTCCTATTCCTGTGAACAAAAGGCCTGTTTTCCTTAATAGCCCTTACTGGTAATGTCTACAGCCTCTTTCAGGCTAATCATTGTAACAACTTGAAAATTACAAAAGCTGAAGTGGAATGTGAATCAGAATTGAACAGGGCTCAATGAAACGTTATCCGCAGTCTCAGAGGGGCCTTTTCACCTGGACCTGCATTCAGACTTTAATTTAGCAACTGATCAATGGGAGCGTTATAAAACTTTAATAAAAATTTGAAAGGGGCTTGTATCCAGACTCCATATCTTTGCACAGATATAACAAATCTCACAGTTGCACGTTAGATTGATAAGGAATAAACTGAAGTTCCGTATTAAAAACTCCTTTCCCAAGTCATACAGTGTTCAGTTTTGGATTCTCCCACCTGGACCTAAATTTAATAAGCATGTGTTCTTAATTATCTGCCAAGTAATGCTTATCGCTGCAAATTGCTAAGTAATTAACAACAAATTCTGACACTGAAGAATATGCACATAAAACACAGTTTTATGCCCTTAAACACTATGGCTTATATCATAGCAAAAAAAATTAACAGCAACAAGGTAACAGGCATACCAAAATATATGGCTCCTCTCTTTTTTCCTCTTTCTTTTGTTCTTTTCATTTTATTACCTTTTCATGTACAATAGTTGTATTGTTCCTGGAGCAGTGAGGTTATAAAAATTTCCGTCAGTCCAATAACATGAAAACGTCTCCAGTTCAGGTGATCTGCACTTGCTGATTTGTGGCCACTGCAAAAGGTCTGTCAGGAAGAATGGCAGGGGATAGAAGAAGACACTTAAATAAATCCATTTTAACATGCTGTTAAAATGAAACTTAGCATTTTTAATCAATAATTAACTTTTCTTCTAATTCCTTACGTAAAATGAGGCAAGATTTAAATTCTTCTTATGTGCATATATGTAGATGACTATACTTGTAGAAAGTAAAATTTGAAAGATGGGTCAAGCTCTGTTTTGTGCAGTGTAGAAGTGTTAGTATCACAGCCTGACACACAGCGTGGGGATCTGCCAACCCTATAGCTGTAGCTGAATAGAACAGAATAGACTATTTCAGTTGGAAGGGACCTACAACAATCATCTAGTCCAACTGCCTGACCACTTCAGGGCTGACCAAAAGCTAAAGCATGTTATTAAGGGCATTGTCCAAATGCCTCTTCAACACTGACAGGCTTGGGGCATTGACCACCCCTCTAGGAAGCCTGTTCCAGTGTTTGACCACTCTCTCGGTAAAGAACCGCTTCCTAACGTCCAGTCTAAATCTCCCCTGATGCAGCTTTGAACCATTCGCACATGTCCTATTACTGGATACCAGGGAGAAGAGACCAGCACCTCCCTCTCCGCTTTCCCCCTCAGGAAGCTGCAGAGAGCAATGGGGTCGCCCCTCAGCCTCCTCTTCTCCAAATTGGACAAGCTCCAAATCCTTAGCTGCTCCTCACAGGACATTCCTTCCAGCCCTTTCACCAGCTTTGTTGCTGTCCTCTGGATGTATTCAAGGACCTTCACAACCTTCTTAAATTCTGGGGCCCAGAACTACACAGAGCACTCAAGGTGGGGCCCTCACCAATGCTGAATACAGCAGGATAATCACCTCTTTTGACCAGCTGGTGATACTGTCTTTGATTAGTTCTGTACAGATATAACTGAATTAGCCCTGCACTTAATTTAAAGAAAGCATGGCGCTGCAGAGCTCGGTATTAGACTAATCACAGCGTAGTATTTACCCAGCTGAGCAGTTTTGCAATGTGTCTACTCATCAGAGTAGCTACCTTGAACTGAGTCCAGGTTTGCGTATATGACATTGTGTAGATATAACCCTGCTCTGAGAGAGATAAGGACAGCTCTAAGCACGTGCCTGTTCTGCCACATGCCACTTCTATATTCATAATTTATGTTCTTTGTCAAAACTGAAACGATGTAGGGCCATGAAATGACTGCTACAAATAGTCAGCCTCATCAACCCTTGTGAGAAAAATAAAAACAAAAATTGCAGGTATGACTCACTGCTTTCAAAGTAAGTACTTAACTTTTTCCTGATTTTTAAGGGTCTAATGCCAATGTTTCCTATTTGGCGTGGAAAGCTTGCCAGAGGGAGATCACATGCACATGGAAGTGTCTACCTTTGTTCACTGACTGTCTGGGAAATATGATCATTTATTTAAGAAAATTTGTCCATATGGCACTTAAAATGTAGATATTAATCAGGTGTTTATGACTGGTGAAATGATCCCTGGCCAGGGAATGACATGATGCTACTGGACTCTGCATGTGAAGTCCTTTACAAATATTTTTGCGGTATCACAAGTCTGAATATCAGAATTTCAGACTAGATGTAAGGAAGACATTTTTTATGATGAGCGTGGTGAAACACTGGAACAGGTTGCCCAGAGAGGTGGTAGATGCCCCATCCCAGGAAACATTCAAGGTCAGGTTGGATGGGGCTCTGAGCAACCTGATCTAGTGGAATATGTCCCTGCTCATTGCAGGAGGGGTTGGACTAGATGACCTTTAAAGATCCCTTCCAACCCAAACCATTCTGTGATTCTATGATATTTGGTACAAAATAATTACACTCAAAGTTGGAAAAAGTATTAATGTACAGACACCCACACTCACCAGATGCTTCCTCCTATGCATGAGAATTTTGTAGCCTTGCTGAATGTTGACTCCTTTATTTATGGCTCAGACAGACAGCCACTCAACACCACAGCAGTTTGTATTTCTTGGGCTTAATAGTTCAAATTGTGTACTTTGTATTATACACTGCTAAGCATCCACATCAGGCAGTAACTAATACATGAATATTATGAATTTCTGTTTTGCTCATCCCGTATCATTGCCTCATTTCACACTTTGGACCTTAAACAAGGCCTGAAAAGGCCGTAAAGAAGAGATCTCATAAATCGGATGGCTTACGCCACCCTGCCCCCCCTGCCTCTCAAGCATTTAGAATTTTTCCTGCCAACCTAAAATAACTGATTTTTGATTGGAAAGACTTAAACAGAAAGTTTTTTTCCTCTTTCTTAGCCAGCATGTTCCATTTCACTGAACTTTAAATAAATTTCTTTTTAAAATTGAAAAAAATTTTGAAATGAAGTGTTGCAGCAAATGAAAAAATCACACACTGTTCTTTTTCAGAAAATATTGAAACAAACCATTTTGACTATTGTGCCTGATTTTGTTTGGTATGGTAGTCAACATTTGACACCTTTGGCCTAAGTCCCAAAATGCTTTTGATTGGCCTTGATTTGAGCTTTTACACATTTTTAGATCATTCATCAAACAATTTTCACGTGGTAGAAATCTTTGTTAAAAACAGCACATGATCATGAAATAGCAAACTGTCATACATAACACAGATCCAAAATAAAACAGAATAAAAGATTCAAGAACAGTATTGTATTTATAACTTTTTAAATGTATGAGTGTTCCAGCTTTCAAACTTGAACTTTCTTTTCTATTTAATTGAAAATCAAATCATTGTTTAAAAAACAAAACAAAGAAAAATAAATGAAATTTTGTGCCTTTACTTCAAAGACATGAGTAAAATTGTCTCCATTGCATAATACCTATAATCAACAAGACACAAGTCTCTCCCTTCTTCTATAAACAGATAGTGTGCAAGGAAGTACATGTTATGGCTTTTCCTGTTTCTATCCTCAGCTACATGCATCAAGAACAACTATAGATATTTTTACCAACACAGGTTAAGAATTTGAGAAAATGATATACTGGAAAACCCTCCTAAATTGGAATATTTCTGTTGATGCCTGCACCATATTTATAGCTAGAACATACAATATTTAAAGACCATGCAGATCATGTCCTCATCTCCAGGGTTAAATAAAGTCACACTGTCGCTTCTTAACATGATGAAACGAACTGAATGGAATCAAACTTCACTTACGTTTTGAGAGGTCCAGCAGGATCTTAGGTATAGGCTCTACCAAGTCCTAATAATGAATTCTGTTGAATTCACCAGTCTTGTATACAAGCTAAATTAAGGACTGTAAGATGTACAAACTCTTCTAGGAAAATGGATCATAACACAGCCAGAAGTGGCATCAGTTACAATAGATTAGCAATGCACACAGAATACAGAATAAGACTTGGTCTCTTACACCCTAACTTCTGAGGAATGTATCCCTAAGGTCCCACTTTCTTTTCCACTTCCTCATGACAGGACTCTTAATGCTTTGTCTCACAGGTGTTCCTTCAACAGGCACAAGAATTTCTGAGCAGGGAGCAGTTTTGTGTGAGATTCATCTTGGTTTACCAGTTCTCATATATATAGAGATATATATACACATATACATATACATATATATATATATGTTTTATGACCAGTTTCGTCTGTAAGAAAAATTATCTTCTGATTGATTGTTTCCAGTTTCTGTGCCAAGTTTCCAGCCTTCAAAACTGCAGGCTTTTGTGACTGACTGGAGGAAACCTTGTCACACTGACTTTTATAAGGCTTGGCACTCTTGGGGTCGATCTCCTGAATTCCTTGTTTCCCACACAAGTCAGTTATCAACGTTGTACAGGACCCTGTGTGAGCTCCATCTCCTGAACAAACTGTACCAAAATGTGATAAATGAACACAACAGCTCAGCTGAATGCATTTAGGCATAAAGGCAGCAGGGTACTGAAAGTAAAGGCTGTTAAACTGAGATTTTAAATAGACTAGAAAAGCAAAACAAATAATGAATACAGACTTGCTCTTTTCCTACCTGATCCAATAAGTTCCAGGCAAATTGTCATGAATAAAAGCACTCGCTTGATTCAAGATAATGACTTGGCTGAATATGCAGATTCAACAGTAGAAAACACGGAAAAACTGGCAAATCTGTGGCTTCTACTGTGACTACTAAGAAGGTTTGGTAGAAAAGTTCCTAGTCCTGCCCCAGGGTTTAGCTGAAGGTAGATGTTCAGCTGCCACAACTGTACTGCAAAAGAGTACAATCTCTTCACATTCTGCTCTCATTATGTTATGACCACAGATTATCCATGGTCTAAACTCTGGCTCAGCCAGAAGAAACTGTGCCAAAACAGTAGCTAAGACAATAGTGTGGTTTATGGAAAGAATCAGGAATGCAGATGTGCCATCTCTTCTGCTTACATTTGTTTGTGGGTCACCAGCCTGCAGTTTTCCATTTAGCATAGTTTCAATGCTATATATTCTTTAATCTTTAAAAAGAATACAGTACTGTAACTGCAGCTTACTGGAACTTATATACACATGAACTTTAAAACAAAAGAAATCCTAAAATCTAGAGGTGTCAGAAGGCTAATTCCTTTAGAGATTAAGTGCCCTTGGTTTTTTTGCTTAAAAGTCCCTCTAATAAAACTTAACTTTAAAGGGAGCTAGCCTTGAGTGTGGAAGAGTAAGGAACTGAAGTTTATAACTGGGATGTAACAAAACAGATTATCATCATCTTGGGGAAAGTCCTACTGCCACCAGAGCTCTAGTACTTCTGCAGGAACAACAGTGGAACAGGACACAAGTTGTACAGAAATGTGTCTTCCTAGTATGGGTCTTAGGTAGGTGAAATAATAATGAGGATATGAATGATCCAAAAAAATCAAGCTAACTAAGCAGAAAATGAAGAAAAGAGGGTATATTTTTGCTGAACAAGAGGAAGTATTTCTGGTTGTTGTAATTTTAGAAGGTTTACGTAGAATTATCAGTTATCAGAACTTACAATACCTATAAAACCTGGAGCAAACTTAAACTTACAGAAGGATAACATGTTCCAATATGCAAATCAATGACAGAAGAAACCTTATGCAACAGTATATATCTTAATATAATCAACTCTCAAAGCATAACCAATGCATCATTGCTAGAGCATAATAAAGAAAGAGGGAAATGGAAACGTAAACAGCAGAACTAACTACATTTAAAATTGGAAACAGTTATGAAGATCTGGAGTGTTATTTACTGTAGCTCAAATTTGTACATTGAAAGCGAATGCTCCACCAATTAGGTTCTGCTCCTGAATCCACCAAGCTCAACAAATGTTGGGCAATTTACTTTAATACGGGCAGGCTGATTTCTCTGGTACCAGGAAATTCTGATTTGTTCAAATTGCACAGCAAAATGAACAGCATTTGCTGTCAGTGGATGATATTTTAAATAGGTACAGTCTAGTACTAATAAATTGTCAGACATCACATACACAGAGAGTGGGATGCAGTAAGCGGAGACAACAACAAGGTCACTTCCTCATCAGGCTGCTTGCTAGTCTGACTCAGCTTTTGCTCTAGGTCCTGTCCATGAAGGGCCAACAGTAAAGTTTTGGAACAACTTTTTGGGGAAAAGAAGGCAATTTCTTTCATATCCATAATAAATAAGATCCTTTTGCGTAAAGTACTCAACAGAAACAAAGCAACATTTAGTAACTCTAAGATGCTGTATCGCAGTGAAAACTGAAGGGAAGTGCTGCATAAAAGAATATTTTGCTCATGGAGAAAGTCTAAATATTGTAATAGTTCTTGATAAATATGGGTGTTTTGCTGAGCAACATGAAAGAGGAGTATGTTTTCACCTCTGTATTGAAGACTAATTTAGTGTGCACAGTGTTTTGGGGAATGCCAGAAGGATTTTTTAGCAAGTCTGCAACATAATCAATGAACAACAACAAAAAAAACCCCCAATCCTGGAGCTTGGTAACACTGAATGAAGAGGCAATGGCTCTCCACTTTCAGGTTGTTCTCCTTCAGAACAAACTTCTCCCTTTTTTTGTCAAGTGAGACTGACAGAGTTAAAAGAATAAAAGCCTTGCGGAAGCAGAGCTTTTCCACAGCATCGAAGTCCAATGGCTGTGCTGGTTTCCCACACTCTCTGTGTTATTGAGCATCCACAGAACAGAAATCAATGTGGCTCACTGATGTGGTGTCTGTAAGGGTACACACAAAAATTAAGTAAATAAAGCTCAGGACTGGGGAAAAAACAATCATGTAGTATTACTTAGTACTATTGCCCATGAGACAGTACAGGGATGAGTGAGGATGTGGACATGTGCCATGTTCCATGGTCTTTGGCATTTGCTTTCCAAATCATGCTCTCCCATGTGCAGTGGTTGAATCACATGATTCCTGTTACAGGCAAGCTGTATCAACTGGCCTGCCTACATATATAACATATAAAGGGAAGCAGAGATGGACGTCACAGTATTTGTAAATGAAAGGCAGTTAATGTAAAAAAAACATTTCCAATTATCTCTTAATTGCTTATATAGTTGTAACTCAAATTGAAATTACATTTTTGAGAATGTGTGTATAAAAATAATAATGAATAATGTTTTTATCTGTTATGGCCATCACTGTAGATGTTCAGTATTGACTAATGTTATGTGGTAGGGCATATGAGGAAATACGGAAGCACAAATCAAGTCCTGCAGGCAAACAGTTTGTGCAATAAGCAAACACCACAAAAGGTCTTCCATGCCTTTCTCAGAGCCAACAGTTCTACAGTACTCTACTACATACATCTCCAACATCCTTCTTTCTCCTGCACATGTACTAGCAATTTCCAGTCTGAAGCCCAGTTCAAAGTTAATAGCTGTCTGAAAGCAAACCCATTGCTCACCATCATGCAGCATGACAAAGCCACCATGCAGTGGTGAGGGGATGTCTTGAGACACAGCCCCTCCAAAGCTGCCACCTTCCCACCAGAGAGGGGTGCTCAGAACCAGGACTGACATTTTTCCAGAAAGACAAGCCGAAGTCTAATCCGGCATCCCCAAATTGGGCTCCAAGCTGACACTCACCTCCCCAGACTCTAAGAGGCAAATACTCAGAGGATCTGGGGAGTGAGACTGTTAGGTGTGAACCCAGGTCAAGAACTGCAACTTTACAATTACTTTAATGGAAAAGTCATGCTAGGGCACATCTTGATGGTCCTGGCTAAATGTGACAACTTACCTCCCTTGTTTTAACATTAGCTCACTTCCTATAAATAAGAAGCTGTGCAGCGGGGGCACTTCGACAGCACTGGAGTGAGTACTCGCACAGGATAGCCCTGATTTGGTCTGACCAGGGGACACGGTGGGGTCCGAGCTTTGCAAGCCAGAGTCAGGCGGAGGTGGCCGGGGGCGAGTGGAGCCCTGCGGTGGGCAGGGTGCTGCAGCGAGTGCGTCGCTGCGTCAGGCAACAGCAAATGGCTGCACAGCGGCGTTGGGAACGCAAACGACAGAAGTGCGTGCCAACGTGAGAACAGTATGGAGTGTGTTTTTACAAAGGAGAAGTTACAGCACAATTAACATCTGCAGGGGGAGTGGACAAAGGGAGCAAAAGCAGGGAGCACAAGGTGAAGAAGGACAAAGACACAGAAGGAAAAAAGGATGAGAAAAGAAGACAATGTGTTTGGAAAGAAAAGCACAAGAGGACACATAAGTGTGTATGAGACAAAGACTAAAAGGTAGCAAAGGACTTGAGGTAAAGGCAGAAGAAACATAGTATTGACAAACTGTAAATGAAATGTGGGAGCTGACGCAAACCTGCAATCACACTGTCACTCAGTTTAAATAGTGAAGATGACAATTTCTTGGTTCAGCACATACGTATCCTGATAGCATAGAGAAGAAATTGCATGTATCTGGGATCACCCAGAAGAGGTACTGAGGTAAGGGACTGGAGGAGAAAGCAGATGGCTGTAAGGACTGTGTGAAAAGAAACAAGAAAGCAATGACTCAGTGCACTTCTCTTTAAGGACACCTGCAGAATAATGACAGCACAAAAGAAAGACTGGGGTCTTCCTCACAGATCTAACAAGGTTTCAGTCATTATGTCTATTATAAACAGTGCTCCATAAAAGCAGGGCGATGAATTTGCCAGGTTTCACTAGACAGATGCAGCTGTGTATTGTCAATTGCCAATGATGCTATGTCACAAACTGTATTTCATCATTGAAACTGTTGGTTATGCACAAATGCATCCTGATGTTTCTTGTTATTTATTCCCCCGCCACACCCTTGTTACATTTGAATGAAGTAACTCACGAAGATACTGGCCCTCAATCTGGCCTTGTTCTTGACATTCAGTCCTTTTAATTCACACTGCTTTTGGGAGACCAGAGTTAAGGTGTAAATTCTCGTACTTCCCTTTGTTGAACTTTAAAGCTACTTTTGGCTTCTGCAGATTTTAACCATTCTTCAAAATAATGACTGCCTGATTTAGGTGCAATAACATTTGCATACATGATGGAAAAATCCTACCTCGTACTCTACAGAGATTTTCATGGAGTACAAATCATCAATCTCTATTTGAAATTTGAAGTAGTACAATTTGGTGTGGTTTTTAGTCAAGTGAAGTAAGTGAAGGAAAAATGCCAGTTCTATCCACAGAACAACTATCTGAATGTCTTTGAAGGAAACTCCCAAAAGTCAGCAGCAATCTTTTTTTTCAGTCCAGAGGAAAGTTCCCTGTTACAGTCACCATATATCAATATAAAAACTAAAGAGACAAAAAACTTCCAGAAGCTGTTACTAGGAGTATCATTTGTTACCTTCCATACCTGGAATGAAACTCCAAGGGACATTACTGACTTGTCATTTAGAGATTTCTCTGATAAGTCCTGCTACAAGACCCACCTGACAGAACAAGGGCATGTGCACTGAACAAAAGCTGAGCCCTCGAAGCAGTCCAAGGAGCCACTTCTCATACTCTGATCAGTGACAGTGATGTCTGAAAATTTTATGTGGCTTCGAATACCTGAAGACTGAAAGTCATCCTGATACTTCACAGTTCTTCATGATGAGAACCACCCAATTTCATCTTTACAGAGGCTGTGAAGAATACAGGGGCTTATACAGTATTTTCACTCTTTTTGCACATCTGGACCATAATATCTTTTCCTGGGTTCCAAAGAAGACTGAATTGATTTCAGTATTTTAGAACATTCTGGCATGCAGTATTTCTTCCGTGCTTTTCAGAGTGTCTGTTTTATTACTGTAGCCAGGATGTTTACTTGTTCAGTAATTCAGAGCTTTATTATTGCAATGAATCATGAACTATGAGTTACCAGCTTCAAAGAAGATCCAGTGAAATTTTAAAAACAAACTAGAGAAGAACAGAAGTATTGTTTTCTGCTCTACTTATCCTCAAACTTAGCAAGAACCTGAGTCTTTGCAGTTTTGCAGTGTTCTTGTAAGAGCATCCTTTCTAGTGGGTTTCAAAAGGAAAATGACTGTGACAACAGTTCTGTCCCCCGCTTAAGTAGAGTTCTTGTAGACCTACCAGGATTGTCCTTTTAACAGTATTTATAAAGCAACAGTCTCCACTCTTCATTGTCAGAAATGAAGCCAATATTGTGATATATCATGTAAAAATCCTGCTAATTTACGAACTAGTTTCCTTTGAAAAAAACAACCAACCAACCAGAGTACCAAGCAGTTCTCAAGGCCATGACTTACATATGTGCTTTGGATCCCAGCTGGACCCTTGTACATGAAAGGAAATGTACGTGACACATTTTAAGTTATAAATGGGGAGTATCTGATGTTCTTCCCAAAATGGGAAAGTTGCTGAGCTGGATACATTTTAACTTACTCTGAAATTCAGGATGATGTAAATACCAAATGAGAGAGAAATCATGCCAATAATACTAGACTGATGGAATTAAGTTAGCAGTGGAAAAACAACCCCCCCCAGAAGTATTGACAATTCAGCGCTAGGATGAGCAAAGCACTAGAGAACACGCAAACGGGGAGCACTCATGACTCAGAAGGGAGTTGAGCTTAACAGAATAATACATATTTTCCTTCAGCTTTTATTTCTGTGATCTGGCTATGAGCCTAAAAGAATCTCCTGATCATCTGTAGAGCTCTGAGTGGCCTGAAGTAAGCCCCCAGACTCATCCTTATTTTACTATTGCAGAGGAGATTTGGACAAAACAATCATATTCAAATGCACAGTGGACAGATTTATAAAGGAAATATATTTTTTTTTTCCGACAGACTGCCAAAAGTAATTTAAGTTTTACGTATCCTCCACTGAACTTGACTTTCTCTAACACCCACTCCCTCTTTGTAAACCCAGTGCTGTCAGACCTGGGCTTCAGGGCTTCATTAAGGAACAGTCACAGACAGAGGTGGCGGGGACTTTTCTTCTCAGTACTTGAAATATAGGCTCCACAGACATATTTGAAGTTTGAGCACTATTAAAAAATGGGCTTTTCTCACTTGTCTTGTTTCCCATCTTCCTCCAATGTCTTTTCATAAACTAGTCTTTTTAAATAACCACAGAATGACTTTAGAGGGAAGCCCTGATTTTTTTCATTTGAAAACATAGCCATTTCCTGGCTGGACAAAACAAAGACCAAACATTCAAGTTAACTAAAGACCAACCTAGGTCTCTAGAATTACTGTTATATTAGTCTTTAGCATGCCTAAGACAACTCTACTTCTGACAAAAGCATGGACTTTAGATACTATGCCAAGGAGAGTGACATTCATGCAGACGCAAGACAGTTTTCATGGTTTATTTAGATTAACAAAAGATTAATAGGCACTGTCAACAACAGTACACCTAATGAATCTTTAAAACAATCAAAGAAACATAGGTCAGTCAGAAGATGCTCTTACATACCATCTATAATATCACTTCCTTCTCCTCTAGGAGCTTTCCAATACGTGCTTAAAGTCAGCAGGTTCTGGTCATTAAACACATAACACATTAAGAGCTTTGTACATGCCTTCATTCAAGCTATCATTCAAACAATCACACATAATCTCCCTAAAACTATTGTGACATAGGCATTTCTCTGTTTTTGCAGTGGGAAAACAGGGGAAGAAGAGAGGTTCATTATGTGAACCCCAACTGAGCTTAGAAAGTGGGAGGGAAGAACAGTTGCCAACACCAAAATGATTACTCAGAAAATCCTGGCACCAACAACTTGCTTTAATGTGTCAGACACTGTACTGACAGTCAGTTAGTTAGGAAGCTCCATTTACAGTCAGGTTTCTAAAGGCAGGTATTAATCACTGATATATGTGCTATAGATTGACACTAGATATTACTACGAGATACACCATTCCTGCTCTGGAGAACCTGTAGCTTTGGAAAGCCTGAAGGCAAGTGCTGCAGAACTCATCTCCCACAGTGATTGTGCGTCACCTCACTGCTCACCCAACTTCCCTTGTTCTCTTAATTTTTCTCTGAGTATTCCTCTGCTATTCCGTGTCAACAAACACACCATTTAAGCCAGCAGTCATTCTGTTGATTTTGCTCCAATGCTTTAGTAAGAGAAAATTGAGTTTACAACAGCCCACAGATCACTTGTGTGCATTTAGCCAGATTTCTATAGCTTGACTACAGTCTCAGCAACTGTGTTTCCATCTATACCCCTGCACAGTAAGAGAAAGAGTTTGCTACTCAGGCAGGTCGCAAGAAAAGTTATAATCACACCATTTCCTCAGCAACAACCGCAAGCGGTAATTACACAAAATGACCAAAACTACATTTTTGGCACACTGAAGCACATGGGATTAAGTGATTCATTCACCCCCTCTGCAGGTGAGCAGAAAAACATGATGAGTGCAAGAAGGTTAGTTTTGTCTTTAAAACAATAAATAGAAAGAGCTATGAAGATAATTCATGTAAGAACATCACTCAGTGATGATATTACGTTTTACTTCAGGAAATTGATCCATTTTGGTGGAAAAACTCCTCTAATTGGTGCTGGTTTTACTATTGTATGGTATGAATCAACATCAGCAGGTAAAATGGATTTACACAAGTGTAAGGGAGAGACAAAACTGAGATCCAGTTTACTTTTGGGTAGAAAGTTATTCTATAATTTCCTACTACATTTAACGTTGGCAGCCTTGGTTCACATCCCACATGGGGATATGCTTTGGCTCATCATCAGTAATGTAGTTAAATAAAACAAAATCTGCTGAATAAAAGATGAATGGCATGTTCAATCAGATTTTAACGATAAAGTAATATCTGAAGAGGGAAAAACTAATTTTTATGATGACTAACCTAGCATATCCCCGCAGTATACTATGTTTCTTGCAATTCTAATTGGGTTCAGAAAGTCTTAATTATTCCCATTCTTTCGCCATACAGACAGCTGCTTTTGTTACAGCAGCAAGAGTGACCTTGTGAAATACCACCCTTTTACTTAGATCCAATTCTTGATTATACACTAAATCACACTGTCTCAGTTTATTTAAGCAAACACTAAATCTTGATGGCCCTGCAGGGCCAGTGCAAGTTTGGAAAGGTGAGATGAATTATACATTATGGCCTGCATTTCAACAGAATTGGTCAGAGACAGTTGCAGAATCTTTACCTTGAGATTTATAGTGCTGAACCCCTCATCTAACCTTTAAATATCCCTGTATTTTCAGTCACTTCAGATGTTACGTTGAGGTACAAGCAGCCCAGGATAAGTAGGCGGAAAAAGGCAGATGAAAAAAAAGGCACGCAGAAAGAAGACAAAAAACCAAAGCCATGAACTATAAATCCTAATGACACCTATACTTGGAAGCTGCTTTTTAAATGCACTCTATAGAAAGCAACTGCTAAACAAATACTAAAAATGAACCTAAATTTTGTGACTCTTTGCATCCCAAAGAGCTTTATTTGCAACGAAAGGTTTGCTTTTGCCTGACCGGGGGTTTGGAGCTGCCCGTCCCCGCACGAGAAGGGTGTCTGCTTTCCCACGCAGGGGGGGAGTCGTCCTGTCCCCCCCACTTTGGACGGAGGCCGCCTGCCCCCGGACACCCCGCTGCAGCTCTGGGCAGCGGTTACTGCCATCCCACCCCAGGCAGAGCAGCAGAGCGGGGCCAGGGGATGCTTCCGAGCCAGCCGAGGAACGGCTGCTCGGTGCCAAGCTGATCTCAAGAGTAGGAGATGTGAAGCCACTTCCAAGTCTGGACAATGAGAGACAGCCTCACACAAACGCGACGGTGCGAGTGGGGCCAGCGCTCCCCGCTGCCTTACTTGGTGAAACGAGCACTTGGCCGCGTGCTTCACTGATCGTCAGAGAGGCCAGAAGCTACAGCAGGAGATTGGCTAAATAATGCTACGTAAGAAGGTAAGAAGGTAAGATTTCAGCGACATAGCCTGCCTATGAACAGGAAGCCCATGCGCAAATACACACGTGGTTATTCAGCTGAAATAAGTGACACCAATTCTTCTGTGTTACACCCACGGGTAACACTTATTCTGGTTTCCCAAAAAGTCAGAAAGTAAAACCTGCACAAATTGGTGTTTGCCTTAAGAACTGGCCTAGGCTCACGCACAAGCTGTCATTAACAGACAAAAAAACCCTAATTCGAAACAAATGCTGGTTCTTTCAGAAGATTCAATCTTTGCTATTCCGGGTAGCTACAAAATTATTTTTTAATGAAAATAAAGATAAAGAGAAAATCTTTCTGTGGAATGTTGACACTCAAAAAACAGAAAGGCAGAAGCTACAGCAAAAGATTAGATCTCAAAAAGCTGACGACAGAAGGAAAATACTAGATGGTAAAAGCAAACAGCCTGTAGAGCATGTTGCAACATTCCAGACCTACTTGCGCTTACTGGCATGTTTAAGAAATGAACTCACCGATAAAAGCCCATAATGTTTGCTCTTCAACATTGATTTTGTGGCCGGAACTATCCTGAACAGTCAGACAGGTTTACATCAACCGTTAATGTTGAACCTTGCAGACAGTGGAATGCATGACTTTGTGTCCTAAAACACTGCATTAAAGGCTTTACCAAAAGAACACCACGAGTTCCACTAAAAAGCCCTTCCTCAGCAGATGTCCATTAGCGCTGAATGCTGGTCACAGCGCTGGACTAACTTCAGGAAAGCTGAGCTCTGCACTTCAAGCTTGGATGCTTATTTGCATCTCGAGAGACAAATTCTTCTTCAGCTTGCAATCTTACTGGCTTGAGCGAGGCAAGTGTTATAGGGTTTGCCCCATGGCCTGCAAAGCTGAGTTGGAATTCTCTGAGCAAGGCCCCTCCTGTGACTTCCAGCAGCCTCCTTTCATAGCTGGGCTAAAAGTAACGCTAGAACAGGGAACGCAGTTATGCTTTGGAAAAAATAATTATGCCTAGAGAGGTTATCTTGATTGCTTCCACCTACTCGGAAAAACTCAGTACTGCACCGCATATGAAGATCAGTCTCCAGAGGGAACACGCAAACTGCACAGGGGCTGTTTAAGGATCAAGTCAGCATCGAAATGTGCAAAGTTTAGAGTTTATGGTGAAGTTCAGTGTTTCTGCCAGCTTGTTTATGTCAGTGACCAAAACAACACTGTACTGAATGACATGAGCCATCACGTGTTGACAGTTACTCCAGAAATAAAATGTAAATAACTTCTGCTATGTCTGCACAGGGTATGGTATTAGGATGTATGATTAGTTACTGCGTGAAGACCTAGCACAGCACAGTCAGGCCCAAGATGATAAAAATACAAATAATACTAACTGTTTTAATTTCAAAATAGGAAAAAAACTGCTGGTAATTTAAGAAACATGAAAATCTTTCTTCCTCCAGCTGCTCTTAGAGCTGTTTCTTTTGAAAAGGTAAGCAAAGACAGATCACATCTGACAGTGTCAAGGCAATCACAGATCTCTAACAAATTAATCTTTCTAAGCGAAACAACAGGGAGCTGAAATACATGTCAGCCTAGTTTACAAAAAAAAAAAAAAATCTCCAAGTAGATATATCCAGTAATGGGTCTTTAAATTATAATATTTAAGCTCACTCTTCTTCCCTGAGATAGAAGAGTAATATAATAAACAAGAGGAACTGCTACAGAGACAGAGGCCCCACCGGCGACACAAAAAACCCCTCTGTATTTTACAACTTCTCTCTTCACTTGTCCTGGTTTCAGCTGGGATAGAGTTAACTGTCTTCCTAGTAGCTGGTAGGGTGCTATGTTTTGAGTTCAGTATGCAAAGAATGTTGATAACACTGATGTTTTCAGTTGTTGCTAAGTAGTGTTTACACTAAAGTCAAGGATTTTTCAGCTTCTCATGCCCAGCCAGCGAGAAAGCTGGAGGGGCACAAGAAGTTGGCACAGGACACAGCCAGGGCACCTGACCCAAACTGGCCAGCAGGGTATTCCATACCATGGGATGTCACATCTAGTTTAGGAACTGCGGAGTGGGGGCAGGGAATCGCCGTTTTGGGGACTAGCTGGGAGTTGATTGGCGGGTGGTGAGCAATTGCACTGCGCATCATTTGTACATTCCAATCCTCTTATTATTGCTGTTGTCATTTTATTAGTGTTATCATTATCATTATTAGTTTCTTCTTTTCTGTTCTATTAAACTGTTCTTATCTCAACCCACGAGTTTTACTTCTTTTCCCGATTTTCTCCCCCATCCCACTGGGTGGGGGCGGGGAGTGAGTGAGCGGCTTCGTGGTGCTTAGTTAATGGCTGGGGTTAAACCACGACACCGCTCCCTTTCTCACCGGCCAGCCAAGAGATGCTACCGCTTCAAGACTTGGACAAAGAGATGTGCAGACATCCTCTTCTTACACTTTGTCTTGGTGAAAGTCTCCAGATGTTACAGTGGAAGAGAAGCAGCAACAGTTGTGAGAAGAGAGGACAACCAAGCTGTGAAGGGTCACGATCCTGATGACAGTGCTCAGGAGCCACGTTCCCTCTGCTGCAGCACATGCGGCCAGGATCAGCTCTGCAAGGGATTTCTGAGTACACACCACTGCTCTTGGACAATGCAAACATAAAATTAATGGGGCAATTACAATCCACAGCTCACAAAGTCCTTCTTCCCACTTGAAGGACCAGCAATGAGTTTTGATGCAACTGTCTGATGCAGTTTTATCATTATGTCAGGCTCCCAAGAGCCTCATTTACACTGACCTTGCTCAGTTTGGTCCCTTGCCCATGAAGGATCCAATGCTGTCAGGGATTTCCTTAAACATATCAAGATACAGCTAAGAAACCTAAACAGTAAATCAAATTAAGTCCTAAAATAACTGATTTGCATTAAGCAGGAGTGATAGCATATACAACAGCTACAGGTTGGGTAATCTCTTTGCAGGTTCCCTAGCAGTATCAAAGCAAGGGAGCACAGGGAATCTTTCCATGCTGTGATCTGTTGCGTCTGATCTCTACAAACAAGCCTGGCACCTCTTCTTTAACAATCCCAGCACAGTGTTGTCAAAACTACCCCCACTGAATACTTCCCCGGGTGCTATCAACACGTGCCACTAGTGTTGCCCCAAAGCCTTCCTTGTTCTAGGTGGGCTCTACCACTTTGCTTCCCCCTGGGCTCCTTGGCATGCTTTCTGGGTGCAAAGACATGGATTCTTGCCTTCTAACTTCAAAGAGCTTAATTGATGCCCCTAAGGAAGGAGCTGAGGTGCTCTGATCTGCCATCTGGAGATACTGATCTCTCCTCCCTGGCTGAGGTTCCTTAACTCCTGCACAGCTGGCCTTGCCATGGGAATAAGGAGGCTCCCAGGCCACTCTCCTGCTCCGAGAGCCTGTATGACCAGGTGGTACACTGGACCAGGGAAGGGAAGCAGCTGACAGCTAACACTGGGGGAAAAAAAGGAGTAATTTCCAGCCAAATCGGTTCCTCCAACCAGCTTCCCCTGTGACTGCAAAAAATCCTGTGCCAGCATGTGCGAGGCAGCAGTGAAGGTTTGGGAATGAGCAGGCAGGCACAGATGAGTATAATTTTTTCACTGGCAATGAAGCACTTATTTTGGGGAAAAACCAAAACAAAACCCCACCCTCGGTCCTTATGAGGTGCCTAAAGCTGAGTGCCAGTGATTCTGCACAGCTTAAAAATGATGTGGGGGCACATGGCATGGAGTAAGAGACTCAAGCAGAAATCCATTCGGTCCCTTGTGTTGACCTGTGGTGTGACTCCAGCAACAGGAATGAGCATAAAAGAGAAAAGAAAACAGTTTGCATGGTTTGCACTTGCCACACATGGACTTATGGAGAGTAATTTATATCAATTAAATGAACCTGAAATTTTGGATAACATCTCTGTGTTGGCATTATAACCAGCCCCAGCAGTTCTGGCTCCAACAAACCTGAGAAATATGTATATTAAAAAGGAATAAGCAAGCTAGTTTAGGAAATAACAATAGCATGAAGTTTTATACAGGCTTACCACCCAACTTTTCTTTGTTTGAAATTTGAAAAACTTTCAAGTTTTTTTATTCTTTAACTATACTTTTTAGTTCTACCAGGAAGAATAAATGGAAATGTCAAATTATCATTAAAAAGATGAATTTCAAAGTACAAATTGTTCCAACAAAACCAGGAACCAAAGAACATGGGAAATACCGATGTACACCTTATACAATTTCCAGGTTCATTTCCAGAGAATTAAGCTTCAGGTAAGCATCCAAATTAAATCACAAAATTTCAAAGGAGAAAAAAGGAAAATTACGGTAGTCAAGAGACTGCAGCTGTAACTGTAAAACAAAACTCAAAAACTTCAGTAGTTTTTGGGACCTTATCTTAGCATAAAAGAGAAAAATGGTTAGAAGATGTGAGAGTAGTGAAACTAGAGTGGGTAGACAGTGTCCACATAACAGAACAGAGATATAAGATGCCAGAAACATGTTAAAATAAAATACATATGAATAGCAGAGCTAACAAAACCATCTGCTAAGTCTTCCTTACACATCCCACTACAAAATCTGGTATTCAATTGCTTGACACTTTGCTATAATTTATTCATTTGAGGTGACAATCTCAGTATCAGGCGCCTGTCTTTTATGGAAATCTCTATCCAAAACAGTTCAGCTATTCCTAAGCAGATTAGAGAAAGCTGTTTGCTCATGCTAAGTACTCTGGTGTTCTTCATGTTGAAAATAGCTTTTCAGTTAGAAACACACCATCATCTTGTGGAAATCTGTCCCAACTCCATTAAGTGCCATACTGAGGGCTTCACACCGTGCCTAAATTTGCACTGGCCGCTTGCATGGGGCATAATTTTATCGCATGAGGCACAGATAGACCTATTACTTTTATTAAAGTGACTGCTTATATAATGCTATTGTAGGTCAGCGTAGGTCTTGGTCTGTTGGCGAGACGTTTGTGCTGTTATCTGAGCTGGGAAACCAAACCCAGGAGCGATCCCTTTTGAGTCCTGAGGGCACAGAACATGGTGGCACATGTTGGAAATTCCTATGACAGTGGCAAAATGCTGACAGATTAATCTTCACCTGGCTCCCAAACATGCCTAGTATGTCTCACCAAACCATAAATCAAATATGTTTTTACAAGTTTTCTTCTTTTAGAAATCACTCAGCAAATATTTCGAGCTCAAATCAGGATTCTTTTTCTCATAAAAGTGCCAAGCCCTTTTCAAACCATGTTAATCTGGGAGCAGGTTAAAGTGTCAGTTGCTTAAGCATCTGGAGACGAAGCACTACAAAGAAGGAGTATCTCTAATGCTGCCTTGCAGAAGGTAAGTCGAAGAGCCATTAACCATTATCACTGCAGAAAGCCTGTAAACTTCTTCCAAACAGCTGCCATCACGTTTGACAGCAGTGACAGCAGATTTGCATGATGGGGCTCTCCATGCTCCAGTCTCCCCTCACCCAGTTGCACTGTGTGAGTCCTACAACGGAGTTAACCTCCAAAGATGAAACCACCATGGTGCAGAGGGCAGGAGTGTTTGTACACATGCATGCACACCATACCCATCTCTTTTTTCACCCTTCAGCAGAGTTGGAAAGGAAAATAATTTCCTATCCTAAACTGTTTTCAGAGAAGGCTATCAAAAAAGCTAAAGAACAGATTTTTTGTAATGAAATAAGCTAGGACTTTCCAGTCTGGAAAAGAGACAGCTTAGTAGGGAGATCTACAAAACTAGAAAGAACAGAAGAGAGAACCTGGGATTGATTATTCACTGTCTCTTGAAATAAAAAAAAAAAATAAAGGGGGGCAGCTAATGCAACAAGTAAGTAGCAGGTTCGAAGGAACAAAAGGACACATTTCTCCATTCAACTTGTAGTTGAGTTGTGAAAGTCCTTATTACATGTCATTTAGGATCCTAAAATTTTAAACATCTGTATATTCAAGAGGATGATTATCAACTTTACAGGAAAAAATATTCAAAGGTAATAAATATCAAGGCACCACCTCTGGCTCCAAACCACCCCAAGACACATATCACTGGAGGAAGGCAGAACATTCAGTGCTTGCTCCATTCTTCTGTTCTTCACTATGCATTTGGTAAGCAACCATTGAAAATACAGGAGATAGGATACAAGGCTAAAGGAATTTTATGTCTTCCTTGGCACAGCTATTACACTTTTACAACACTTTTGAAAAAAGAAGCCAGGAAGACAGACATGAGTATCAACCAATGGTGGTTTAAAATATTTTTTCTACTAAAAAATAAATTAGACTTTATTTGATCAGTCAGCCTAGTTTTGTCATCCCTGGTCCATAAGTGACAAACTTAATAAGACTTGCCATGTAACACAAACATGATACAAACTTTCTCTTCTACTTATAGTCAAAAAATACTGGGCAAGCTCATGTCAGTTCACAGCTCAGTGCCAAAACCCGCCATTCCATTTTACTGCTGCAAGGAAACCTGCGTTAGATATAATGTATATATAGAGAGCTCAGAAAGAGGAGTATGGCAAGGATAGCACGAAATTCACGGTTTAGAAAGGTGTTAAGTCCTGTCCTTTTCTCTTGAACTCTACCCTGTCTCCTGTCTGTAAATAACACCTCTCGGGCTCGCTTACAAGTTACTATATAAGCAGCAGTCTGGGAGTGTAGCCAAAGGACAGCCTATAGCTATATCCCCTGTTCAGTCCATGGGCAAAGTAATTTCTTTACTCTTTTTTTATAAAAGAAGGCAAAATGTCATAAGGGAGGATATACCAAACTGTAAAGAAAGGCAGCTTAATACAGCCCTTCAACATGTAGTCATTTAGCACCAATAAGACTGATATTCCTGACCTTGTGAAAAAACCTCCTATTAATTTCTCAGTTACCAGAATACATACAGCATTCATGGTGGTTTTTAGCTTGCTCCCCAGGCAGAGCTGTTAAAAGCAACAGTGACTTGAAGAACTGAAGAAACAGAATATTTCCTGAACTTTTGCCATGTGCTTATTCTGCTGCTGAGATTGTACCAGAGACAGATAGAAAAAGATTTATTTATTGCAGGTTATGGTCTTTCCCCCCACCCCCCCTTGTAAATCTTGCAGAGCAGTTCATGCAGCATTAACTCTCTCTGTGACTTCTACACTACACATGAAGATAAGGCAGAGGATGCATAGCTTTTGGGATCCACTCATCAGTGATGCTCTACCACTGATGATAGACCACAATCAGTTTAAAAGATGAATAGGGCTCAACAAAGAGAAGGGGCCATCATGGCTTTTAAGTCTGTAAACTGTGACAAGAGCCAAAAATACCTCTCATTTTCAAGCTCTGAAGAATCAAATCCATGGTATTGTTTGTGAGCAGTGTGTGATACTGCAGCAGGGCCAAGGGCACACTAGTAAGAAAATGTGATTAGTTGAATAATCTAAACCAAGCGCACAATTAACTTTCACACATTTCAGTGGAAACTGAGCACACTTGGTGCCAGTCTCCTAGGAAGGTGAAAGTCAAAGGAAAGGCAACATTGGGATTTTTTAAGTCCAGTTTGCAAAAAGAGAATAACATTCACGTGATGGGAAGATCAAAGAACAAATTCCCTTTCATGCTCTTTCAGAGCACTGAGGATCTCAGATTCTATCACTTAACCTAGTGACAGAAATCCTTTTGCACTTTCCCTTTTCCCCTTTTTGTCTTTTCTCGTCCCCTCCTTTCCTCCCCGAGCTTTTTGCTTCCACCAATGGATTCCCTGCCTCTTTCCTCAAGGCGCTTTCCCTCTACCCTTCTTTTCTTTCCTTTTCTCTTTGATATCCCACACTTCTTGACTGCAATTCTGAGTTCATTTTCAACATTGCCTGCGATGCGTGAACATGGGAGTGTGACACACTGCTGCTGAATGCCCAGGAGAGCAGGCTGCTGCTGAGGGACAGACCCCGGCGCAGTCCCAGGGCGCAGTTCTGGTTTTTGGTCGGGGCCAAAAGTTCCCGGTAAACCTCCTGAAGTGGGAGGGTGGAAACTGGCTAGTTCAGCTCAGTCGGGGGGCGGGGGGAAGAAGATTTACATTGGCATCTCGAAGTAGTACAATTAGGGTGCATCTGACAATTGTGCTGCCTGCTGCACAAGGAACACTGAGCTTTTGCTATCAGACAACAGAATTCAACTACCTAAAAAGTCAGAAAATGCATTTTGGTGAACATTTGTGTGAGTTCTGTTTTGCAATTTGAAGTCCAGAAGGGCCCATGAGAACTATAGCTCTGCTGTGTGACAGTGAGCACTTACCAAAACATGTTTAAAGACTGCAACAATAAACACATCAAATGAACCTTACAAGTATTACAAATGAAAAGATATCAAGTCCCTAAAATACTGAAAAACTTCCTGCAAACTGCTGCCGAAGAATCCTTTCTAAAAGCCTTGCATAATGCAGCTGTTGCAGCATTTAGCCATTTGTTACAGAATTTACAAATGGATTTACTTTTTGTCACAGGCCCTCTGGTGAGAAACTTCTTGTTGACACAGACAATGGCAATTTGTTCTATGAAAAGCATCTTCTAAGTTCACAACAAAGATACATTGAATAGATATTAACATTTCAACAGCTTTTTGGAAAGCTTTCTTACAAATTAAAAATGTCAGGATCATAGTGAGTCCTGAGCAATTTAAATCCTATCACTCGCACTAAAAAAGACACAAATTCATTATGAAACGAACAGAGGGCGGGACTGGCTCTACCATGCTTACTCATGCTGAACAGGGTGTACCTAGACAGTTCCCCAATGGGACCCTTCTGCAAAATGTAGTACAGGCCTGTTCAGATTAAACTGAGAAAAGATACCTAATAAAATGTTCCCTTTTAATGCCTTAAAATGCTAATCTGTTGCTTCTAATGAGACCAAGCTGGTGCACTTCTGGTGCAGCGTCTAGATGAATCTCAATCACCAGCAGATTTATGTTTTCTTTCCACAGCTCCAGTGCGCAGTGGAAAAAAGACGTATGTACATAAGAAGAAAATATGTAATAAATATGAGCCAACCTTCCTGAATGCCAACTGCAACAACACTGCCTGGATGGGAAAGGCCTAATTGCTGATGCTCAATAGCTGGCTCAGACATGCACTTTGCCAGATAGATTTGTATCTCTTCGGTATGAAGCAGCAGACCCATGAGACGAAGAAATCCAGATCTAATTCAGGCTCTGGAAGAAAGTAGGCTGTAAGGCTTATGCAGAGCTTTTCTGTGCATTTCTTTGCCAGTGTGATCCTTTGTGTCTCAGTATCACAAACCTGTCATTTGCTTCTGACTTGTCCTTATCACTGGATCCAGTGCTTCAAGGTCTTGTGCTCAGTCCCACTTTTTTCTTTCAGACAACCCTAATCTTTGCTTGCTACAGTGGTCCTCCAAAACAAAGCAAGCTGCTGTACAGGTGCCTTCTCTTCCACCCCATCTAAACCAGTCCAACCTAGCTCCTTGGCTGCATATCCTTCACACTTGCTGTCCTGCACTGCAGCATGCCCCTGGATGCAGGACTGCATGTCTCTTGCTGTCAGCCAAACACGGACCTTGGCTGCTTCTTATCTCATCTGCCCTGAAGTTATGCAATGCCAGATCGCCTGTAGGGAATATCTGTATGGTGTCAACAAGCCAGCAGCAGATAACACAGGCAGAGGCTGTACAGAGAGCTGGATCCAACTGCACCGCAGGTAAGCTTATGCTAAAGGACTATCCAAACAAAATTTCAATACTTTCAGGAAGCTTCTCCTGGAATATGGAAAGGGTTACTCCAGGAAGGAGCCCCAAAGGCATGCAAGCAGGTAATTAATGCCGACAGGCATCTACGGGGCCACTGAGACTCCTTCAGCTCACGTCTACACAGCTGCATAAATACAACCCTTGCCCATATCCCTTTCCCCCAGTTTAGTTCTTGTCCCCACTACATTTCAACGTACTCCCTCCTCCACACTGCTTTGGCGTCAACAAGAGGGTCACTGAACGCACACACGAGACAGGCTTCCTGCTCTTGTTTCCAGAGGCTGGCCATGTCCCAGCCCGCAGCAGCTGGCTGTGGCTGCTCAGAGAAACTCTGCCTCGTCTCTGCAGCCGTAGGACAGAGCGTGCTCAGACGCGCTCCGTCGGCAGCACATGCAGGCTCATCGGTGCTAATTGCTAGGAGAGCCTAAGCAAACGGTGATGTCAGGCTCTTTGGATATTTTAGTTACTGAGTGCAAGCAAGTTTCTACTGAGCACACACACAAAACTCGAATTCTTGTGTGAGTACCGAAATCTCACAAACACAGTAAATGACAATTCCCTGGTGAGCTACAGGCAACTGGGAACATTTCAGTAGGAAGACTTAGGCAATCATAATCACATAAAATGTTAGCAACACTGCCTACAGTCCTATCATCAGTGAACTTGGAAGCACAAAGCAGCACACAAAGTTGTGCTTATTTGTGATGCATTTATTTATGAGAACAAGAGAATAATTTAGGTTAGGAGGGAACTCTGGGGGTCATCCTGTCCAACCTCACAGTCAAAGCAAGGCCATCTGCAAAGTTAGATCAGGCTGCTGAGGGCCTTGCCCTCTCCTGCTTCAAATATCACCAAAGACGGAGATCCTGTGGCCTTTCTGGCAAAACTTGCCTCACTCACAGAGGAAGAATTTTTTCCTTATGCTCAAACGGGTCATCTTCTGCTGCAGTTTGTGACCATTGCCCCTTGCCATTTTGTGTGTACCTCTCAGAAGAAAGTGGCTTGTCCATAAAAGCTCCTGCAGGTAATGGAAAACAAACCCGGCTTCTTCAGCTTCCCCTTGTATATCATGTGCTTCCACCCTCTAAACATCCTAGTGGCCCTCCGCTGGACTGCCTCCAGCTTGTCAACAATATTTGTAAGAATTTATAAAGCTCTCCAGATTGCATAATCCTGCAAGAACACACTGACTTAACAACAGTAGAATAAATATTATGAATACATTTTACGGATCTTTCATGATTCATTAAAGAAAATGATTGCTAGCAAAGTAGTAGGTCTGGGCAGTAATTACAGCAGAGTAAAGGGCAGTTTCTGCAGGAATGTTCTACAACAAGGTTAAAAAAAAAGCTTAGGTAAGAATATAAGTATTAGGTAGAAAATGTCCTGAGGAGTTTGGTAATTCTAAAAAGAAATAACTGAAAGCACGTTTGGTCTAAGTACAGGTTACAAATTTTTAGTTAAAAATCCTTTCTGTTAGAATATTCCACTTATAGCAAAGCCATATATTTCTGTGAACTGAGATGATTTCGATGCACTTCTGAAAAGTATTTCAGAAAAGAAAGCCTCATTAATCACCTTCTACACTTAGGAATTGGAAACACTCCTTGTGACTGAACACCTGTCCGTTTGTTTGAACTTGTGTCTACAGAGAAGCTCTCCAAATTATCCAGCCCCTCTTTGGGAAACAGCAACTGATGAAAACTCCTCCAGCATAGTGAGGGCAGTTACCTTATCCTATGGCATTATTTTGTAGCCCTCACATGGGGTTTTATGGATTTGTCAGGCCACAGTTGAGTTCTCCTTGCCCTCGTGAAGCCTGTCTCCTCTCCTTTCATTATGCAGAGAAACAATGGGGAAAGTGGGGACCATGTGGCAGCAGTTATGATATTCCCAAAGGAGAATAAAACCGATGTATTTCTGACAATGCTTGCCATTGCAAGTAACAGGGCTGCCAACCTCATTCCCATATTCCTAACACCAAAAACTGTGTCAATGGCTTTGGGGAAATGCAAGGCCAGGTTTCCTGGAAGCATCCTTCCTCCACACAGCACTTCAGAAGAGGAAGCAGACAGAATCAATACTGCTTGATGCTACTTACCCATATGACATCAGAGGCGCCACTCTACGCCCTTGGTCATGTCGTTGTGGGTCAAGTGCCCATCGAAGGCTCTGCACTCCAATGTTCAGTTATGAACTGTAAGATTGATCCTACTTCTCCAACTATATTTAAAAATAAATTTTTAATCTCTTTTTCAGATAACAAAATTAAACTATTTTGGATTAGGCTACAAAGGCCGGTAAAAAAATGCACTGAAAACATCAGTATTTGTAAATCATAGTCTATCCAGTGCGTAAAGGATAGTGGTGTTGAGTCATGGTGTTGAGTGAGACTGACAGAAACCTTGCAATATAACTCCAAATGTTTATCAGTAGTATTATTCTAAAATAACAATAAAACCCACCAAACCAAAAAAAGACTTTTGAGAATTAGCATTATGATGCATTTGAAATTGAAGGGCTAAGCATGTTGAGATTGGTGCAAGTACATTTAGGGGCCCAATAACAATTTCAATTAAACATATACTGTCTAGTACTGTACTTTTAACATCATTAGAAGTAATAAAAATACTAACAGTATAGTAGCAGCATTGCTAAAAAAGATGATAGAAAAAGATTTTCTCTTTAATTCTGTCTGCCTCTATGTTCTTTGTAGGAGAAGTTTTTCTGTCTGTCTTGGTACAGTCATTAATATCTTTGCAGTTGGTTTGCCTCTTTTACACAACAATGTGATAGCAAGAATAAAAAATGGAAAATGAAAACGTGGACATTAGACTGCTAAAAAGCTTCTGGATTTGGGGACAGGAGGAAAACCTGTAACTGTTTTAAACATATTTTTGAAGATCAGTTATGGAGGTGTCTCTTCTAACTCCTATGCATTTCTGACATATCTTAATAACAGATGAAGACCGCTGCTGAAGAGAAGTGGGGGTCATGTGCTTGCTTTGCAGTATCACCTAAAAAACCATAACAGCTGTCCCCTTTCCCTCCTTATCTTTACAAAACAACTGTTGAACTCTCCTAACAACTCGCTGCTTCAGCTTCACTTATTCCTTTCCTATCTGGCATGGTACCTTCTGCTATGATTTCCAAATGTCCTCTTGACACACGCTTGTGCACGCACTGCTGCATCTGCTACTAATTAGGGACGGATATTTAGCCTGGTTTGAGAATGAGGCTCTTCAGCAGGGAAAGGAAGCCTGCAAGTTAAAAACACCTTTTCACTCTGTTTCTCTTGATTTTTGTACACATCAAAACAGAAAGAAAAAAACCTGTGAACCTTCTCCAGAAGGCCAGTGTATCTGCAAACAGATTCAGGTTTCTTCCCAAGATGCCAGAAAGTGATTTCTTTTGCTTTCCTTTGAACTCCCAGTCAGACTGGCATTTTTCCACATACCTGTCCATGACGGACCTTTTCTATCAACGGTTGTTAAAACTCTGTCTAGGCTTGCACAGACTGAACAAAAAATTCATACTGCCTAATCTAGCCAAAAATTAAAGTATGTCACTGTGGAACAGAAACAGCAGACAAAGTTATCAACGCGTCAGCAAATGTGCACAATGGACGAGAAAGCCCTTATAGCCTACCTTAATTTAAAAGGCTTTGCAAACATTTTGGAGCAAAGGAACAGGATATTTAATGCCAATAAAAGTGCTGTGCTAAATTCAAGTACATTCTTGTGAATGTTAAATCAGTAAATATGGTGCTGTTAATGCCACAACATCCCCCTAAAGGATACGTACTTCAAAATATAGCATCTATCATATTCAGTAAGTCTGTACCCTGACTTGCAGAATGGATATCAATATCCACAAGCAGCAGAAAGATGTGGTCATCTATGTAACAGTCAGCAAAGGTGAGATTCAGTTAATTCAATTTTAGATATCCATAATGTACATAGTACAGTCAGCAGCCTTAACAATCAGGGGAGAGAAACAGGTGCAATCCACATAACATTTTGTGGACATCTACTTTAGGATGAGCTGAATCATGGTTGAAGCATGCCTGTCATTTTTGTGTTACTGTCAATCTATCTTCTAAAGCATCTCTAGCTACAGATGTCTAAAATTTCCCCAGAAATATTAGATAAGGAAGATTTACTTTCAAAATCCAGGTGATTTGAGTCCCTTGGTGACAGTTTTTTACTGTAGACACTGGACAGGCCAACTGAAGGAAATGCTTTGCAGGCCCTGCAATTATGGAAGAGCTGGTAGGGAATGTGAAGATAACAGCAGCTTTGGCTGTGAAGACCATGAGAATTTCAGAACTCTGTCTTGCTGTAAGGGAAATTCTGGTTAGACATAAAGGATGTTTTTTCCCCACAGTAAGGGTGGTCAAGGACAGCAACAGGTTTGCCGGAGAGTTTGTGGAGTCTCCATTGTTGGAGGCATTCAAAACTTGACAAAGCCCTGAGCAACCTGATCTAACTTCAAAATCAGCCCTGCTTTCAACAAGCGGTTGGACTAGAGACTTGAAGAGTTTTCTTCTGATTTAGATTATTCTGTGACCAGATGATTCCATGACTCAATAGGGACCATGCAGAACAGCTGCTTAACTGTTATCTAAGCAGGCTGTGGTTCTTCAGTTTAGTAATATGGGGTTCAGAGATTCAACTTTGGATGAAAACAGCAATATCTGGAGATGTGATGAGAACTTCCAGAGCTTTTCAGAAGCAAGGCCTCCTCACAGAAAATCACTCCTGACACATTCAAAGACCCAAGATGATTTCTCCCCTGCTGCTGCAAAGGAACACAAAATTGGTAAACTCTAAAGAAAAAAAAAGGGAATACAATCCTACAGACTCTGCCCCTTTTGATGAGCCAGCATTATGTGGCTTTCATGCCACAGAGCATTTTTTAGCACTTCCCCGAGTTTGATTTCCCTTGTATTGGTATTCTTACTCTTCCTCTTCTTACTTCAGCTCTCTTGTATGCATTTTTAGTCTAGTCCAGACATACGCTGCTGTCCAGTTCATTCTTGACTTGAACTGCAATACTAAAAATTAATTTATTTATTCTTTCTATATTCATGTGAAGACAAGAGATTAAAATATTAAGGTGAATATGCAAAGACATAAAGTTAACTCACACATGAACACACTTGCTTCTTCTGTTTCCATCTAGTGGCCAAATGATGTTTAATTTTTCCTAATCTTCCATACACTAGTCTTCTTTTTGTCTTATTCCAAAGAGTTTTGCACAGTTCACAACAGAGCTAGAAAACGGGTATTTGTAGAACAATGTAGGAAATTCTGCTGATTTGCTGCAGGTTTTTCACCATAGTAACATTTGGAAACAGGCTTCTTAGACATCTGGCAGCACAACTAGGAAAATGATAGTTGCACATCTCTAAACCCACCCAGAGTGTTTCCAGCAGTAAATCTTACAGTCTCCCTGGAACCTTTTACTATTCCTCACAAAAGAAAACAAACCTGGAAAACAGGCTTGTGCCTCTGTCAGTAAAAAAGGGTGCCACTCATTAAGAAGGAAAGGTCATAATTATGAGAAGTCTAAGTCCTGCTGACAAATGGAACAGCTTATCAGGCCCAGGATGAACATTATAATCAATTATTTATGACACGCAGAGAGTTAGGGTTCACAATTCTGCCATAGAAACAAGTATCTCCAATTTCCATGACAATACTGCATGTAGATTCCAGTTACGTCTGCTCATAAGATCACGTCAAGGCATCATGAGCCTGATGGATTTAAGCCATGACTTGTTCTCAAAGTGGAATATGTCTACTTTTTAGAGAACCATCTTAATAAAGATCCTTAATCATTCTTCAAAGCGTAAACAATGCTGTCCAGCTTGTGACAGCAGATAGAATGGTCAAATCACACACTCAGTGTGGTAAGAAAATTACTATTTCCTAAACCTGAAGAGAGTTTGTTTTCTTGTTTCAGGAGGCAACCTAAGTCAAAGCATTAATACATTTTATGTCTTGCAACCCAAATTTCAAAAGCATAGGGATGGGTTCCTCTGGTATGTATGCTGACTGTGGTATGTATAGAGCTTATATATAGAGCTTTGGATGTTCATCAACCAAGAATATTGCCTGCCCTGTTGTCACATTGTTTTACATTAAAAATACATAGTTGCTACAAATTCCTTTTTTCCACTAGAAAAGAAAAAGCCTAAACCACCTTTTGCTGGAACCCATTTTGCATTCATATACAGGGAAAAGCAGTATCAGCCTTCTTCATTTATCCCTTCTTTTTCCAGAAAAGTTTCATACTCAGTTCACCTTTTTTAATTGCTCTGGTCTTCCAGTATTTTCTTTGTTTGCATTTCCATGTTTTGCTCAGTGAGCACTCAGAGCCATGGACCTGGCAGAACTGGCATCCTTCAGCACAGCTTACCATTTTCTAGCATTAGCTTCCCTGAACCACTTAACAATCCTGGCAATTTTCCCCCCCACAGTAAAATAAATCCAGGAAGAGCCTTTAATTTTGAGTGTTGTTGGGTGCAAAGGCTTCTCAGCTCTTTATAGAATGAAATTAGGGCCTAACAGCCAAACTTAATCCTTTGAAATGTAAATGTTCTGTCAGAGATTAATAAATTACCTTTATAGGACTATAAACTGCAGTACAGAGCACTTGTGAAAATTTGTTCCATATCAATTTAATTACTAATGCAATTGAAAATCAGTAAAGTCTGAATTTTGTTCATTCAGAATACAGATATGCTCTTCCTACCTTCCAATTTAATACATATCAGATGATGTAATTGCCATTACAATTACTAAAAGATTATTCCAACCTGTGTGAACATATCTACATACAACTCCACCTTATACAGAGGGCTTGCTCTCTGTTTATGAAATTGTTGGGTATCAGGTCCTCAATAGAGGTCACCTCTTAACACCTACCATCTCAGCCTGTCTGGGATCGCACAAGCACAGAATAATTTAAATGGGAAGTCTCTTTGGTAGCTACCTAGTTCAGCTTCAAAGAAGGCCAGCTTCAAAGTTGGATCAGGCTGCTATGGGCCTTACCCAAGCCCATGTTGAATACCTCCAAGGACAGGGTTCCTGCAGCCTCTCTAGCATGCTCCAGTGCTCAACCACTTGCTGGGGAAGAATTTGTTCCTTATGTCCAAGCTGAGGTTTGCTGTTGCAGCTTGTGACCACTGCCCCTTGTTCTTCTGTGTATACCTCCGAGAGGAAACTGGCTCTCCTTACACGAACCTGCCCTTGCTGTACTGGTGATTGCAGAAAACAGAAACCTGACCCCCCCTTCTTCAGGTTAAACAAACGCTGTTTCTTTAGCCTCCTGTACACCAAGTGCTCCAGCCCTCCATCCGCACAGCGGCCTTCCACTGGATCCTGGTCTGTCGTTATGTCTTCTGCTGGGATGTCCCACACCATAAGGAAACCAGACACAACACATCAGTGTGAAACAGAGGGGAATGATCTCCTCCCTTGACCTGCTTGCAATGCTCTCGATAGTGTGGTCCACGGTGTGGCTAGCCTTTAATCTCACCCATCATCATCCACTTCTTTTCTGTTTTCTCCTCTCTCCTGTGGCACTGAACAACCTTTCAAGAAGCGCACTGGTGTGAGGATCTGTATAGAGCACACCTCCATGAATTCACCATTGTTAAACAGCATGATCTGTACCGTAACACATTTTTATTTGCACATTTTGAATATTTTTTTCAGATTTCAGACATCCTTCATATCGTTCCATAAACACATCTCTCTGTTTCAGAAAAGCCAAAGTATTCTCATAAATTATGTACAGTAAATAAGTGAAACTGTCAAGATGTTACTTGCCAGGAATTTTTTATCTGAGCAGACTAAGAGCTAATAAAATCTGAAGAGTGATACCAGCATTACAAACAAAATCTCTCTACTTCATGCTTTCAGTGAGCGCAATAGTATCTGAAACAACACAAGAGAAATTTTCTTCCACCCCTTCCCAAAACATCAGATTTGACTTGTGTATGCAAGAATCTATCGATATTCCCTTCCAGTAAGCGAAAAGTTGAAGAAGGTTGTTCACAGTATTCCTGGATCATAATCTATCAGTATAGCGCATACTTTAAAAACATCCCCTTTACTACTAATATAATAAAAAAATGCAAAACCCAGTAAAATAAGAAACCTGGCACTCTATTAGGATTTTATTTTTTTTCTCTGCCAAGCCACCACATTCTCAACTACACATTCCCCTTAAGATTTCAGGAAAATTACCGTTTCTCTGTATCTCTGTTTCCCTCAGCAGTTAAATGAAAATAATACTCGTGAAACATATTGTTGTGATTCTGTATTAAATCTCTATTAAGTATTTTGATATTCTCAAATGCAAGGTCCTCTACAAGAAGCATACACTGTGGTCATTTTTATCTACATATATGCTTCTGCTACCAAGTCTGCACTGTATATGAAGACACCAAGAGCTTTCTAAGGATCATTTATCACAACATGCTATACTACTACAACTACTAAACTATTTCACTTATTTTAAATCAAATTGTAACACTAGTATAGGCTAGGGATTTTTTGTTTTTAAGTTATATTGCATCTTGCCTTGGATGGTGACCAGATCATAATCCTCCCACAGCTGCGGCTGGTGAGATTGCTTTACCTTAACAAGCACTGCAAACAATTATTTGAAAGCAGCTTGCCCTGTTAGAACAATGTAGTGATCCAAATCCCACACTTTATTTTTTTTTTCCACCAAATGTTCTAAGGTTTTATTGATAACTATTTATCCAACATTATGATTAGCTGTACAACTTTGCCTTTAACATAAATGAAGAAATTGGAAAACAAGCCAACTGCACTTAGGGAAGAGCGTCAAATAAAGACTGAACATTGATTTCAATGACTGAACTTTTTCCACATAATTCAAAAGGCAGTGAGAGAATTTGGATTTCACAAAGCAGGTTTGATACAATTCATTATGTCCTGTATTATCTTTGTGGGTAAACCGTTCAGCTGCTTATTTTTGAGAGGAGAGAAAGAAAACGACACAAAACCCCACCCTTAACCTCCAATTCTTTAATCACAGAAAATACACTAAAACCTAACAACATTAGATAGCTATGCCTAAAGTCTTTTACGTCTGAAGTTTTTCCCTTAGAAGAGTTATTTTCAGTTCTCCAGCTACATCAGACGGTACCAGTTTGCTGCCAAGAGCCTGTGTTCTTGGACGTGGCTGCAGTTCCCGAGGAGGGATAAAGCCTTCTCAGCTGGAAAAACCTGGCTGCAGAAGGAACTACCGGAAAAGACGCTGAGTGCTGCCCATCCTTGTTCTGAAATGTTCTGAAATTTTTCTTCTGGTATTTTTTTCCCCTGTGTGTTTGTTTTTTTTTTTTTTTATTCTAACTGGAATGGTACTCATTTCATACCAAAAGCAGAAAAGGATCCAAGGACTCCCTCAAGCTGACTAGAGACTTGACTACTTACAGTATTTTCTGTGGAAACAGCACAAATACCAGAATGCAGGAGGACACACCAACACAGGAGCTGCCCTAATTCTGCACTATGTTTCTATTAGTCCTGCTCAATAACTGAACTTTCATTTGGGCATAATGTCTTTAAACTCTAGCATAAGGTTCGCAGATGAAAGAAACATCCATGGAAAAGTAAGACTTTTGAGACCCTCATGCTTTCCTTTAAAAATTTTCTCTGTAGTATTTGTCTCAACACAATTTTTGACCATGTCACTCCAGAAAGTTTGTATCAGATGTAATAATTAGTATAAAATGGACTAGAAAGCAACCAGAATTACTTTCACTATTCTGTACACACTGGGACACAGTATAAAATTAGCTATGCCAGCAGGCTGCTTCTCTCCAGGGTATGGCTTGATGCAACCTGTGCACTGCTATCAGGTAGTATCTACACCCAGCATCCCAGCTGCAGTCTGTGAGAGCACACGTTGAGAGACACCTTTGTTGTTGTGGCTGTTGGTTCTTCATTTCAGGTCATCGATTTTAGGGGCATCTGAGGAATAACAGCTTCGGGAAGGCCATGCCAAGGAAGACCTCCACAGAATCTGTTCCAGAGCTTTGCTCATCCTTGTTGGCCTTCTCTGCATTTTTCCAGCTCTGCTGCACGTTTTTGGGGTGGGGAACGAGAGGAGCTGTGAAGAGCAGTGAGCTGACCTTCTCAGGGGACAGCCTGCCACAATGGCAAAATCCCAGCTCTGAGTCATACTGTTTGGAGCCCGTGAATTTATGTGCCAAGTTAGGGTTGTATTTTGCTTACAATCATCGTTCTACATTTATCTACACCAAGTATCATTGCTGCTTTATTACCCAGGCACTTGCCTTGTAAGGACTTTCTGCAGCTCTTCAGCTGGCCCTTCATGGTTTAGCGGAGCATTGGCAAACTTCTTGTTTTGCAAACCTCAGCATTCGTCTCCTTTGCAGAGTTGTTTATGAATATGTAAAGAACAGGTCCCAGCATGGATGCAACCTCCCCTCACTGACTCCTGCTCTCCGTTTCCTAGCCTACTTGTCTATGCAAATGCTTCCTCCCTTATACCTCTAAGGGATTAACTTTTCTTTACATGGATTTGGACAGATTCCCTCTTACTATGCTTGCTTCTTAAGTATCTACTGTTTTATGTCTGCATACTAATGATAATTCAAGATGAAAAAAAAATAATCCAATCAATCACAATCAATCAACTAGATTTTATATACTTTCCTGAACTGTTGTACTCTCCCACACAGCTTTGCTGGTTTGGCACACTCTGCCTGCTGGTTTTAAGGAAGAGCTGTCAGCCTCCGTCCAGAGAGAAGGCTCTGTATCTGGCCCATGAAATGTTATTTTTTGGGCTTTATAAGTTTTCTAAAAACCTTTATTCACTGATTCTGCATGCAAGGTGAAATTACCCTGCAGGTCTTGGGAAATAACAGAAAGAGGTGTGAAACTAATTCAGCAGGAAGACTGAATCCTAATTCGTGAAATGGTTGTGATCTAACCCCGTCCTGGAAGCATATACTTTAAACTTCCCATACTATTTCATATCTGATGATGAAAGAAGGATTTCAGTTTCCACAGCTTTCAACACACACCATTTCAAGTACACCAAAAATAATTTTAAATAAAAATGAAAACACACAAATGGAAAAAAACCTAGCTCCTTCCAGTAAGAAACCTCCCACACCACCAAACTGAAATGCCCAATATATATTTCTGTCTCCTCTAGAGAGATTTCATTTGCTGTATTTTGCTGGGTTTTATGAACAACAAACTATTTTAAGCATCTAAATTGCCTCATGATTCACATTGATGATAAAAGGCAGCAGAACACATTTGAACTTTGCACACATCCATCTCCTCTTGTTTTTTATGGTTTAGAACTGCCCTAATGTATTTACACAGGTTAGGCAGCTTGAAAAGCTGGAACACAGGAAACCTTTGGGCTAAGCTCAACACGATTAAAGTTCACAGTAATGGATGAAAAAAAAATCGGAACAAGCTACAACAAAAAAATTCAGAACAACTGTTTTGAAAACCCTTTAAAATAGCAGAATTTTGTTGTTGAAAACACAACTAATTTTCTCAGTTATTAAAAAAGACTGCTTGTTTTATTACAAATTTTTCTCTCTGTTTCAAAAGTCAAGTTTGGCAAAAGGATTAAATATGACATCTAGAATATGTTCTTAAATATTAGATTTCATGCTTTAAAGTAAACCACGCTCCTAAGAATCCATCTTCTTCAGTAAGGTATTTTACAAAGTGAAAGAAAAATGCAGTCAATTAGAAACTCCCATTGTGCCCACGGTTCTACAATCACAACTATAATATGACAAATATCTGGATACTTTTATGTAATTTCAAGGAACTGAAACCAGAGATTTATCTACTTAGAGATCTAACAAGAAAAACATTTTAAGTGGTCCATGTAGCACATATAAAATATTAAGGTAACTCATAAAAAATACAGGTAACAGTTAGACAAGCTACCTTGAGGGTGGAAAAACAATTAAAATTCTTCTTTTAAATCTGCAATATTAATATATCATTGAGAAAGATACTTTCTAGGACCATTAAAATCATTTGTAGCTTGAACTGTCTTCTGCCTGCATTTAAGCAATTAATTTTAACTAATTATTAAAATTCTTTAAGACCATTTAAAAAGAATAAACTTTTATAAAATATGTTTTATATTGACGTGCTTTTAGTAATGTCTTTTCTTCATTAGTAAATTACTTAGCCTAGGAAAGCAAGGTAATGCGCAACAGGCAGCTACATAAGGAGATGTTTAATTTGTTACTTTCACTTTCAATATTGTTACTTTCACAATGATAGGTAAAGGATTTTAGTTGGATGTGAGAACTCCTAGTTTGAAATAAAATTGTAATTTAAGGAAATACAAGCATACAAACGGTAGCACGATTAGATGTTTTACCACTTCTCAAAATCCTGCTAAGTATCTAGTCATCTGTAGTAATCTTCTCATCCTTGAATATCCAAGTCTACACTAGTACATCCATCATAATCAAATTAGATTAATAATATGTACATTCTCCACCTTTTCAGACTAAAAAAAGAAACCGCAAAACAAAAAAGGGAGGAGAGCAGGGGAACAACCTAATAAAAGACACAAAGCCACATAGTTAAGGGATCACTGAGGCCCATACTCGTGTGACACCTGCAGCTTGTCCTTTATTTAGGAAAGGACCCGCTGGTGCTAAAGTTGCTCAGGCACACCACAGAAGTGCCAGACAGGAACAAGTGTTTGCTTGCTGTCCTAAATGATGTTATAATTGACATTTATATTAATCCAGTCAGTATTTGGGTACACAGAAGGAATTGGCAGGTTAGACTGTTTTGAAGGCAGGACGGAAGCCAAGCATTGTACTCTAGTGCTGGTGTTTCTTTCGTCTCACTAAATGGTGCCAAATTCACAGTCCAAAGCAAATGTGCAGCTCAGCCAGTGACAATGCACCCTTTCCCACAACATTTCATCAATGTGTTTTAACGTGCTTCACACAGATCCTCTCTGAAAGGATGGTGGTGGAGCTACACTTAGAGAAGTCCTTACTCTGCAGATGCACTAATAGCAAAACAATTACATTTCTTGACCCTAGTGATTTTCTAATGCAGCTTGCTAGCAAGCAGCTTAGCTTCAATAGCATATCTAAAAGCTTTCAGAAACCAAGCAGCTTAAAAATAAGTCAAATTTAGCCTGTCAAAGAGTATATCTAGAATTGATACGAGCACCTGCTTGTACAAGTACATTCCACAAGCACCTGCTGGTTAGCATGGACCAGTGTGTGCTGGTTTGGGCTGGGGTAGAGTTGATTTTCTTCACAGTATCTAGTATGGGGCTGTGTTTTGGATTTGTGCTGAAAAAAGTATTGATAATACAGAGATGTTTTTGTTATTGCTGAGCAGTGCTTACACAGAGTCAAGGCCTTTTCTGCTCCTCACCCCACCCCACCAGCGAGCAGGCTGGGGGTGCACAAGGAGTTGGGAGGGGACACAGCCGGGACAGCTGACCCCAGCTGACCAGAGGGGTATTCCAGACCACAGGACATCATGCTCAGCATATACAGCTGGGGGAAGAAGAAGGAAGGGGAGGACGTTTGGAGTGATGGTGTTTGTCTTCCCAAGTAACTGTTGCAGGTGATGGAGCCCTGCCTTCCTGGAGATGGCTGAACACCTGCCTGCCCATGGGAAGTGGTGAATGAATTCCTTGTTTTGCTCTACTTGCATGCACGGCTTTTGCTTTACCTATTAAACTGTCTTTATCTCAACCCACGAGTTTCCTTACTTTTACTCTTCTGATTCTCTCCCCAATCCCACCAGGAGTGAGCGGCTGTGTGGGGCTTAGCTGCTGGCTGGGGTTAAACCATGACACAGTGGCACCCCTTCTCCTGTCCCAGCAGATGGGTTGGTCACTACCTGCCACCGTGGGCATCTGGGTCACTTACAGCTTCTCCACACTTTAGTCAACTGAGCTGAGATTTTCTAAATCAGGTATATGTGTCACGAGAGAAGTATTTTAGAGAACTTCACACAGGACAATACAGCCTTTTCTGAGTACAAGAAAAGGGGAAAATAGGTTTCTTAATTCAAAACAAAATGCTTTCTTCTTTGAAAAGCTCCAGCATTTCCATTTTTATGTTTGGATCGTATTATTCTGTGGGGAGAAGGGCTGCAGGGTCAGATGGGCAACAACTAAAGAAAGAATAGTGGAAATTTCTTAGTACTGGCTATGCCTTTCTATATGCTCCACGGACATCAATGAATTGAGCAACACTAAGCAGTACTCTGGGCATCTCAGCTGCTTCAGCAGCCCCATAGACGAAGTGCTGCAGGTGCTGCTGACACTATCAAAATCTTTAACATTAAAAGCAACCTTTCCTATCTCAACTTGACCATGCTACACCAGGGAAGAAACATATATACACACTATGTGCAGATGTTGACACACAGCTTGAAGTGTATGTCTGAACACAAGCTCCATTCAGATATAAAAGTGTGGGTGGTCATTTCAGTTTCCCATGGCAACAATTAGTTATGGAGCCACATCAGCACAAGTCCTTGCCTGTTGGAAGAAGAGCACAGTTTCTGCAAGTATGCAGATTTATGCAGGAAACAAATATGCGCTGGAGGAAACTTTAGTGTTTTCTCTGCTTGCTGGTCGTGTCCCCTACCTCCTGACAAGCACACAGCCACCTTCTCCTGCCTTGGCAGTGGAGGCACCCTGCCAGCTTCATGAGTGCTGGAAGAAGAGATGTATTTTTCTGTTGTTTTGCTCTGCACAATAAATGCAATGCTGTTGACAAAGGATATTGCACAACCTCAGCAATTTCATCATCATAATATCTGATCGACTCAAACCGATTAAGAAGTTTATCCTTAAAGTGCCTTCTCACTTTACAGCTGGGGAGCTGGCACACAGAAATTAATCAATTTTCCAAGGACACAGAGGAATTTCTGTGGCATAGCCAGATGCTGAAAGCTTGTTTCAGACTAATGTTTGACTATTATATTGAGACTAACTATTACTCTCCCTGAAGTCACGGGGATTTTGCCTACGTTAGGACAAGTAAGTGGCTCTGGAAGCTCACCCGTTCCTGTCAACATGCCTCAGCCTCATCTGAAGGGCTCAGATTATTGCCACCACTTTGCCTTTCTGCTGAGAACCACTATGGGTATGGCTGCTAGAGACAACTCAGGTAATGGATGCATGTTTCCTCCAAGAAAAATGAAAATGGTAATTTCACACCAATCGTGTGGGAACCACCTGCTAATAAAAAAAAAAAAAAATACCCAAACCAGGCTTAATCAGTAAAAGAAATCTCACTCACATCTTAGCACGGAAATAAACACTTGAGAACTCAGGACAGCCTAAGCGCTCTGCACAGCAGCTCTCCTGACCTGTCCGATACATTGGGCTGCAAGGATTTGAGTATGCCAGCTCTGTTTCTTCTAGGGATGCGTCCACCCTGTAGCCATCCCAAATAGGAAGCAATTTTTATTCCTTATCTATGACCTAAGCCTTGCCCTGATTTAAAGGAAAGAGGGTTTCTTCTTATGCGTTTTTGTAAAAATCACGTCTTTCTAACATGCTGCAGTTAGAAGCTGTGGTGCATTATGTTACCAACCAGGAAATGCTGTGGGACTTCCCCACCTATGTAAGAAGTCAGGGCAGCTTACCTCTAGTAAAGCAGAGATATGATGGATTCAGGGCTTTCCTAAAAGTAATTTGTTAGAAGACTATAGCAGCTTTTCGTAAACTGCAAATGAATGCATGACAGGCAAGTAGAACAACAAACAGAGGACCATTTCTCCCCAAGAGTCCTATCAATGTAAGCTGTATATTTTTTTCATTGGTCTCCACTTCTGTTCTTAAAGAGGGTTAAGAGCCACATACTAAGTCTAATATTCTATTTCCTTTAAGGATAGCTACAACTTTGGGAAGAATAATGCTGTTTCTAGAAAGCCAGTGCGTATATATAGGTATCTTGGGATTACTGGAGTTCTTAATTGTATTTCACACATCTCTGCAAATTGCTGAGATGTAAAACCCATGAAGTGCAAAGCACTGTCATGGTCATAACTCATGTTTCTTAAGGGATTTCAAGGGGATATAACGAAATTAAATAGCAAGACTTTAACTGTTGACACTTCTCTAAACAAGAAGAAAACAGAGCCTCATTCTCTTAAGAAAAATTGCACTTTTGGCTTAACAAATTGGAAGAAAAAACCACATTGAATTCCAGTGGTAACAAGATCTCATAACTGAAAAACAGCATCTAACAATAATTTACAATCAGGTCTTCTGTTATAAAGTTGACAACAGAGACCAAACGCTAACTCCGATACATGTAATCCTTGCACAGTCTTTCCTGTAACTAGAACTGCTACTTAAATCTATTTGCTAGATAAACTGGTGTAGCAGAATACCAAGCCTGCTGTACTGGTGGGATAAGATAACATGTCAGACTGGGAGCTCTGCAAGGAGAATGTAGTTATTTTGAGATGGTCAGCAATTCTGGAAAGAAGCCCTCACCTCCTGCAGAACACCAACTGGAAGCTGTCACTCACTTATCTCAACAAAACATTCACAAGGTTGCATCACATGCAAACGTGCCAGATTCTGTAACGCATGTTCCTCCTGGTAAAAAACAAATATTTCTTGACTTGGGGAGGAAAGAAAGGGCAACCCAGAGAAAAATCTACTTCAAACAATGAGCAATGTTCATGATCTTGGAAAAATAGACAATAACAGCTGGATATTTTGGGCAACCACATTAAATTTTGCTGGTTTTGTCTTTGCTACCTCTCCTAACATGAAGTTTCAGTCAGGAGGGTTCTGCAGTACTATTGCAAGTATTTTTGTAGACAAGGATGTAACTCTGCTTAACTGGTGTGGCCAGGAATGGGAGGTTAAACAGTCTCAGCTGTGACAGCTGGATAACCTGAAGAGCTCCCAGTGCGTCCTTTCAAGAGCAAAGTCTTGCCTTCTACCTCTGTAACGTATGGCATAATCCAGCCAGGACTTTAGTTCTGAAAGGCCCTAGGTGCATCGAAAGGTGTGTGCCAACAGTAAGAGGAGATACCTTGGGTTTTTCTGATTAACTTCTACAGCTTCCTATTGTGCAAATGCTATGGAGCCAGAAAGGAAAGATAATAAGTTATTGATCTCCCATTCATTTCATTACTTGTGGAGCTGCCCTAGATGCAAGTGTTTTTCCTGTGAAGTGGCTTGATAGGTCTTCACAGCACAAAGAGCTGAGCTCTGGAGCCAAGTGGAGGCATCCTTGGATAACAGAGCAATTTCTGACTAAAAGAGACGAGGCAGTTACATTCAAAGCTAACTAAACTTGTTAGCAAGACTGAACATCATCTACAAATCCACTGAAGAATAAACTGGAGAATGAAACAGTTCACTAGTAAATAAATTATGTTGTTTATGTACACACACCAGTATTTTTCCACATTGTTCACCAGTGTTTTATACCCTCTTTTCAATAAACCACTCATATTTTCTTTGCCCCATGAAATAAATGGACTTAATTAAGTGGTAGAGAATAATCAGACCAGTCACTTACACTTCCAAACACCTCACTGGGATGAACCCCAAATATCAACACGTATCCTATGACAGAAAACACTTCTGCGTTACACTCCACGCTCAACCATTTCTGGTGTATAAGCCCTCTAAAATAGACACTAAGAACTTAAAAAGGCATTTCTTATCCTTGCCAAACCATGAACAACTAATAATTTCCATTCCTTTAATGATTACTTTTAACTTCCAGAAAAACACTTCACTGCAAGCAAAGATCGACCCGGAATATATACAAGTGGATTAAAACAGATGGTTTGAATTAAATCCTATACAACAATAACTATAGTTGACATCAGCATTTTCATTGAAGTAATTATATGGAATACTAACTATTTGATCATTAACAGCAAATAATAAATAGACCATGTTAACATTTATAGTTATTACCTACATTTGCTTCCCTAACACTTGCAATTTCCTGTTCAAAGACAAATTATCACATTATTCTTTGTTTTGTGCTTCAGTGATGAAGAGACAGAACACAAATTCAAAGGATACAATGACATTATTTTACTTTGTGCATGTTCTTGTTTAATATTTATTAAACGTTAACAGCTTTTCCTGTTTTACAGTAGACATGGTGGCAAACATTAAGTTCCTTTTAAAAGAAACACGATGCATATGGTGTTTGCCAGCCAGGCATGTTAATTGTTCTGGTTATTTTGTCTTTACAAAGTAAAAAACAGGGTGTTCTAGCAGATAGGAATTCAAGAGTAAACTCTTGATCCAAGTGAGTTTTCAAATTTGCTTCTAAAGTTTCTGTGTCAGCCCTAAAGCCAAGACTAGACATTGCTAAGGGAATAATAAACAAACACAATCCCAAACCAAATACAGAATAAACATATTTCCTTTCAGCATGTTTCTCTGAATATGTTCTGGGTAACAGTTAGGGATAGCCCACAAAAGACACAGTTCTCGGTCTGGGTGGATCTTTCATGTTTCCCCAGCCAGACCACACTCCATCACTCCAGCAGTACAGTGCTGAGCGTTTGCATGCACGGATGTGGGGCTTCAGCAGCCCCCGGAGGGCTCCTGCCCGCTCACATCCTTCTCTTTCACTCCCTTGGCACCATGCAGGACTGCACTGGTTTCTGTTCCATCCTGTCACGGAGCTTTCCAAGCAGAAGAGATCTTGTCGACTTAATTTCTGCTTGTACAGTCTGTAGAAGGGAAATATCCTTGGGTCTTTCTGCTGTGGGAGCTGATCATTTGTTCCTTTGTTTCTCCTTCTGATTAATTTTTAATCCATGGAAATCCTTGCATTTTATCCCCTGGCATTTTTTAAGGAACCTTTGCTAAGGTGTTGTATCAAAGGCTCTCTGAAAATCCACATTGTAGGGACTGAACAACCATTTTCTGTGTGCGTGGCGAAATCTTTTTTTGAGTCAGTAGCTACAGGTGACAGACACTAAGTGTCTTCTGAAAGAAACATGACTTACACAGACTCCCAAATATATCATATTTATCGATGCATTTACCAATATATGCCTTTTTCAAGTTTCTTCCAACTTACCTTGCCAAGAGGACAAACTTTCTGATGTGCAATTTCCTTGAGTCCTTTTTAAAAATTGGTGTCAGGTTTGCTACAACCCACTTGGTTGGTACCAAGGCTGATACAAGTGATAAATTCCCAGCTACACAATTCTTAACAGTTTTCTGTTGCGGTCTTTGAAACTCACAGGAAAATCTCCTTGACCAACTTAGTGACAATGAAACACGGGACTAAATGGACATTATGCATGGCTCTTTAGGTAATATACTAACTCTATCAGCCTACCTTACTGCTATTCTACACTCCTTAGCATGGATTTACCTACTTTGTAAAAGATTTTTAATTATCTGTAAAAAAAATAATCCTGTGCTTCAGGGAAAAGAAAGTCTTCACTGCATTATTCCAGAATAATTCAAAATCCCTAGCAGGGGGACAGTTTTCCAGAAGTTTTGCAGAAAACTAACCATTGCTGTTACTACTTAATTTTACAGCATGCTTCTCCAACAGGTGGGAAGAGAAAGCAAAGTAGAGAAATCCCTGTCTTGTTAAGTACCAGGAATTCTTCCAGATTCAGCAGCTAGAGAGTCCTTACTCTGTCTGTAGCTCTGCCTCTCACCTACAGCAGCATTCCTAGGCTATTCTTCTTCCACAGTTCATTTGGAGCACCTCCCCAGTAGCAGAGAAGGGAAATCGCCTAGGCCGGGTATTTTATTCCCCAAAGGGAACCGTGCCAGAGCCTTGTTGTGGAGGGCCACACAGTTGCCAAGCTCCCCAGCACTATCTCATTCCTGTTCCCTTTTCCATCATCCTCAGAATTAGATAATCACCTGGGTAGCAGTACTCTGCTGGAGTGTAACAGGGAAGACAGGGGGAGCAGCCAAGGTTGGAAACAAGCAACTGGGAGGCTCTCTGGAGCCTAACTGACCAAGAATTCTTCAAGGCTGGACCCAGCCATCCTCTAGATGGTGGCTCCAGTTCCTGAAGTACCCAATTGTGCTGCAACCCTGAGAATCATCCGGTTCTTCTGAGCACAAAGCTTTCAGAATTGCTCTGTGTGATTCAAGAATGGCATCTTGTGAACTCCTACTCTAAAATGTTTCTCTTTCTTTTCTGATCCCTTGGAAGAGCTGAAGAGAACACTTAGGTGTGCCGAAATATTGCTGAGGTGCACACAGTGCTCCCTCGTTTATACTGGTAAGAATCAGGTCTGTTCCATGGCAGCTCTCCAATTCCTAGTCACACTTTTATTCTGTTCCCAGTCTGATCCTGGCTGTCAGTTTTGAAGAGCACAGCATGGAAAGAAAAGGTGCAACATTGCAGACAGCCTCTTGGTTCTAAAAATCTCTTGTATGTTAAATCGGGCAGTGCAAGTTACTGCACAATAACTGCATCAGTGTTTAAATTAATGAAAAGAATGTCACCCCCTTTCATATGCTATGAACGTTCAGTAACAAGGGTTTCTTTTTCTTTTTCCTGTTACAGATGGGTGGTATTGAAAGCAATTTGCTCTGTGCGTGCTCCATGGCATGGAATGCTTCATTATACCTCATGCATATATGCTTTTATAATATGGATTAGTGTTTGTTTGCTTGAGCTAGTTTTACTTCCCCTGATGCACAGTTGGTTTATTAACTGAGTTCATTTGGCTAGTGCAGTACAAACTGTTTAAATAATTCACATGAAATATAAAACTACATTTAAAATATCACAATAGGAGTTAAAGTAATGACTGTAACTAGGAATTTTCTCACTTGTTAGCTTCTTAGATAATGGTAACAAACTGCTGTGCACATTTTTGCATCATCTCCATCATCTGATCTTCCTCTTTAAACACATGGACTTAATTGCACGTGTGGGCAAAAGTTCCCATGTTTCAAACCGGCCTCACTGCTTCTCCTCCAAAAGCAAGCCACAAGCGGCCACCGTCACCCAGCAGTTTTGGGTGCAGCTCAGCCCTGGTAAAGGAGGAACAATTCTGGTTCACAGGAGGACCAGCATGTGTATCAGTGGCTCGGCTGCAGTCTATAGGTCTGCTAGGGAGAGCGAAGACGTACACTAGGACTACAATCTTTGCAGCCAAGAGGCAGAAAGACTGACTTCTCCTTCTGACTACACCTGGCACTAACTACAGAGGTGTGGCTAACTCTTGCAAATGACCTCAAAACCGAGCAATCAGAGCATAGCAAATTGGCAAGTCTGTGTTCAAATGAGAAGAAAATGTGATGGCAACTAAAGAGCAATGAAGGAAATGCACACAATAGCAGGAATGTTAAAGATAACAGAGATAACTGGATGGGATAACTATGGCACGTACGTTATTTTGCAGGGTGTCTGACTGAAGCTGATTGTTCATGAAGTGTTTTTGGCAGGCTTGTGGGTGACGATATCCAAAGTCTTGAAAGTGTTCAGTAAACGCTGGAGTCACAGATGTGGTTTGGAGGAAAGGACAAGGGAGTCAAGTCTCTGGCAACCCAGGTTAGCATTTGAACCATTTGATCTACTCAGTTACAAGCCTAAATATGGATTTTTAGGGGCATAATTTAAGGCTACTATACCTGAAAATTTCATTACTATGTTTTTGTTTTCTGTGTTTTCTTACAAAATACAGGCCTGTCTACAATTCATTTCCAGCATGTGTCTTCCACTCTTAGAAATCCCCAATCCCTTCCTGTTAAAATACCATGTATACTCCCAACACAGAAGACACAAGGTGAAATCCTTTCTTCTCCATGTGAGAGCATAGATACTGTCACACTGGCCCAGACAAATGGCTTATCTAAAATATATACTACTGGCTAGGAAGCAAGAGTGGTAAAAGTAACTCAGAAGTGCACAGACTCAAGGCCTTCCCTTGGATTTTTCTGCTAGCTATCAAAGCCATGCCTAATTGCAATGGAAAGTGATGATGATGAAAAAACTACTTTGCTCTCTGCCAAAATGAATCTTCCCTCCAGCAGAAATGGCTTAGCCAGATCAGAGTGGTATAACTTACGCTTCCCTGTGCCAAGCTTTCTGATGCTGGCTCCTGGAATGGCTCTATAGCAATTTCTTCTAATAACAGAACATAGTTCTTGCTCAGAAACACTTAAACTTCTGGAAATAACGCAACTATTCTAAAGGCTTTGTCTGCAGGTAAAAGTTTTAAATCCGCATTCTTGACAGTTCTGCCCCTGTCCACATAAATCAGGATGCACTGAGCTGATCATAGTTTTAAGCTTTTCAGATTTTACTGCCAGCTCTGCTTTGGCTTGTGTTCCATCCTTAGACAGCTGCATGTAATTGAGAAAGTAGGTAACACAGAGAAAGGCTGTAGCAAAGACACACCAATTAGAAGAATTAAGAAGAGAAAATGACCACAATGAACAAATGACTACCAGCTATATTATGGCATTAGTATTTACCAAGAGGAGGCAAGAGAGTTTGCACCTTAAGTAAGGAAGATTCTGCCCTTTCTCATTATCTTTTGTCACTTCCTAATAAGATTAGGATTGTTATACACACAAATATGTCTAGTCTTCCTGATCATCAAAAAAGTCGTTAAAAATAAAAGAATACCCTTCATGTGTGAGAAATGGCTTGTCACTACACTGACTACAATCTATAAAATTTGAGTTTGCCTAAATCATGAAACGTGTTTTCAGCCAAGACCCCACACAGCTATAGATCTTTTTTCTGAATATTTCAAGCCAAGCAACAAAGTCCCTGGTACCTCCTGACTCCAAGAACAGATGGACAAATTTCCCTTTCTCAGCAGAAAATATGCTGCAATTCAAAGGCACCTTCCTGCTTAGACTAAGAATTCCTCCATGTGTCCCAAAAGTCAAATCCATGCTTTTAGGCAACACCTGTCTGCTACTTAACTTCACGGTGACAGCAAGAACCCAACTGCTATCCTGTCAATTCAGTGAGAAAAACCCCTTACCTTGGCTGTAGCAGAAGACCTACAGCATGTGGCTGAGCAGCTATGACACTACCCAGAAGAAAGCACGCAGAATTACGCATATCCAAACAAGGGAGCTATAAGGGTGAGGGTCAGTTCAAAATGAAGACACCTATATTTTGCTCTCTTTATGCAAGGTCAGGCAAAATCCAGTTGCCTAAACTTCTGTAGCTATCTCAGACTGCCTAGGATATTCTGTCTGCCTCCCAGCCTCTGCTTCAAAAGGCACAGATTTCCTATCTACAAGTCTCATGCAGATTTTCTCAGTACCTAGAGGATACCCATATGATTCATACAGGGATGAATCTCATCCTTAGGTGTCCAAGCTCCCAATAGTCAATGGAGAGCTAGTCAGTACAGTCCCTCGAACAAAGAACAGCTGATTGAGTTGATTTAATTGCCTGAAAACAGATGTTCAGTTACATATGAGATGCCTGGCCTTAAGCTTTTTATAGAGCCCTTTAAGCTTCTGGCTGTTCCAGAATGATGCAGATGTCCTGCGGGTCCTGTGTCATCGCTGTGAGTCCCATGCAGATGTCTTGGGTGCCCAGGGGTGTCTTTAATGACACTAAAGCCCTGTGCATGGTTTATAGATGCAATCTCCAGCTCTAGAATTGGGAGCTTTCATATCCAGTGCATACCTATACTTAGATGGTTTAATCTGGGTGTGTAATGCACACAAAGCATCCAAGTACAGTAAGTGACCAGACACCAGCATAACAAAAGGACATTCTGATGGAAGTAAAAATTAGATTTGATATATCTCAGAAGGGAAAATAATTAATCCTACTTCTTACATAAAAGTGAGGAAAATAGAGCATTTGAGCATAACAGCTTCATACAATAATCAAAAAAGTTGTGATGGAAAAACATAAATACATTTCTAAAATCAGATTAGATAAAATGAACAATAAATTCAGGCTTGTAGCTCTTAAAATTATCATTGTACAAAACCAGTTCACTCAAAAATATTTTTATTGTGCTATCATTAAATATGAATGCCTCTCTAAACCTGCTTCAGAGGATGAATTAGCATAGCTGTAATAGTCTGGAACAAACTTTGATCTAGTATATAAAATGATAAAAGACATTTCCCACTTCTTTTCACTGGGAAGAAATTAGTTTTGGAACTGCTTGAGCTTATGTATTGTTTTATTAACTGGGACTAATTCCCAGTTTATTCCTCTATGTCCTTATGTGACCTACAGTCATCAGTTGTAGAGAAGGAATAAGCAGACTAAATTTATTCTGCTTCCTAAACATTTTGCAATCTGTGTCTGGAGCAATTCCTCTCAACCACTTCTGATGTCAGCAGGTATAGTAAACCAAAATACCTAGGTGTATGCTGGATATGTATCTGAAACACCACAGTTACATTAATCTAATTATTTCAAACACAAATTGTGTATGTGTACATGAATATAAGCTCTTATATTTTTTCTTGAATGACAATTAATTTTGCACAGATGTAGGTGATCTACTCATGAAGCAGTACTCTTTCTTGTTCATGTACCTAATTAACTAAAGTAAAATTTCAAAATCACACAATTCCCCATCTTTAAAGCAACCTAAACTCTTAGAAGTGTAAGTTCTGTTGACTTAACAAAAATGTCTTCATTAACTGTGAAACTGGGCCTTACATTTTCTAATCCCGAGGGCACAAAACCCATTTGCCTGTGGTAATTACACACCTTTTAGAAATTACACTACTGTTATTGTGGCCTTTACACTTTCTTTCTACCACTGCCTCTGTTCTGCCCTTACTGTCGTACCGCAGGCACCTCGAGGATACAGACGGTGTGTGGGTTAGCGTCCCCTCGTAGGAGGCTGCACGTCCCAGACCTGCTCAGCTCTGAATTACACTTGAAGACCTGGTGCAGTAGGCATGCTTGGTCACATTTAGCATCGCCATCTCAGAGATGGTGTGAACCCTGTCACTTCGCACCACCCACAGCCTCAGTTTAAGGTGCCGGCAAGCCAAGCTCTTTGCAAAAGGAGAGCACAAAAACAAGCTAAATCAATGGAAAGCCTCCAGCGGAACTTGGCACCAGCCTGGAGGCAGCAGATAGGTGACTAAATGTCCAGTATCTGGTCTCAAATGCTGTGCAGTTGCCTGGCCAGCTGCTGGCCTCGCACCCTCTCTCCCTCCAGGAGGAAACACATCTGGGATTTCACCCTGTGCCAAGGGTGGAGCTGGCCCCACGGCACAGAGCCAGCTCGATGCACAGGCTCTTGTAAGGCTGAACGTAAGCTTGACTTACTTTCGAGACATAAAAGCCTTCCATGTACAAGTCAATATTACACTGTCTCAGTAACGTGCTTTCGCGCAAGATTAGCAAGTATGTGTAATTTTTTAATGTGCTGCCAGGAGAAATACAATTACTGAAGTGGATTTTTTTAGGGAACTGTGACGCTATAGATTCAGTCCCTCGGGCAATGTGTAAGATATGGTACAGGTATGGAGCACATCTAAGTAAGTTTATAGGAATGCCTCAGCAAGACTCTGCCAGGCAGAGCTCTGTAAGATTGTCAGGATTCATCACCTGAGTGGGGTTGGATGCTCATGAGAACTTTTGCAGGTACAAGCGCATTCACATGGGGGGAAAAAGAACAAAACAGCTAATAAACAGGTCTCATCTAATACTCTGTCCTAAATCATGCAAGAATGGCAAATGGATGTTCTCTCATGCTGTTATCTCACATATTCCTGTTCAACTTACACTTTCTTGTCTGACTCTCTCAGCTTGAGCATTTTCCCTACTCAGAATAAATACAATAGAGCATCAGAAGCAGTTTAGTGGTTAGAAATTTATTCTCGGGACAACACAGCTCTGTTCCCTTCATACACAATTCTTTAATAATGCAGCAAATCAGGACATATATATTTAGTATTGTGTCTTGGATTTAAGCACAGGAACACAATTAAAATGTTCTTCATTTTTTGATTCTGAAGGTAAACTCATGGAAGTTACTATTTCATCAGTACAGACAAAGTCACACAAAGGTGATGTTGTGGTTAAGTTTTACTTATAACAGCTTTGTACTAAAGTTAGGACATCTGGACTACACCTCATCTGCCAAGGATCAAAAAATCTTCATATGCTCTTAAACGTTGAAAGAAAAATCAATTGGTCCAGTAGACTGCATCTGGGCAGGGATTATTTTTGTCTATTGAATGAATGTACTGTAAAATGCAGACACTGAGGGGGGAAGGATCAAGTCAGGACACATTCATTTTTGTTCTACTAACCATTCTGTACAAGGCAATGAATAGAAGCTGGTACATGTATCATATTTCACTGTGAAATACTGACTTTCCACATTTCAGCAGAACCAAGGAGGAATTTGCAAATTTTATTTCAGTTCATAGGTCTAACTAAAGAGATTGGTACACAAAGGGGGAAAAATGAGTATATAGCTTTATTTTGCAAATTCCTGTCAGAAAATTCCTCTTCTTTTAACCAAATCAGAAGACAGAGGAGGAGTCAAAACACATTAAATAAAGGCCTTACATTGTTTCAGCCCAATTCTAATATGAAAATAAACACTTCACTGCCCCACACTTCCTTACACACTTCTTAACTAGGCACACTCATTTCCCATGGGACATGTAGGTTGCAGAATGAAAGGATCACTGGAAGCAGGAAATGAAAGGAAGGAACAAAAGTGAAAACTTCATTCATGCATTGCCTTCAATGGTCAGATACACTAGGAACTCAAACTAAATTTGGTAAATGTTAAAGAAAAAGCCTTAAGTAGCAAGGGAGAAGAGAATCTTATAGATTCTCTACCTGGTAACACAGAGGACAAGCATCTGAGCCACACACATAGAAGTAAATAAACAGAAACTTTTGTTTTCCCTATCCAAACCCCTTTTTTAATGGGGGAAAAAAAAAAAAAAAAACCAAACCAAAAAAACTTTATGGAAGAATTCTCTGAAAACGGATCATTTGAGTTCTAATTGTATCTTATTTCAGCTTAATGTCTCCATTAACAAAAAAGTAATACTCCTTATATCTCTCCAGTGCTTCTGCAAATATGGGTATCTAGAAATTTTAAATATGCAACTTGAAGAAAATACAGAACTGTATCAGGGCGAAAGAGGAAGATTATACCTTTAAAGTGTAGGACAGTTATGACTAGAGGTAACTATGCCATAGCCCTTTGGTTTAGTACCATATTCTAAAACTAACACTAGAAAGGCTAATGAAACATGGCTTGTGACTTTAGAGGTATTTAATTGGCATTCAGTAACACTGAAGTATGGAGCTAAAGAAAAAAAAAAAAGAAATTGAGAGATATCAGAAATTTTCATTAAAAAATGTGTCAGTTTATTTACAGTTTATTGTGGAAGCTGTTTCCACCTGACTTTTTCCAATATTACTCGTTAAACTGCCCTCTCTGACTTTCTCTGCTAACACTGATTTTGGCTAGGAGGTCAGGAGGGGCACGTGCTTAAGGAGCCACCCTTCTGCAGCTGCTCTGTAGCTCCAGGAGAAGTGGTGACACGTTTGCATAAAATTAGTAATTATGGAAAATTGTTACTGCTCTCTCCAAAGGCCAGAACAAGACAGAGCAGACCAGGTTAAGTTGCATTTGTTTACAGGAGCAGATCATAATCCGCGTAGGCAGATCAGTCTGACACAATGTAAAAGTCCCACTGGAGTTAATGGGAATTTTTTGTTCTAAATGAGTAAAAGACTAGTCCCAGAGGACCCACCAGAGTCAGGACAGGCCTCCGGGTGATACTGAAATGGTTCTAAATCATTGCTGGTTGCAACAACAAAAAGCATCAGAGAAAGCTCAGCTGGACCAAGTACTTTCCAGCCTGGCATTTAATTCAGAAGATGGAAGAATTGAGGTGAATAAGGATGGGAAGAAGAACAACTGTGGAAAGCCAGAGGTACATTCAGTGGTTGTGAATCCTTGGCAGATCTGTTGAATCATGAACACCACAGGATATGCATGCAGAGCTTCTTCTTGCTAAAAAGGCTTCTGCTGGCTACCCACAGCCAGCTGGCTGGTTGAGGGTACATGTTCTTTTCAAATCCCTTTTATAACTTCTACTCAAGAATTTCTAAGTGTATTTCTTATGAAACATGTTCATATTGGCCTCAGACCCAAAGTGTACAGTCTTAAAATGTTTCCTCTGTACTTCCAAATAGTTCTATGCTTAACATATGAATATACTAAAAAGACTTGTTAAGGAAAAAACCCACCAGTTTCTATAAAAAAAATTAACCCCATACAATTCTTTCATAATTTCAGTACCTGAGCAAAGAAAATCCAGATATCTAACACCAACATTGATCCAGCCTGTTTACACATCATACATCTAACGCTGACTATGAAATGCTGCAACAAGTTCTCTCAATCTCATCCACTATCTTTACAACAAGATTAACTGATGTATTTTTCACTTTTCACATTATGTACCCAGCTTAATGCAGTCAAGGAACTTGCACAGACCTGACACACATAAAATAAAAAGACTCTTTATATAAAGCTATATATATATGTACACACACAAAGGCACAGAGAGGTATCATAAAACTTACCATCACTTGCAGAAAATGAGTCATTTGCACAGACCAGTGCCAAAGTAAACAGAAGATTCCGAAGATCCATACCTCTGATTCTGTAATAACAAAAGAAAATAACACAGTTTCTTTATAAACTAATATTACTAACTAATATGACAAGACATTTAAATGATTATCTAGTTTTATTGAATTTCTGATTGGATTTAAACCAGAAGTGTATTTAGTTTACGGTTTATTGCCTCACAAAGTCATACATCATCTTGCAGTCTAGGATAGAGAGTAAATACTATTTTTACAGGAGAACTAGCTTATGGGTTTCTTGTTCATTTAATACAGAGGGGGAAAAAAATCAAGTATTGTCAATCTCTAGAGTGCTTCTAGGGAGTAGCCACACTCCCCCCACAGCAGCCTTTGGGGGATGGATCCCAATGACGAGCCTAGGTTAAATGTGAAAGTAGGAAAAGAACGGTATCTCTTTTAGGGAACAAAGATATGATGATCCCCTTTCCAGCTCATGCTCCTCTGAAGCTGCATTCATCTTTGCATGCCACATATAACCTTCCTTGGTCTAGGACTACATGCAGTAAAGCTGAGAGCAGTGATGACATTTAATAAGCCAGCTCCCACACCACAAAGCCAAATGGCAAAGAAACACCGTCTTAGTACCTATGGCCACGGCCGCAGCAGGCAGCACACCGGGAGCGGAGAGGCCATCAGTAGCTGTGGGGCTGCAAGAATGAGAGTAACCCCAGCTGCTGTGCTGCTCTTCGGGGCTGCCATGGAGGCTGTCTCACGCTGGAAACTTCCACCTGCATCATTTCTGAGAAGGCACCTTCTGATGGACCCAAGCACATCCACAGAACACCTTACAACCTCCAAGCATACAAATTTTTACAACCCAAGCATAACCCCACAAGCCTTTACAACCTCCCCAGAAAGCACACTCCTCCTTCTCCCTAATTCACCTGTACCACACACACATAGACTACAACCCCATCACACAATCCTGTTTGAGGGACACTACTTTCCTCCTGCCGTTATCACCAGCATCTGATAACAACAGGGAAAGGCAGAAGCTGGGATATGCTGGACTTGCAGGCAGTGCAGCCTTCTGCACAAAATTGTACCATGCCCCAAAAAGCTCATGAGGTCTCCATATGTAGTAGGGGGAATACATACATACCATGGATTACTACCTGACCATTTACAACCATGTGTCCTGGTTTCAGCTGGGATATAGTTAATTGTCTTCCTTGTAGCTGGTAGAGTGCTATGTTTTGGGTTCATATATGAGAAGAATGTTGGTAACACACTGATGTTTTCAGTTGTTGCTAAGTAGTGTTTGTACTAAGTCAAGGATTTTTCAGCTTCTCGTGCCCAGCCAGCAAGAAGGCTGGAGGGGCACAAGAAGCTGGGAGGGGACACAGACAGGACAGCTGACCCAAACTGGCCAAAGGGATATTCCATACCATGTGACATCATGTCCAGTATATAAACTGGAGGCAGTTGGCCCAGGTGGGGATCACAGCTCAGGAACTAGCTAGGCATTGGTTGCTGAGTGGTGAGCAACTGCATTGTGCATCACTTGTATATTCCAATCCTTTTGTTATTATTATTGTCATTTTATTATTGTTATTATTATTATTATTTTCTTCCTGTCTGTCCTATTAAACTGTTCTTACCTCAACCCACAAGTTTTACTTTCTTTTTTTTTCCCCAATTCTCTCGCCCATCCCACTGGGTGGGGGAGGGAGCAAGTGAGCAGCTGCATGGTGCTTAGTTGCCGGCTGGGGTTAAACCATGGCACCATGCCAGTGGAGCACAGAGATTACTGGAGACCTTCAAAACCAAAGGTACAACACCAAAGTGAACGTGAACGCTGCAACAACAGTCAGGCAGCAGTTTCTTGTTCTGTTGCACAAAACTGCCAAGATACACTGACATCCCAGTTCAGTGAGGCAGCGGGGAGAGAGAGAGAGAGAAATAGCTCCACATTCACATTTGACTGTAAATTGGTATGACAAACCTTGATTCTACACTGGAGTGTTTTCAATTAGACATTTTCTTTCTTCATCTAATAGGAGATTAAATCACAAGTGTCCAAACAAGCAAGCCCACTAATGAGTAACAATCTCTAAGTGGGTGTCACCAATTAACAACCAATGCTGTCAAATCTGGGTATCAAAAACTAGTCAGTCTCCCAGTAGAGTTAGCAAAGTCTGAATTTAGTCAGAAAAACACAAACACACCGAGTATGTAAAACTATGGTAACACCGAATTTAAAAGACAATTCCCTCCTTAATTTTCTTACCCTACAAGAACAGATTGAATCACACCACAGAAAAAAACCAAAACTATTACCAACTCCAGATGTCTCATTCACGCTGTTTAGTGCAAAACTTGAAAATCAGAAGGTTTTTTTCACAACCTTATTAACACAACTGCTCAATAACTCTCAAGTTTCAGGCTCTGTACAGGAGGCATTTATTCCAACTGCTCTAGGCAAGCAGAGTCTAACCCAGACCTGCAAAGGCAAGCCAGGAGATGCTCCCCACGGCACCCACACCACCGCAGGGATGCCCAGCTGCACCACCCAGGCACCCCGCAGCCAGTCCCAGCGGGCACAGGTCAGCTGCACAGAGAGAAGAGCTGGGGGAGGTGTGGGGACCTGCCAGGTGCCAGGCAGGACTTTCCCCTGGCCAAGCAGATATGGGTCTCTCCAAAGGTGACTCTCCCGTTCTCACGTGGACAGGGAGGAAACAAGGGGTACGGTGAGGCTGGCGGCACATTTAGTGAGGATTTGGGGCAGTGCGAGAGTGAGGCAGCCTGGGGAGCAGGACCAGGAGCAGCGAAGGCTGCAGCTGCTGGAGTGCACAGGGCTGGGAAAAAGTTCATAAAGCAAATCACAGGCCAACAATCCTCCTACTCTCAGAAAGGAGCTACACTGGCACAGCATGAGGGTCATCTGAGATCAGCTACGTTTTCAGCTAGCTCAATTGTTCCCTTGCTCCATCTGTACTCTTGTTTAAAGGATTCTTATTGTCTTTTATTAATAAATCTTCTACAGAAATGCTTCTCTGTATTTGCCAATTCCTCTCCTCTTACATGATTTCTACCCCATCGAACAGCCCCTCCGCCTCCCCTTCAGCCCTTCCACTCTCTCCCTAAATTTTTGTTTTCTCTTTCACAGGCCTGAGCACAATGTCACTTTATTTACAGCCCTCCTGCCCTCTCCCTGTTGCAATACCCAGGCATCCCGTGCTGTCTCTATATTCACAATTCCCTGCTCTCCTGTGTCCACCAGTCTCTGCTGATCTTCCTACCACTTTTCTCAAGCTTTCCTACTTCTTGCCTAACAGCCACAAGAAAAGCCCAAACCTTCACAGGAGTTCTGTGAGAACAAATGTCATCAACAGAGGCCGTCATTCAGAGCACATCTGTGGACACCGTTTCGTTTTTTATAACAGCACCAAACAACTCCGTGGTGGGACCAGGATAAGCCCCCACGTGCAGCTGTCACAGCATGGCTATCCCCTCCATCCCTGCGCTGTGACCAGCAGCCATCTCAGCTTCTTCCCAGGAAGAGTGGTTTGACAGCCAGAGCACCAGCCCAGGAGCCTGGAAATACATCCCAGAGGTCAACAATCACGTTGAACTTAATAAGGTCCTGCTGCTGCAGATGAAAACAATCCCATTCCAGTACTGCTTGTCTTCTTGCACTGGCAGACTTGTTTACATACCTGCATGCAGCGCACTCTGTCAGGAAATTGTTCCAGCTAAATTAATCCATAAGCATTTATCATAACAAATCTGTTTGCTTACTGGGTTTATCAGGACTCCACAAAGACACACCCTGGGAACAGAGCTGGGGCAGCACAGGCATGGCAGTGAGCAGTCAAGGCAGAGGGGAGGACACAGCCACTCCTCCAGCAGCAGCTACTACTTGTTTAAGAGCAATTCTATAATGCTTGGGAAAGTCCCTGCTGAGCCACAGACCTTGACTAAAACATCTGGCTCTCTGAAACAGGGCATAGGATTAATGTGTGTTCCTAAACCTCGAAGGTGATCAGAATTGCTGCTTAATCCCTTGCCTTTCTGCTAGTAAAATGTGGTATAGAAACAGATGATTCTTCTTCTGTGGATTCTCACAAATGCCACTATCTTAGCAAAGCAAAGCAACAGCATCTCTGCTCTGCCTAAATCCATCCACGTGGGATCCTCCATTGAGTTATCTGTCCAGACAAGTTACATGTGGGAGAAAAATCCAATAGGTATAATAAGAACATGTCCAATGCAGACAGGACTGAGCTTAAAAATGATAACTGGTCTCATCTGAAAACACAGATGGGCCATGCTCCACTCCTTGTGCAACAGCTTTTGGAAAGGGCAAGTTGTGCGAGCCTCCTTGGACCTCAAACCCAGCGCCCTTGGGACAGGGCTCATACTCAAGGTCTCTCCCAGGCAAAAGGAGCTCTGCAAAGGGTGTGAGGCACCAGGGACTACGTGACCTCTCTGCATCCAGCACATATACCAAAAGCTCTGCTGGGCTGCAGGTACGACTACCACTTCTAGAGGTATCGGAGGTCAAGGGAGAGCTACACTGCCATGGCTCCGGTCTTGTGGGAGAAAATCTGGTGCAAAGCAGGAGCTGTCCCATCACAATACTGCTTTTGGTGATACAGAATAACATTCCTGACAGAAGAGTCCTCTGAATTGCCATCTGCCCCACCGTTAGACAACTACTGCCTTGCAGAAAGTTCTCACAAATCTGTCTTGTAACCACCCGCTGCTGTTCCTCTAAGACACTCCTGCAAGCTCGCTGCCAACAAGAACAGTATTGTTCAGAGGCTGCAGTGTTAATCCAGCAAGAGACAGCTTCTCTGTCAAAACTGACCTTTTACAATCTAGTAACATCTACGTCCCAACACCTACCCCTCTATGCATATGAAAGACAAATGCCACTAATAAAGTCCCTGTTATTTAACAGAAAAAAAAATTCAGTGCCTGTAATAGACACTATTCTAAGGAATAATAGGCTGTAGCTTACCCAACTCCAGCAGTTTTTAAGAATGAAGAGAGCTAAAACCAGAAAAAAGAATTACAGCAGCTGACTGTCCTCAAGCCAGCTGAAACTTGACCACAGGAACATTTGCCTAGAGGTCAGCTCAGGCTAATTGCTTCAGTACAGAAAGGGAGCCAGGAGTTATAAAAAGGATTAAAAAAAAAAATTCTTGGCCCTTTTCTACAGCGATGTTGGAGTAAGGTCAATCACAAGTGAATTTAAACATGACATCTCTCCAGCGAGATGTGAACATAGCATAAACAAGCGAAACGCGGCTAAGAAAATCCCTGAGAAAAGAAATACTTTAGTCACAGCATACTGAGTGGTCTGCATCTACTCTAGTCAGGTAACAATGTTAACACTCAGAGTAAACCATAAGGAGTTTTGCTGTTGTTTGAACTGAGATCTTCAGGTTTAGATAGCTTCTGAACCTGAAAGGATTTGAAGAAAGGAGAAGGACATTACACTCCATTAAATGGTGCCTTATGAAGGGACTTCTGCTTTTGCTATCTCCATTAACTTGCTGTACTCCAAATATGAGAGTTTTTTCCCCTGTAACCTCCTCCAGTTTAGCACTGCTTGACAAAGCAGCACATATGCAGCTATTCCAGAACCGAACCACAAAATTATTGAGTGAAGGATTAAACTGAGGAGTTTTTCTGTACGTTGTTATGTTTCACCATTCCATCAGATCACAAACAGGCAAGGACACAAGAGCGTGCAATGCAGATGAATACACATCATTACATCCACCACCAAGTAGGAACAAGTGCTGGGAAGGGAATGTAACTCCAGGCTCTCCAGATCTGTCCTGAACCTTGTTTATGCAAGTACTAAATACATACATACATACCCTTGCAGAATTTTTCTGGGTGAAAGGCCTTTATTTTTCACAGTGGGGATATTCCTTACAAGCTATCTCACGGCAAGATTAGTGACACCAAGAAGAAATTTCTTTCTGTGCTTGTGTAAAAACATTCACACTGGTTTGGCTGATCATGCATAGCTGAAATCACTTTGCCTGCTTACCCTCATTCCCCTGAATAACAACAGCAGAGTCATTCTGCGGATGAAATGAGTTACAGCCCTTCCAATCAACACAGTCTAAAACTGCCACAGACCTAAAGACTTCTTCTCTTGCTTGCTGATATTACAGCTTGATTGAGTCATCATCAGCACTTGGATGAATGCCTGTTTTTATAGAACCCTTGTCAGGGTTATATCCTCAGCCGTGTTAAGAAACAGAAATAACAAATTGTCACAGTTGATATGAATTACACACCATTCACCCAGTGTGTGTGGTTATCTGGGGTATGAAAAGAGCAAGGAATAATACCATAGAAGCAGAAATTATGCACTGCAAATTAAAAAAAAAAGACAAAAAATCTCATAAAGGGCACATTTCAGAAAAAAAAACCAACAAAAAACCTAACAAAAGACAAGCACCACTGAAAAAGAATGAAGGACTCTGGCATAAAGCTGCATTTATTCTACATGGTTTGATGCAAATTTAAGGATTATTAAAAGGTACATCATTATGACAAACTAAAACTATGCAACAGAGGCAATTTCATATTATTAATTAGAGCTCTATGTAAGCTCAGCAATTTATAACAGTTTCAAGCATTAAAATTGAAAATGCAGTCTATTAAATTAATTGCTCACTTTGGCTTTAGAAAAATTGATTATTTTTTTTTCCTAAACAAACTTTCAGTTTTGGAATAGAGACTATATGAAAGCTTCATTTTAACACCAAATTTATTTTTATCTCCATTGTAATAGACACCTTCAATACTTTTACCAGAGCTGATTTCTTTTTCCTATGGATAGATGTGTCAGCTAATTACTCTGATTTAAACTACACTTAAACTAGTAACAGGCCAAATGGTTATCAGTTCTTGAATGTGGTTAAGGAGCAATTCAGTGAATCCAGAATTTGGACATTGCTCTGGGCTTGTACTGAAAGCTGTTCTAGGTTAATCCAGCCATAAAGTCATACTCCAAGAACTGGGCTACAAAGTCCAAGGATGGCTGTGGCATATGGCACATCAATTCTTTATTTACAATAAAATCTGTCACGCTTTGACAGCAGTAACCTAGTGGACTAAGTACACAGAGGGAGGATCTTAGCTGTAAGACTAGTTAGTAGATCTTCTCTGTCAGAAGAGGATTCCTAAAAGAACATCGAAGTTATAGTCTTAAATTTCTATCTACTGCACAGATAGAAAATTTTGAACTTGGAAAAGACTTAATTACTTGCTTTGCCTTTCAGCCCCCAAAACACATCAAAGCAGCAAAACAGATGCATCTCAGCTGAAAGAAATTGCAACATTTAGCTGCTATCGTGCAGTTGTGAATTACTGAGCTGATACTCAGCTTTACATGTACTTGTATCATTAAGGAAGAGGATCCAGGCCAGTTTATGAGTCGTAATTTTTTCAGGCTATAAACACTTTTGTCAACTACAGTGGTAATTTTTCCTAGGCTTTTTTCCTTCCTTTTTTTTTTTTTTAAATTATTAATAATACTTAGATAACAGTCATCCAAAAGACAAAATTCAAAATTCAGCTTTTTGCTATTTGTATAATCAATTGCAAAGAAAAGTGAGAGAATTTCTCTAGATGAGCAAAAAGTATATTCCAGTTTGTTTGAAGAAGTATAATGCATCAATTTAATATCAAACATCATGGCAAGAAAGGAAAATGAAATGTCTGAGTCTGTATCTAGAACCAACGCCCTAGTAATCTGTACTAAAAAATGTGGGTTTACTCACAGAAAAACTTTTCACTGAGATAATTATTCACACTTTACATAAAGTTATTAAATGATATTTCCAGTGCTGTAAAACATTTCTGGGCCAGTGTAAAAAAAACCCCAATACTCTAAAACAATCACAGTTCTGCATTGCAACCTTTCCTTTTAGACATCACAGATAAAACACATGAACTCTGAACTGATCAACTCAAAATGGGATATTCGGCAACGGGTGCTACAAACAACAGAGCTGCTCGGTGTGAGGCCGGCTGGCTGGCTGATGGAGAGCGCGTCCGCCTCCACGCACGTTAGGACTCCCTCCTCTGCATTCACTCCCTCATGTTACCAACTATCTCATTAAGAAAGTGAAACTCTGGAGCAGATTCAACTTTTTTATTGAAACAGACTAGTGCATTCACATTTTTCCATTGCTGTTATTGTTATTTTACACTGGACCATGAGGAAATAGATGTTCACAGACAAACTTCACAAGGTATCTGCCCTGAGGAGCAGCTGAGAGCCTGAGCCTTCACCCACCACTACCACAGGTATTGCTCAGACTAAAACCCATTTTGTGAGGGCTATTCACAAAAATAAATCCCATACCAAGCTAGATCTCAGGACCTACATTAGACACACAGGACAATGAAAACGAGCAGACTAATGGGGAGAACATTGCACTGTGGCCAGAGAGTTTTGTAAAACTCTGCTGGGGGCTCTCCTGCTCTAGCACAATACCCAACTCCTCTGAAGCCTGACCAGCAGTCTTGCCTCAGAACCCATTTTTGTACTGAAATATGGAGCACAGCTGCTTGCACAAGGAACCTGTCAGCAAGAGCCTCAGCAGCTGGAGCTCTCCCTTTAATCAGCGCATCAGTAATCATCCCACTCAACACTGGGCCCTGTGGACTAAACTGCAGTCTTTTTAGTCTCATCCGTGTGACCATGTGTGGAAAGTGTTGGTGTACAATGGAAAGAGTACGACTGTTCCTTTTTGTGGCTCTTACACTGAATAACTTTAATATCACAGGGAACTTTACATCCTGGTTTTGGCTGAGATAGAGTTAATTGTCTTCCTTGTAGCTGGTATAGTGCTTGCTATGTTTTGGGTTCATGTATGAGTAGAATGTTGGTAACACACTGATGTTTCCAGTTGTTGGCAAGTAATGTCTGTACTAAGTCAAGGATTTTTCAGCTTCTCGTGCCCTGCCAGCAAGAAGGCTGGAGGGGCACAAGAAGCTGGGAGGGGACACAGCCAGGGCAGCTGACCCAAACTGGCCAAAGGGATATTCCATACCATGTGACGTCATGCCTAGTATATAACCTGGGGGGATCACTGCTTGGGAACTAACTGAGCATTGGTCAGTAGGTGGTGAGCAACTGCATTGTGCATCACTTGTATATTCCAATCCTTTTGTTATTATTATTGTCATTTTATTATTGTTATTATTATCATTATTATTTTCTTCCTTTCTGTCCTATTAAACTGTTCTTATCTCAACCCATGAGTTTTACTTCTTTTCCCCGATCCTCTCCCCCATCCCACCGGCAGCAGTGGGGGAGCAAGTGAGCAGCTGTGTGGTGCTTAGTTGCTGGCTGGGGTTAAACCATGGCACCATATTAAAAAAAAAATATCTTTTTTTTTTTTTTTAACAAGTCATTAACGATGATATCATCTGGTCCTAAAATATGTATGACACTTACTAATCACACTTGAGTCCTGTGTAAGGAACCACATTCACAATAAGCATGATGAGACTGACTGCTCTTAGGTTCTACTACAAAGTGCATGGCAGCATTAGAAAAATCACTTCTGCATAGATTATAATTTTCCCAACATTACTAAAACTGTGGAATATCACAGCAGACAGAGCTTCGAGTTTTTAATTGCCCTGATGCATAAATTAGTCCTGATTTTTAGTTCACTAATTGCATGTAAGTTTTTCTTCAGCAATCAGAATTGATAACAGGTGACTGGACTCATAAACTGAAAAGAAAGACTCTGTATAGTTCATTCAAGGAAGATATTATTCTGTTGCTGCTTTCAGAGATTTTAAATGTGATAGTCTGCAAAGATTTTTGACAGCTTACCAACCAGTTAGCTCTGAATATAAATTGATCCGGGGTGATTTAGTCACAGAAGAAACAACCTCAAGCCCTCAAAGTCTGTAGTCCTTTCATAGCTTAGAAAGTGAATCCAGATGTCAGCCGTTCTATGAGCTGCAGAGAACAATTAATTGCAGGGTTACTCGGTGGTCTACAAATTAATTTCTTGGCTAAGAAGGGTATGGTTTTGGCTGGCCTGGAATTGAGTTTTTATCACCCTAGGACAGCAGGCTTTCTTCCAGTCTCAGACATGCTTGATGGTAGACATATAAAACCAACAGAAAAACACATACTGTGGGTCAGCCAGGTTTCTGCTGAATTGCTCAGCTGGTAGGGAGGTACTCAATAGTTGTACCCTTATAGAGTAGGGAAGTCCTCAAAACTTAGAGCTTGCAGTTGTGTTTTAACTTCCCTGTGTCTTTTTCTTCCATATTAGAGGAAAGGTTGTTTGTTTGTTGTTTTTCTTTTTTTTTTTTTTTTTTTTTAAGATTTTAAGTCTTAATTAAAATACGTGCATTCCTTTGATATAGATACTTGTTCTAAATCTTGCTATAGACATTGCTAGGTATACTTACATACATGTTTGATAAAGGATCTAGAGAACAGTTTTGAGCCTGAAAAGTTGAAGTATCACTACAGAAACAGTAGGAAACTTGTATCATGCAGTGTGTGATTTTTTTATGCAACTATCTGATTCGAGACAACCCCAAAGCTATTTTTCTCAAGAAAGATTTGTCCTGATGGGAATATTACATTTAATTTACTGGTGTGGCTGAAAGTCATGTGATATGTTAACAAGCAGCTGTTACTAGGGAGCTGCAACACAAATTAATAGAGATGATGGTATAGCTTTACAGAGAAACATCTGAAAAAGATGACTAGCATTTCTTTCTTTAACAAAAGTTGGATTCTTTAAGTAGGTTTTTATTTATGGCATGTAGTTCATAAACCAGATCTAGCCCATGAAATGATGCCGTCCAGCCTGCGTCACCTCTGCCTGGAGGAGATGAGAAATGGCTTTTAAAGCCATGAAGGCTGCCTGAACCCTCCAGCTTTTTCTGCCAGCCACAGCCCAAAGGAGAGCTTGGCTTCCTCCTGCCACCATCGGTGCAGGGAGATATGGGGAGCTGTGCTTTTCCAACCCCTTGCTCCCCTCCTTTCCTTTTTCCTATTTATTGATGTCTGCTAGTGATGGAAGTAAGAGGGCAACTGCCTTCATGAGGAAAAGAGATGGGAAGAGGAGATTTGCTTGCAAAGTGTGATGAAAGGGATGAGCTGCTTCCCCTCGGAGAGGGCACAGAGGGTGGACAGGGTAAGACAGGGAGGGTGGATGGGGCAAGACGGTCTGATGTTGCTGAACTAACAACAGGACCACTTCAGCTAAGTGGGAATATTGAGCTTAGCCTTTCCAAAAGCCAGATTTACTTCCCACATACTACTGCAAAGATTGCACTATATGGATTTTTACTAGTCACGCATAATAAACCCTAGAGTAGTAAGTACAGTGTAAGACTTGATTTGCTGGAGTGCATTTTTAAAGCATGCTGAGCCATGTGTGGGAGGATAGGTTTCCACAGATTTATCTAATCTGATTCTTCTCACTGGTTCAGTGTAGTATATTTAGTCTGGAAAACATATTTTTCACTAATAATTCTCAAACAGCATATTTATGAGGTACTTTACTCAGAAGCAAGATCCAGAATAAAAGTGGCTACCAATGACTGCAGAGTATTGTTTCTAAAAGAAAAAAGACCATTAAGAAAATACTTTGTGCAGTATATTTTAATGTTAACATTCCTAGTTTCCTTTCTATTTTACGCACAGTAGTTAATAAAATATGACTGCCTGTAGCCCTTTGCCAGGATATAATACCTGCGTTTGCCAGACTTGTTCAAACTGAATCTTAACTTTGATTTCAAATCTGCAGTAATATATGACTTGACAGCAGCAGAATTTAACTCATTTAGCAGCAAATTAATGATACAGTCCTACTGATGACTGTGTCATTAAATGCTAAAAACCAAACCCTTCAAATTATATGAACTGATAAAGCAAAAGTATCAGGAATAGCCATAAAGCTAAAAAAAAAAAAAAACCCCAAACAAAAAACCATAGTGGTTTGGGGTTCTTCTTTAGTTAAGTATACATGTCTCTGATCTATTCATAACACAATCAACCAAAGGATTTGGATCTGATCCCAGTCACAAACTAGCAGACATAACTCACACGTGGTGGATACCTAGTTTGTGGTAGCCTAACATCACCAAACAAGTTGCCTGATGAGAAAAGTATTACAGCATGTTGGTATTAACCAATGGATACTTTTATTGTATTATTGACATTTACAGTGTAGGCAAGTCCTTCCCTGAACTTCAAAGGCTGTTCAAAAGGAGAAGCCCTGTATTCATGTAAGTTTTTTTCCAGACTGGAGGAACAGTCAATTTTTTTTCTGTACTCTTAGATTTTCTCAGGCTCTCACAGCACCACAAATGGTTTATGTACTTTGTATGCTGTATCCCACAGCAAGCAACTTAGCAGAGCTTTATTTATAGGACAGAGAGGTGTGCTGACCTGGTACCTGGATAAGCGTTAATAGCTGAAGAAATTATGGTTACTGGAATATTTTACAGCAGTTATTTTATAAACACCTCTGCTGCTTTTGGCCAGATACTAATTTTTTTTTCCAGCATATTCAGCAGAACTACCAGCACTGTCAAAAGCTATTTAAAGCTGTGCCTCATGTGTTATCTTCCATTGGGACTGTAAATGTCAATGAGGCACAAATTACTCTCGCCACATCTATGGGTCACTTTCAGTATCCCGGACTTGAAACAACAAGGCATCTGTTTAATTTTTAAGGAAAGAATGTTACACATTCATTTAGGATAAACAAAAACCTCATTCAGGGTAGAACACTTCATTAATTGCAGCCTAGAAAATGTGCAGATGAACATTTCCTACTGTGCATAATGCATTAAATGTCTCAATTTCAGAGACGAGCTGAACAGTAAGCTTGCCTCCAGATGGCTGAGTCTGTAGCTGGTATTGTCAAACGTGTACTGAAAGGCAAATATATGAAGGCTAAGCCATTAATTGATCTACATTGGGACAATTATCACATTTCCAGTTCTTAATCTAAATCTAACTTGGCATAGGTAATATAAATTACAGACATGTCATTTTCAAGGTATCTGGTCAGCATAATCTCCCCTCCCCAATGATCACGTTATCCTTGGATTAAGTTAGTTGCTCTTCCCTGTGCCAAAATGTTCTTTATCTCTAGTTAGTGGAAAATACCAAGCGAGAAAGCACCACAGAAATTATTTTTACCACCCACTATCCTATCAATTTTCAAGCCCAGGGTCACGCTTAAATGCAAAGGGTTTGTACTCTCCCCTGGTAACACGGTGTCAATATCACATCAAGTATGACAGTCCCTGTGTGACTAACAGCATTTCCTAAGGATCCGGATGCCTTGGTCCCTTCTGGAAGTTAAGAATTATTAGCCTTCATTTACAAATAGGAAGCTGAAACACGGTGAAGTTACAGAGGGCAGCAGAACTCCTGAGTGAGCCCGTGGCAGAGCTCAGAAGTGAGGCCAGACCCCACATCCAAGCTCTGTGCTCCCAGTCTTGGGCACACTTCTTGCACCGCTGCTCGCAGAGGAATCGGGAATGGGCAGCTTAGCTAAGGATTGACTGGCTCGCTGGGCATGAAAATCCAGAAAAACAGGGCACAGAAGCAGCTTTCTGTATGGTTGTGCTGCCATGCTTCAGCTACAAAATGAGAGAAGTCATTCATAAATTGATTTTCAGGTGTGCTTAACTCTGTATGAGAAGGCACGGTAACCACAACAAAGGCGGCTTTGGTTGAGGAGTTCCCTAGTGACTCTAAGTTATGCCTACTCTACAAGCATTTTTACAAGTAACTTTTCACTATTCTGACCTTCTTATTTTCTTAGTGGAATTGGTATATCCTTAGACAAGTCTCCCAAGCAGAGATCCATGGTGCAATGAATGCATCTGGAGTTCCACCATCTGGTTTCAGAAACTTTAAAAATATTGACATAGGGTGGCAAGTTTTACCTACTGTTATTGCAACCAAAGCAAAAAGTCTCTAGAATTTCTCTTCTATTTAATGACATTACATTTGTGTACACTTAGACAGGAATAGCCAGTTAAGTCTCATAGAACTGCTATAGCACACAGATAGCAGCTGTAAAGTCTCATGCAGCCATTTAACACCAGATAACAGCTTTCCAGTTCCAATGAATAAGCAATCATAGATCCTAATCCCTTATACTACAGTGTATTTCTGTGATGCTTGATTCAAATTTACCCGACTGTAATCTGATTAAGCTTTCAGTAATACACTCCAGATATGAATTAGACCCAACACACACATTCAAACTAGATGTCATTTAAGTGTCATTTAAACCAGAATTTTTTATCTACAATGTTCTGATATGCACTTTCATGTTCCCTCTCCCTGGAAAAATACAGCTTTTTTTTCCTCCATTGGTTTCAACATTGTGTATTTAAAAAGTCAGGCAATTAATACTTTAAATAACATTATAAATCAGAAATGGGTCATTAAAATACAGTAAAATAATTTTTCTCCGACAAGGAAAAATGGCTTTTAAGCACTTCTACCAGTTACTAAGCCCTTTGTCTCAAATGCTGGCTACTAGAGACTGGCAGAAATGGGCCCGAAGCCATCAATTTACATTGGGATTGAATTTGACAGCCTTAATTCAAATATCTCTGTTGTTTGGGGTAATAAAATATGACGATTGGATTCCAGTCAGAATTCTGTATACTGCATATCATCATTATCACCTTCTGTAGGAACGAATCATGGGATCTGAGGATTATCTGTAGAGCGCTACAGGATACTATTGATCACTCCGCTTAGCCAACATCCGTAAGAAAGTCTTCCAGGTAAGATAAAAGTTATCACTTTACCTCAAATGTCAGCAGGGGATGGATGATGCTTCACGCCTCCCTCAGCTCAACTGCAAATCGTGACCTTCTCCAGCCATCCCAGCACCTATGCAAAATCAGGGGAAACAGAGACAAGAGATGAGTCCTGGAACAGCAAAGGGCACTGGCAGCGGGAAGGCCACACACCAAAATCCGAACGGGTGTCCCGGCACTGTCGTCCCTGGGGGAAGGCCACCAGCTGGGCAGCCTGCACGGCGGCCCTGAGCGCAGCACCTGGGCTTCTCGCTCAAACAGCAGCGGCTGCCCGAAACTCCTGGTGTCACTGGGGACTTGCCAAGCCGCAGGATCCCACGCTAACCTTGACATTAAAATGCACGCACACCGATTTAAGTGGCAAAGAGAAGTCAGGGTGACCGATGAAAAGACTCGTTTTCAATGCACTTCTGTGGTGGAAAACAGCTGGACTGGAAGTAAACTCTGCATCACCAAGAAGAGGGCATGGATGAGTAGTATCTCACTACTACTGCTTTAGACAATAAATTACAGTGTAGTAACTTATACACTGGTAATTTTAAGAAAGTAACATTTCTTTTTTCTCTAAAACAACAGTGTGTAAGTCTCAGGAGGATGGCATGCTGTTAAAAAAAAAAAAAAGAAGTACGTCATCTGTTATGTCCAGAATTCCTAAGCACATTATCACTCCCATGATATTTGGCATAGTAGCAGCATCTAAAACGGTTTTGAATTAGTAGTACTTCTATATTTAAATAAAAATAACATTAATTCAACATGGAAGGTTACTTCTTCCCAAGGATGCAAGTCAGCTTTTTAAAGCATTTTAAAAAAGTCAGCCATGGTGCCCACATTAATTGAATAATTCATAGTAATTTGGTTTCTGGTGGGTAGGACTATGAAAAGACGACCAGATTTCATAGTATCAGGCTCTTTAAATAATTATGAAAAGAAATCATTCTGCAAAAACCCACAAATAACATCTAAAGAAATGCTGTGTACATTGAGACTGAATGCCTAGGGCCACACTGCCCTAGCCTTAACAAGAAGAAAGGAATACATAAAAAAAGAGAGTTTTCCTTGACTGAGTACCAGCACTGGCTTAAGAAAGAACTGCAGGAATCTTCATTTGTACCCATAGAATTTTCTTCCCTTTATATGTATCATTTTAATGGATGGATAGGTCCCTAAACAACAAATAATTTAAAGCAAAATGTGATTGTGAGTGAAAATTTCATCATACTTCTCAGGAATCCTTCCTCAGTGCAATGTGTAAAAGGCTAAGCGTCACCTCTGCATTTGTATTAAAAAAAAAGAAAATATGCCCCCCGCCCCGAACTACCAAAAGAGAAAATCCTTGAGCTGAACAGAGAGAAAAATTTAACAGACATTTGAAAATAATAGAAGGCATTTTCCATGCAAAAGCAAGAATAATATGCAATAGCAATCAAAGTTAAAATAAATCATCCTATGTGTGGTTAGCTGAAGTGAAACCTGTAAGCAGGGTTCTCTCCTGGTTCACATCATGAAACAAGAGGACTAGACAGATCCATACATGGTGAATCTTTACCTAATCTACCCCATAATATGCACAGCCAAGTTCTAATATCCCACTTTGCAGAAAGAGCCTGCTCACATTTCATCAGGCTGAGAATCTAACTGGTGGTGTGTCCCATTTATATATAATTCTATAAAGAGTCTTACATTGATTTAATTGCTGATTTTCAAAAGAACTCTTAATTTCAGAGAGAGTAATTGACCAGTGAGCCACAACTCTCTTCTCCAAAAATAAAGGGACAGCTTAGACTGAAACAAAGTTGTAAAGTCTAAGGCAGCTGTTGACTGAAGTGAGCTACCAAGGACTACCGACAAATTCCTGTTTCAAAACACCTGGTAAGGTATTAGCAAGTGGAAATGATCTCCATGTGACAAAGTCAGAATTCTACTACAATAAGACAGGGAAAATTATTCCATTATTCCAGTAGTCTTTCCAAAATATTTTGAAATCCTGCTCAACAGCAGAAAAGATCTCTTAGCTACTTTATGGGTGACAAAAGGGACATGTCCTAACTTCTGATTACCTAATTGTACTCAGAATATTTTGTTTCACCCTTAGTAGCAAGTGAAGATAGCACAAAGACTGCATGCAGTGACAGTGTTTATTTGCAATATTGCAGTTTAAAACAAGCCACGCAAGCACGAAGACAGTTATATTTGTGCTTGGCTCTGACACTTCATTATGTGCGACAAAATAGGCAGTACTGCACATAAGGTAGGGAGCTAGGTGTTTAAATGGCAAGGAGCCACCTTTTACATGATTCTTGGAAAAACTGTAACTTCAGCAAAACGAGAACATAGATTCGTGTGAATAAGCTATATAGGTGAGGCTTTTTCAGAGACACATATTTTCTCAGAAACTCAACTGGTTATTCTAAACCACGCGGCAAACGAAAGGATTGCAGCACTGAGTTAAGACAGGGCCCATCCAGGACCAGTTTGCTTCACAAACAAAGTAACAGACTCACACTCATCACTCCCTTGATTGGGATGTGAGGATCTGTACCCATTATATCTTCTCAGTACATCCCTGGCTAACCTACCAAAAAATAATAAACCGGAGAATATGAGATGGACCCAAATGTGCCAAAAGATCTTTTGGTCTTCAAAAGAGTATCGAAGCAAAGGCCCAGTACTGAAAAAAAGTTAGAAAGTCTTTTGACACTGTCCCATGTAAAATCTTCATTGACAAATTGATGAAGCACAAGCTAGGTAAGTGGACAGTGAAGTGGACTGAAAACTGGCTGAAATGCATGGCTAAAAGGGTTTCAATTAGTGGCACAGAGTCCAGCTGAGAGCTAGTCACTACTGAAGTAGCCCAAGGGTAAATGCTGTTTAATAACTTCATTAATGACCTTTTCCACTGAAGAGGTGAACAGTGGAACAGGTTGCTTAGAAAGACTGTGGAGTCTGGAGATACTCAAAACCCAGTGGGACATGGCCCAGGGCATTAATGAAACCCCACTCTCAGCATGAGGGTTGGACTAGATGATCTCCAACCTCAATGATCCTGTGATTCCATGATTCTGTATGTTTAGATACAGAACTGAAAAGTTGCTGGCAGCAGACAAAAAAGAGACGGATATAAATGACATGCTTTGGAAGAAAGATGGTAAACTATGGACACCCTATGATTGCATGGGCTATTGAGGAAGGATGGATTATTTCCAAGCAGACACATGACCTGGATTCACAAGTCCGAACAAATTGTTCAGAAGTCCTGCCTCTCCGGTATGCTGGGCTATCAACAGATACATAAGATCATCTCTGGCATCTGTGATAAACTATTTCCAGAGTGTTTGTGCTTGTAAGATTTGGCCTAAGGAATCCTAATTTTCTCTTTATTGTATTTTTGTTGTATTGTATATTTACTGTATTTTACTTCTTTCCATTTTCAGTTAAACAACTCCTCTACAGCTAAGCTCAAAGGAAGACAAAACATAATTTGCCTGAGTCTTATTCTGATTGCATCTGAGATGCATTTTTTTCATCTCTCCAGTTATCAATTGTGATGCATGGCACTTGCTGAGAGTCTCAAACTACTTTTTCCTGAACCTGTTTTGAAAATACTTGTCTCAGAAGGAAAAACAAGCTGTTTCATGTGCATTTCTAAGTTTTCTCCAATCAAGTCATTCTATCCATTTGATAGCAAATTGAACATGAGTCAACAGCGTGCCCCGGCCCCCACAAGGGCCCGCCGTGTCCCAGGGTGCACCAAGCCCAGCACAGCTGGCTGTTCGAGGGAGGTGATTGATTGTCCCACTCTACACCGCACTGGTGCGGCCCCACCTCGAGCCCTGTGTGCCGTTTTGGGCGCCTCAGTGTAAGGAGGACATCAGACTGTTCGAGTGTGCCCAGAGGAGGGCAGCCAAGGTGGTGAAAGGCCTCGAGGGCAAGACTCAAGCGGCCGAGGTCGCTTGCCTTGCTCGGCTTGGAGAAGAGAAGGCTGAGGGGTGCCCTCATGGCTGCCTGCGTGTTCCCCGCGGGTTGGGGGGGTGGTGGGCAGCGGAGCGGGAGGTGCTGATCTCCTCTCTCTGGGTGGTCGGTCCCTGGAACAGGCTCCCCAGGGAAGTGGTCATGGCACCAAGCCTGTCAGAGTTCAAGGAGTGTCTGGACAAGGCTCTTAGTGATATGGTTTAGTGTTAGGTGGTCCTGCGAGGAGCAGGGAGCTGGGGTCGATGATCCTGATGGGTCCCTTCCGATTTGAGATATCCTATGATTCTCTGCTCCTTCTTAGGTTCAAACTTCTTACCTTAAAACTCTACTTCTCTAATATAATGAGGTTTCACATCCTTAGATAAAATACCATTTTGCAGTTGTGAACTCATTCCTTAAATCTCTTAACTTTTTTCTCTGCACAGGGATTTCTTAAATTTTTTCAAGGAAACACTAACAATCAGAACCTTCCATCACCTTTCCCTTTTCTCCTCTATTCAGATAGCTGAGGCTTTTAACCCATTTTCCTCCTTAACCCTTCTACTTGCCTCACCAGCATACTGTGGACAAGGGGTCACATTCTAGTTCCAAATCAGAGCCTTTTTTTCCCCCTCTTAACCGCTTCATATCCTCAGGAACATAACAATAAATCTTGCCCTTCATGTTTCAAATACTTCACTGAACCACATTTCTGTTCTTACAGATTTGGCAGTCTTTGCCTCTGACGTAACAATAAGCGGAACATTTTCTTAGCAGCACTAAGCTGAGTAACAACTGATATTTGTTTTGGCACTTGTAGTAGGGATGAAAGGTGAATTTATGTTTTCCACTGCACTACGCTTATAAGTGTATCTGTGGACAGGATAGCTCAGGGGGTCTGCACTGCAGTCCAAGGGCAAATATAGGAGTTAATACACCTCTTCGGGTTATAAAAGATACCATCACCATTGTAAAGAATGCAAACAGACAAGAAGTCCAAACTTTCTAAGTAGGTAGCAATTTCACTTGAAACACAAGATAGGTCGTGTGGTATCCAGAAATTCAGGCTGTCTTCTATGAGTGAAACATGTCATATTCCCACTACAGTTAATTATCTACTTGAGCTGGAGGAATGTTATGAAGAATAGTTTAGTCAATGTTTATGTAAAGCATTTTGAGATCTGGGCAGCTGCAAATCCAGAACTCTACTAGCTGAAACTGTTGCTGACATATCAGTAACTTAAAAGGGAAATTTTCTTGATAAATTAACAGGGAAATACCAAGTATATGCTGAGAATAAAGATGTCTTACTGGATTACTGTAGCCAGTTCTCATGTCCACACTTAAGAGACTAACAAACTTCAAAAGAGCAAGGACCTAAAAATATTATTCGAAGTCTGGGGCATCTTTTTACAATCAAGATAATAGCCCCAGGTTATTTGAGAAAAATATGTATTGGATTACTCAGTTGTGCCTGATAATAACCTGTATGTGGAAGAAGCTATAAACACTACATTGCTCTTTAATGAAGTAGAAGACATACTGAGGAATCAAGAGAAAGAAGGAAAAAAAAAACGCCACAACTTTTACAAGGTTGAAATAAAGTGAAAAATGGAATTTACTAGAGGCTGAATTAAAAGAAAAAAAAAGAAAGAAAAAAAATCTTCATCACTTCAACTTGCTTTTCAAGCGAAACGAATTATTGGGTACAAGTAAGTGGTGACCTGTATAACAGAACTACAGAAAATATGGCTGGGCAGGACTGCCAGACATCATCTGGCCCACTCCCACTCTCCACAGCCAGATCAATTAAATCTTGCTTGACTCTCATCTCTGCCTACTGGATTTTTCTAAAGATTTTGCAACCTCCCCAGGCAATTTATCCCAATGAATGACTACCCTTGCCACTAGGAAGGTTATTCTAATACGTACCTCAAGTTGCTCTTGATGTAACTCAATTCCTCTAACTTCCCCCCCCTTGCCCCCCCGCCCAGCCCCCAGGACAATGAAGAATACGTTATTCCCTACCCTTTTTTCATAGTCTTTTACCTACCTGAAGATTGTTATACTTCCCTTCTTCTCTAGAACAAAACCAATTTTTCAACTAAGTTTTCTAGATTGCTGATGATTCTCATAGCTTTCCTCTGCACTCTCTCCAGTCAGCCAAAGTCTGAAATAGCAGTCTATCTGAGGCTTTATCAAAGCTAGGCTGAAAGGATTACCTCTAGATGATTTTCTGCAAAAGTAGAAAGCCTGGCTTTTGAATAATATGATTCCCTTTTCTCTCACCATCTCCCACTCCTTTTTGATTAAAAATTTCTAAATATGCAAATAAAATATAAAAGGATATGGCAAAACAAAGCTGTTAATTTTAAATGAAGACTAAAACTACTGCAAGCATAAAAACTGTGGTTCAAGGAACTAGGACTGTAAGAAGGTAGGAGAAAACATTTTTCCAAAAGGAGATAGAGAATATGAAGAAAATCACCTATTAAATGCATGTTGCCAAATCTGTCACTGCTCTAAAAAAAAAACATAGCGCATGGGATGATTTGGCAAACTGTTAATACAGAAACACACAAACAAAATTTACTGGATCAAAAAAGCTCATGACTAACCAGCACAGTGGGCGAACAGTTTAGTGCTTTAAAGTACAGGGCTTAAAATTCAGAGATACAAATTTTATTTTAGGCTTACTGGTGCCTTAGTATGTAACTTGGGCAAGCTTAAAGCCTCCATGGCTCTCATTTCCTCCCCACTTTTGGAAATGGTGTGATCTATACCTTAGGACAGCGCTCTGGAGGACAAAGGAGGGAGATTTAGGGGATAGCACCAAATTTACATAATCTCCATCACTGCTACATTTGAGTTTAATTTGACCATTAAGTGTTGCAGCTGCTATCCTAAGCATTATTAAAGATCATTATTTTTAAATTACAGGCTTTACAAGTTCCACAAATAGCTCACATTCAAACAAAGCATTACCTGTGAACTAAGATGGTGGCCGCTTTCTTCAGCCTTCTCTTTACTCAACAGCAAATCGCAAAAGCCTTGTTTGTTTTATATCCCCAAACAGCTAATCCATTTCCTGCCTCACTGACTGCTCACTGAATGCTCCGTCACTTTGTTCCCCTGAAAGCTAACATTTTTCATTGTACAGGTTCACTTTCAGTTTAGCAGGGGTCAGATTTCTCTCCAACACAAGAAGAAAATACAACTCTTCATGAGCACCCAAAATTATGTAGCAAAACAGGCCGATCTTTTCATATCTCCGTACTGTTGAAGCTAGATGGTTCTAAGCTTTGCAGTCCTGAACTGCACTCCCTCAGCCCTTTTTCAGACTCACGGAATCCTGACAACTCTTGGCTATGTAGAGCAATGCCTAAAACCTACACCCCTGAGTGTACAGCTCCAAGGTCTGCATTACTGCTGCTATCAAAAAAGAGTGCATGTGAATAGATTTAGCATTAAAGAAAGGGATTGACCAAAGTTTTCGAAGAAGGAAGATGCTGAAGTCAGCCAGGAGTCAGAAGTGCAGCTGGGAGGTGCATGCGTATGTAGGGCTGAAGGGCTAAAACGTAGCCCCCTCCACCCACTCTAGATCCTCAGCCACGGCCTGTTCTTTGAGTTACGCATCCCAGCCTCATCAGCTATTCCTGCAATATGCTGAGATACTCGTGTCTTCAAACACCACTGGAATATGAGTGTATGTAATAATCATGTTATAAATAAGCATTTTATTAATATCAAATATTGATCTTATTTTTGTTCATCAACAATCACTAATGCATTCTCATATAAGAGGCAAAAAGAGTCACTAAGTTTTACATTTTAGTTGTGGCTTTTCTATTGCCTTCTGTTAGTTTTCTGGGATGAATTATTTGCAAGCTACGCAAGTACTTTGTGTATTTCCATACTCTAAATACATTTCTCTTCTGGCTCTCCTCCACAATTTTGGATAACAAAGAGCCTGAATGTTAGAGAGGTCTCTGTTTAACAAAGCCACGGGAGCCATATAGACTGTGACTTTTAATAGTGGTTTTCCAAACTCTATAAATTGCTTAAGACGAAACATTTCTTGTTGATTTCAGTTTTCCTTTTCTTCATGCTTTCAAACATTTCTAGTTTCCAAAATCTGAATCTGAAGAATGACCCTACAAGAAAAAAGCTACTAGATCAGAAAAAAAAAAATCTTTTAAATTTCTCAGCTGAAAGGCACTCAGCATTTTGTTTCAGAGTCAAATATTTCGTCAGGGGAGATCTCAAATCCAGCTCCTTAATCTCAGTGAAGATTATACATGGCATTACTGGCCTATAACACTCATGGAAATAGAGACCCAGAAGAGATCTCCCATGTCACAAATTTTGGTCCCTATACAGCAATGGCAGTACATAGTTGCTTTTGTATTTTTCTTCATTTCTGTTTTAAAAGCAGTCCCCATTTGCTTTTGGCTAATACTCAAATCAATAAAAAAAGGAACATGGCTCCAGAATACTTCCCTGCAAGTTGATGACAGTGAGGCACCTGGGGAATCTGAGCATTTAATCCATACCTCTCCATCCATCTTGCATAAGACTGCATGGGCTTGCATATATGTATACATTTAAATTATAGGATTTATGCATATGATATGTGTTTTTATCACACATCTGTTTCATGTTGTGAGTTCTTATCACGGCCGTCATTTATTTTGTCATAAGTCCTGCTTCTGATTTTCATGTGTATTTTGCACCACACTGCCTAAAAGCTTGCAGTCCTTTTGATACATCTCAGAGAAGGTGCAAGACAACGTGCTGCCCACCTGATGCAAAACAGAGTCTTAACTATAAGAGCATCAGTATCAAAAATTAAGGTTTCTTTACATGTGGCTAACTAAGGAACAGAAAGTATCTGTGGCAGGAATTTTTTTTGGGGGGGTGGGGTGGTCAATATTAACACAGGAGTGGGGTTGAGAATTACTCCAGAGTGTGTTTTGCCTGAGGCGCCAAGTGAGAACAAGTATCTTGTGCAATTCACATTTTTAGCCAATTATTTCTCTGCTGATTTAGGCTTGTTTTCTCTTCTAAAAATATTAAATCAACAATGTTAAATCAGACTCAGGAATTCAAAGAGGCCTATTTTCAGGGGTTGGCAGGAGCACCACTGATGGCAGGACTCGGACAGCTTCCAGTCTGTAGCCAGTAAGAGACTATATTAGGAATATAAATGTACTTATGTATTTACATATATACACTTATGTAGTTATAACAAGTATTTCTCAGCAGTTCTCTTGTGTGGTTATACGGTATATGACAGACATGCCAAGTATATTGCAGAAAAGAATCAGATAAACTCACTTAACACTTTAAATGAAAAGAAATGGAGAGTGCTTCCTCTTCCCATTTCAGTATGCAGGTATCGCAAGGAATCCCTGAACACATCACCATATGCCAAATCAGATAATCTCGAATAACTTCCTTATGAAACACTTACAACTTGATGGTAAATGACATCATTAAAAAAAATGAAGAGATTTGCAGTTTTCTTGCATTTCTGAGCTATGTTTACCAATGTGTTTGTGAATTTAGTTGCCTCTCTATAAAAGAGAACTGCAAGTTATCAATGTCTCCAAACTATTTACAATAGGAAGAAAAACCTAAAGCAAAGAGATTTTGGTTTTTCATTTCTTCTGAAATCATCTGAGGTTAAAGAGTTTTCACCATAATCGACTAATTGATGCTGACAGTAACTGAGTGGGAGATGTTACAGAGAATGCTCATGGGCATAATAATCACTGTCTCCCAATAGAAAGAATGTGCATTTATACAGACACAGTTTATGATTCATTGTTCTTCCACTTAATGGTAAGTTTAATGCAGAGTTCATTTATACTTCATCTATTCTTCTAAGCCCTTCCTCTGAATCCTCCTTTTTAATTACTGAATCATTAATTTAATGAAGCTCTAATTTATCTTGTCAGTGTTTAAGAATCTAGACTAAGGGATCAAGGCTTTCATTTTGTTACACTGTGAGTCTTTGAAAAGATTACTGACAAGTAGTTATTTCTGTAAGCAGTTCTGTACTGGGTATAAAAGAAAATAAAGTCAATTTTCTGGAAATAAAACCTGAACATGATTTTTAAAAATACCAAACTCAGAATGAAAACAAGTGATCTATACAGATAAAAAATAAGTTACATTGAAAAGAAATATTGCTTTAAAAAAAGAAAAGCATATTTCAAACAAATTTAAATTAAACTTTTTCTCCATAACTCTGGTGCATGCTACCTTGCCTTGCCCAAATAATGAATCAGAACAGTGGACAGCAGTTAGATTGTCAGGGCAGCACGAATTATATGATAGATCACTGTCAGACTGAAAACTCAGAACAATGGTTATAAAAGTATCATTTCAGCATTTGGTTACAGATCTGAAAAAAAATGCATAGGTAAACTAAGATTTACGCACTCTGCATCATGCTTTGTTTCCTTCTAACGTAGCACTAAGTCCTCAGACCACATGTTGCTATCAGAACATTTTGATAATTTCATGACTTGTAACTGTTGAGCGATCAATGATTTGACCCTTTTATGAAATACATCTTACTTTGGTAGCCAATTACTCAGACATCTGAAAAAAAAAAAAAAAGAAACTGTCTCCAGCGTCTTGGGTTGCAACAGCAGTGAGAAGCTGAGAGTGCTTCTCACTGCAGTGACTGCTTTCCTCCAAACTCATAAATTTTGTATGAAAAATATCCCATAAAGTCAAACTCAAACACCAAAGTAAGCTGTAGCTATGGTGCCATGAACCCGTCGTTTCTGAGTATTAGCCTGCTATACAGAGCCCAGCAGAGAGACTGAATCAGCTATACCTATCCACCACCTCATTGAAGCAGAATGAGATTTTACCTGTGCTAGTTTTTCCCGCCAAAGCAATCCATTCCTGTAACCATGGCTGAAATGAGGAACATCAGGAGAAATCAGAAGAGTTTCAGCCCAATAAAGAACTAAATTCCTTTGATATTTTACATAGGCAAGCAATTTTCAACCACCAGGTGTGGTGGTGCATTTCTTTCCCCTCTCCAGGCTGATCTACGAACTCAGGAAGTCTCACCAGGCCTCAGCATAAGTGTAATGAGTCGGCCAGTTAAGCGTCCCTTGGCTGTACCAGGAACTCTCTCACGGCTAAGACAGGGAGTCATGCGGACCATCTCAAGGACTTGTGTTGTCCGGCGAAATCAAAAAACCCGAAAGTAGAGATAACTAGCTCTCTCATAACAACATTGAGACATCCCAGCCCTCCCATGACAACCTTGGAGCATTAGATATAAACATTTAGATATAAACCGTTGACTAAATCTGGGACTAGGAGTTGATCCAGCCACACCTAGACTCCAACAGGAGTTTAGAGAGCAAGGGGGTCTCCTATGAACCTCATGACTCAACAGGAGGGTCTCCCTCACCCTTTTACTCTATTAGACATAAAATGTTGACCATGTCTAGGACTAGGAGTTGATCCAGCTGCATCTAGACTCCAACCAGTCTTTAGAAAGCAAGGGGGTCTTCTCTGAACCTCATGACTCAATGGAAGTGTCTCCCTTACCCTTTTTACATTCCTGATCTCTGTACAAATCCCAAGAAATCAATTCTAACTTGATTTTTCTTTGTATATTCCTAATTTTTAACTTACTACGTTTTCAGTCTCTGTATACCTAATTTTAGTCTGATTCTAACTCAATTTTCCCGTGTGTACTTCATCCCTGTATTAAGTAATAGAGTGAACCTTGCCTTGAATTCTGTGAACTCGCGCTTTTATATAAATTCCTATTAAATCATTTTTTCGTGGCTAATACCATTAGGAGTGATTCTTTAAGTGGTCTAAACCACTCCCTTTTGTGACACCAGGCTAACAGCACATCCTCTTTTTTCCTAAGCATACCACAGACACTCTCCTTCAGTACGTCCCAACTGCCACAGTGACTACAGGGTATGTCAAGAGTGGCAGGTACATCTAAATGTCATGCCCTTCAGGCCTGTCTTTCAAAAAGAGTTCACGCTCTTGATGAATGGCTCCTAAGCATCCTTCACCTGCTGGATGAATAGGACTTGGCAGGTAGGGACCTATCACATTTCCAACAGTTACGCTTGTCAATAGGAAAGTAGTGCATGAATAAGGACATACTTGAATGAGCACAGATGGATTCAGCTGTGAGAGTGCAAGAAAGAGCTCAAATGACACTCACTATGCTTTAGAAAAAATTAAGAGTGGAGGTCTAAAACAGCCCAGGAAGAGGCTGGAATGAAATGTGGAGAGAAATAAGGAGATTAATAAAACTTTATTCACTATGTACACTTAGTTCAAAGCGACAAGGACAACTGTACAGGCAGGGCAAGAGGGAAGACAAGAAAAGCCTGGTAGGGTAGAAATGTTGGTGAGAAGGCTGGATGTCATGTACCAAAATCTGCAGATCTCATTCACTATGAGCCAGCAGAAAGTCTATGGCAAAAATTTCAAAATAACCAAGATAATTCCAAAACAGAGCAGTGAATTCACAGGACGGCACAGTCTGTTCCAATCAACAGCCCATCTCCAGGCATACCCACAGGTCAGCTTTCCCCGTGGGGGCAACGACTCAAGGATAGCATCATTCAGACAGAATGGGTGGTGTCACTCTGCCAAAAAGTAAGGACACCTCCTTTGCTAGGCCAGCCCATAAGAGGCCCAGCTTCTTTTCTAGGTATCCAAAAAGTGCTTCAGAGCATTAGGCAGAGCACTGAATAAACTTTGTGTTCACTTTATGTTCCAACATTCAAGCTATTCTAAGGCAGAGTCCAGGAAAGAGAAGGTAATTATGGGCCACATCATTCTGCTTACCGAGAGATCTCCAAACAGCACAGGTAAAAGATACTAGAGGTGCCTAACAGCTTCTCCAGACTGGCAACTGTCCCAATGCGCCCACAAGGTTGCTAGCCAGAAGTAGTAATCTAAGACTTTTCCCCTCTGCTTTCTTTTATTTTTGAGGAAGAAAGGAGTGGATTAATGCTGAAACAGTCTGAAGATTCCTCTCATGTATTAAGCACATGCACATTTTTTTCTTGTCTATGCTAACTCCGTCAGCTCCCTCCTCTTGCTCTCTGCCCTACCACTCCTCTCTTCCTCTCCTTCGGGCTTTCTTCTGACCTTCCACTATCTTCTGCCTCTCCTTTCCCATTACAAATGTGTTCAGTATTTCTCATCTTACGAAGTCCTCTGCCCTCTCAGCCCAGAACTATCATGAGTCTTTCCACAATTTCCACCTCAAATTCATCAAACACAGTGCTTTCACGTGCTGGAGGTCTCATCCTCCAGTTTGGGTCCCTGACTCTGAAGGGTAGATCTTTTACCCCTCAACAAAGTTTCTCAAGATCTGTTTTTGGACAAAACTCAGAATCTGGATTCCACCCTCAGTCTCCTTTGGTCACTCTTCTGACTGCACTCACAAAATCTTGTTTTCTATGACTGCTTCCATGCAGCTTCTCACTTCTCCACTCACAGTGCTCCCTCCTTCCCCCTCACCTTTCAGAAATCTCACACAGAAACACCAGCTTCACTGATATGTAAAATCTTCTGGCTGAGCATGCTTCTCCTACCTCTTACTCCAAATCCATCTCTCTTGTCACACTGAAAAATACAGTTTGGGTTAAGTTGAAAATAATTGTTAATTCAAATTGAAATTCACAGAACTCACAGAACTGAGATGCAAAAATGTCTGCAAAAAGCTTTTTTGTCTTCCCCCTGAACTTAGCACCCACTCAAATGCTATACCAAGAAGACAATGTTATGTTTAAATACATTTTTTATATTTAAAATTTGACCTACATCTCATTTTAAAAGGTTAAAGGACAGCTGAAAGTGAAAGACAACATTTAAAGACCAAAGGAAATTTAAATTAATCACCCCCCCTTTGTAGATGTTTCAAACAATTCAGATTTTTTTTAAAGAAAATTCTTGCCAGAAAATAAATTACTTGAACAGCTCTTGAAGCTACACAAAGCAGAAAGTTAGAGTTCATAAGCCACTGATCTCATTTTTAGCAAAAGATTTCATAAAGCTGGAGCATGTATGTAGTATTTTTTTTTTATTACCATGTCAACACAAAAGAATGCCAAGGCAAATTTGCTTGGCATCATATTAGAGACACTATCAATTTGAAAAGTCTCTAACTGAAATAAAGGGTTCTTTATTGAAAGTCACTTTGTTACTTTTATTTGATGCCAAAATAACAGTAAGTCAGGGCAATCGGAAGGGATTTCACCACCACTACTTATACTTTGATGAAGCACAAACAGCTACTGCTTTTAAATATTAGCCTTTTCCACACTAAGAACAAAATCATACTGGCTTCTGATTAATCAAAACATATCACTTACTGTACTGTTTACTGAACTGAGTTATAGCTTCTTTGGAAGCTATTGCTAAATATGCATTTATGAATATAAAATTGCAATTGGCTTGTTTTCATTATAATTTACTCTAAGAATGACTGCTGTATTTTTTTCCTCTGAGATTAACATGTTTCCATGCCATGTACTTAGGCAGATATAAATTTCTGTACGGAGTACCATTTTAGTATGGATTTTATTTTAAAAAATCTTTAATCTTTTTTTTCTGTTATGAAGAGTGAGTACAGCACAAAGTAGAGTCAGTGAAGCATGGTAGGCAGAAACAAGAGAGTAGGAACCCAAGAACGTTTCACGCATTTGCGACATATGTAGACACTGGCATTTCAGAAATCCCAACTCTCATACATACACATCAAGGCCATATGATGTGTTTGAGTAGTACAAATGTCACAGGAAGGATCAGGGCAGAGTTAAGCATTAGGAATGTCTTATAACTGGCAAGAGACACTAACCCAAATACCATGAGCTTCAGCTGCAGGAATAGTGATTTTGACATTACTCATATAAGCTTCCCTCATTTTTAGATAGGGAAAACAATGTAGCAGGGCTATAAGTTGAGCCAGCAATTCAGTCACTCACCAGCTAAATTATTCCTTTTTCTTAGCTCAGAACTCATTAATAAAGAACCAATTATCTTCTGGTGTCACTTTGTTAAACACCCCAGGAAGAAATGAGCCCCAAGAGCAGGGTGAACCCCCCAAAGTCACTGTAGAGCAAGTGCAGAGTATCTACAACAGGAACAGGGCTTCCAGGAAAGAGCCTGTGCCTTAGTCCTATGGATAACAACAACATGGATAACGCCTGAAGACCTAAAATGAAAAGTTTGAAAATGGAAGGTATTAAGACTTCATTTTTAAATTAACACTTATTTCCCTCTACATTCTGCTTGAAGTCTTTAGAGTGTGACACTTTCCCTCCTGATTCTCTGAAGTGTTTATACAGGTAGCTCTGCAGTCCTGTTCTGCCCACTGATAACAGTACATACATGTACTTACACAAGGGTAGAGAATACATGAGTTAAGGTATTCTGGAGTTGGATTCTACTTTTTAAAGGTGAAAAGGAGAAACGCCTCTCATACAGCAAAGAACAGCAAATATAAAATGCTCTTCTTGTTTCCAGTGCCGAGTAGCTAATTATGCATATGTCTAACATATGCACAGCTCCTAACATGGAAAACCACCAGTGCCCTCTTATCCAGCAATTATATGAAGAGGTGGACTCAGTTCTTAGCTACCAATCTGTGCAGTAAGAAGCACTATGATCCCAAAGATACTGCTATATTCAGGCACGTTCCTTCCTCCCACTCTCATTCCCCTGGAGCGCCGAGAGTAATGGTCTGTAAAGCACCACTGCAGTCTATTAGACAGATAGCTGCATGTTGTTCTCCGTTAGATCACTGGACAGAGAATGGGGGATTTGTAATGAAAAGCTGAAAGCTCTATTTCCCACAATGCCCTCGCATGATTTACAACAGTCATGATAATTTAAAACTGGCAACCGCAGACCAGAGTGCTTGACTACTATTGTTTTAGCAGCACAATCAAATTACCCATTTTGGGCTTTTACAATTAACTTGTTACATGCATATGTTATCACTTCCTAAACAGTAGTATTACCAGATGGAGAAATTCAGCAGGGAATAGCAACAGGAACAATATTCTGAATATAATTCCTAATCTGAGCCCCAGTGAGAAGTCCTTTATCATAATACGTATTTAATGCAGAAATATAATTTTAGAAACTTTTATGGCAATCCGTTCTTTCCCATTTCAGTCCTAGAAGAGAAACAAAGGAAGATCTGTCTTTAAAAATAAACATATAAAATTCCCGAATGCTAAGATAATTGCACAGATGTTTAAGTAATCCCTCGGGCCATTAAAACTTTAATTAATACTCTAAAGACACCTACTGCCAAAGCTAACACCAGCCAGATACCTGCTTCTTTCCCAAGTATAGGATCGTGAATTGTGGCAAGATCCCTTTTTAAGCACGTGTGATGAATCAGCCAGAACTGTAAAAGGTCATTCTTTTCTTACACTTATCTTACATTCACTTTTGTGGAGAGATTTGTCAGCAACATTAATAAGTTAATTCCACATGACTGACATGCAGCTGTGAAGCATACAGAGCATCATGATAAACATCACTTTACTCCTGTGCACTGTGGTATTACACACAGCAAGAGGGATGCAGAAGAAAGCTTTCTTATACATCACCTTGAGGAAAAAAAACATGAATCACACCAAGTGGGCAGCCTAGCAGTATTTCCTCTGTAAAATAACTATGAAGAAAAAAGCAGGGTCACCTGGCACTTTTCCTAAGCAATTTAGATGTTTAATGAACCACAGATTTAAGAATTTCAGTGAAGAAAGTTGATGGTTCAGAGAAAGCAGATTCCTTCCTATCTGAGGGGAACCCTAAAATGGCATCACAACACTGGCAGACATCAGCCATGTTTACACACTGTCCTGCACAGCTGTGGGTGAAAAGTGAGCTGAGTATTGTATGTAGATACTCCCTCACTGCTCAAATCCTGCCTTCACAATCAGGTTTGTTTTACTGTGGTTCTGACCCTGGAGAGACACCAACTCTTCAGGGGTATATTTGCTACTTGTTTACTCTGGGCTTGAGATTTCATACAGCCATCCTTGCGGCTTGCTCTTGTTACCATGTTACATCTGCCTAGAGCATTAAGGGGACAGCCCAGACCACCAATGCTTATGCAACTGCAGCTGCAGGAACGTGTCTTGCAGTAAAATGAGGATTTTGCAAAGAGTATCACTATTAGCTACCACTTAAATGCAGCAGCAACTGTATTTCTTGAAAATTTGCCTTCTAATCAAATAAAGTATGAGCACTCAAGAGCAGTTATCTCACTGCCATGAGAAGTTACCTACACCCGGATGAGAAGTACCAGCCTCTTCAACCACTCCCCAGTGCTGATGGCTGTGAACACAGGGGTCTGCTGTACTACTAAAATTATATAGGTACTTGAAATCACCACTATCGCAAGCACAGTGCTCATTTAAAGAGTACTGCTATCTTTCAAAGCAACAGGTACTGAATTTGGCTTTAACTGTATGAGAAGCCCAAAAGAGTTGGGCTACACTAGAGGGCAAATGCATTGTGACCAGATCGCTACTCAGTTGAAGTTATAATGGAGACATACAACATGGTACAAACCTAGCTGGCTTTGCTACAACAGTCTTCAAGTGAAGAATGAAGAATTCAAGTTTGAATATATAAATACTTCAGTAGTTTACATAAATGTCAAGTTTAACTAAACCAAGTCAATATCGGAAAAGAACAATACTTCTGCCATTCAGAAAAAGATATAATGATGAAGGTAAGCTTTGCCTTTTCTTAACAGAAGATGAACATACCCCTTGTACTTCTGCTTCAGGGAAGAAACGTGAAGATTGTCACTTGGCATGGGTGCACGTGGCTTTTCTTTCCCTTACTGTGAATGAGTTTAACTGCTTTTAAAATCTACTATAACCACAGAAATACAAGTTCTAACTTAGAAGCTATCAGAATTGGCATGTAATAAAATATATTTAAAAGTCTGATAAATTACAGAATAAAATGGTTCTACATTAAAAAAAACCCAAACGATACAGACTGACAATTTAGCATGGTTATTGACAACATTTACCTGAGTATCAGGAGTGGTGAGCATCTTACCAGAAATAGACTTCAAACTCCAAATGCTCCTTTGCCTGCAGCAGTGTAGCACACTGGCTATTCACCTGAGCAGACATCAGCTCACCTACAGACTGGATCTGCTGTGGCCTCCTGTGTCACACTGAACCATCAGTCCCCTCACCCACGCCTCGCTCTTCTCCTGTGTCTGCTCTGTCTTGCCTGTCCTAAGTGTGCCGAGGCTTGCTATCCCTGACAGTGACCACTGCAGCTGTAAAAAATACACATCAAAAGCATAACATGAAGACCCCTGGGTTACATTTCTCTAGCCCTTGCTTTGAAGGGGGTCAGACTGTATTGCTGTAATTCCAGACTCAAAAAAACCCCACCAAAAAACCAAAACCAAAAAGCCAACAATCTGCATGGCCATGAAAAACATCCCTAGTTACATAACACTATTAATCCGAACTCTTCTGTACAGGCATAGCATCTTCTAGGACTTGTCAGCAAAACCATAGACAGAAAATTATGCACTGGAAGCAAATTAGATACTATGAATGACCGTAAATATTACATTACATTTCTGCATTCATAGACATTTAAGCAATTGTACCACTGTACTGAACTTTCAGTGAGGTTGAAATAATCTATTATCCCATTGTTGAAAGAATTAACCACTGTCCCCTTATTTAGAAAGTGGCATTTGTTTTTCTGGTTTTGAAAAAAGTGGAAGGCTGCAGCTACCAGACACAGTGGCTTAAGATAAAGCAGAGGTCTGAATTTCCATTAGTTTAAGATGAACAGGATCAGGCCATAAAGTGTGTGAATTGAGTTGGTCTTTTCTTGTTCTTCTATGTCTGTCATATGCTTATTTTATTCTGACTGAGAATATCAGGGATCCACAGTCTCCTTAGACAGTGTTTAGCTAAAAATAAGAGTATATCAGATTAAAGAGGAGAATGTCTCACAATAGTATGCATTATACAACTTAGGTGCAGCTCAAGAGCCTAACAAATAATAAACAAACATTTTTAGGCTTCTGGAGACAAAGGTTTCGTGCCCACAGAACTATCAGTGGTTTTCTACAGCAACGCTTGCAGTTCTTTGGCTTGTTATTTCTAGTCCAAATACTGAAGAACCTCCTTGTGTTTATTCTTTGCTGAGATCACGTATTTCAGGTATTTCAAAAGCATATGAAAAGCATTCCACAGATGCAAATTATTATCCTTCGGTTTAATATCAGCCACAGTTATTTTCAGGTGTATTCTCTTCCCCCAAAAAATCCTGGTATTTCAATATTGTACTAATACGAATCAGTTTCTTCTACTTAGATAGTCCCTTCCATTTAGGCCATTCTGCTTTGAAAGCGAATACTTGCTAGTTGCCAGCTTTAGAAACAAAACACTACTTAACAGAAAATTGCAAATTAATTTGCAATTCAACAGAGCTAAACAAAGACAAAAACCCCTGTTTCTATCTAAATGGAGAATTGTTCTTTAAGTGTGGATCTTCAGTATGAATACACTCAAAGCTTGCATATTGTATATTTACCTTCTGTGCAACTTGAACTTGCTTACTGAAAGGCAGAGATCTATCACCATCTCTAGAGACTGGGCTTGTGGTAAGCAAATAGCTCCAACAAGAACTGCATGATTTCTTTATTATTGCTCCATCCTCCAAATCGCTTAGGAGCAAATCTAGTAGTTGCACCACCTGTGCCAGGGCACAGTGATCTCTCATCTCTCTAGACTGCGCCAGGGGACAGGTTCTGGCAGCCCTGGACAGTATGTGGAGGTAGCACTTGCATCAGGTGCCAGAGGAGGCATTAAGAGTGTATCAGCTTCTACAGCAAGTGGCCTACACACAGCATATAAGGATATGAGTCCCAGCAAGGTTTCTGCACAATTTTCCAAGGAGTTTTCATAGGTCTGCTCCAAAAGGTTGACTGATTTCAGACATTTTCCCACTGCAAACTCATGCTGCTGACTACAGCTCACACTTAATGCAGCCATGATGTTTTAAGAAGCATCCTGTTAAGTTCAACATATGTCAAAGGTTTTTTCACACAAATGCTATGTGTGCATGTTCTATTAGTAGGAGTTGTAACTGATACATATTCATAAAAGCAATTATAGTCCCAAAAGCTCACGTACTGAAATCCTGGACTATTAGAGCCAAGAATGGAGATTTTTAGTTTGGATGCTATTTTATTTTTAACGTAAGTTGGACCACCACAGATCTTCCAAGGAACCTGCTATGTATTTACAAACTTTCAAATCAGGTTATGATCTCTAACTCTAGATGTAAGTACTGCCCAGTGACACAGTGCTGGTAATCAAAAGCTAAGTGATGCAAGCACTAGGTATTTTGATTTGAACACGTTACTGCATTAAGTGCCAAAACTACAGCACAGCACCAAAGTGTGCACATGATTCAAAGCATCTCATTATTAAATATGAGGTTCTGGGAAAGCAGACCTTGGTAAGACTGAATTGTAACATTTAAAGATTAATTATGTTACTGAGAAAGATTTCCTAGTGGTTTGATACTACCAGAAACCAATTATACAATATAATAAGCACAAGAAAAGAAAAATAAAAACCTTGGGTGACGTCTCTATAGGAAAGCCATTAAAACCAGCAGTTTTGTGTAGTTAGACAAAATTGTTGTATAACATATTTCTTACTTACAAAACTGCAGGCAAGTTTCTAGGTTACCACAAAAAGGGAACTTCGTAGATCATAATCACATTCTTTACAAGTCCTATGTAAATGGAAATTTGTAAAAGTACACTGAGCTATGCCTCAGTGTTATATAAAAATATATTTTGAGTGCAAGTTATTGGAGATTGCTGTAAAAGGAATCTAGACAGAATTTTATAAACTTCGAATTTTTAACTTGATCAAGAGGAAGAGTGTAGACGGGATCACAGAATTGCAAGAACAGGGTGAAAATTAGGTGAAATTAGGTATTACGTGAAAATGCCTAAACAATCACAACATGCTGTAACAGAAGCCAACACCGCCTTCTTTAACAGCTCCCTCATTAGTCTAACCCTAATATTAAGTACATGAGCAAACCAAATCAAGAAGCCACACAGATGATTCTGCAGTACACCTGAAATAACACTGTTTAGCTGTGGCTCACCTCCAGGTTTAGTTAAGACCAAAAAATTTTAAAAAGCAAATTATACCTTAACAGAAGGGGGAAAAAAAAAAAAAAAACAAAAAAACCCCAAAAAAACAAAAAACTTATTTCTTGCAGGTGATCAGTGGATTCACTGAGTTAAATAAATTCAACATAGACATTTGCAGTATATAGAAAAAGCTAGTTTTCTTTTGATGCCTTCTTACAGATACCAGGAAATCAAGAACTCTCAAGTTTTACTACTCACTGTCAAGTTGTCAGTGGAAATCCATAGATGCTCCTATTTAATCTGCTTAACTTCAAAATTTGTAAAGTGAAGGGCCGCGGTAGTCAATCTGATTTTTTTAAATTTAGCAAAAAAAAATTTACCAGGGACAAGTGGATCCAGGTTTCATGTGGAGAAAGTTCTTATAGCAAAACTTTGAAAAACAATGAAAGAAATTTAAATAAAAGGGAGGGTCGCACACAGAATTAATAAGAATATTAGGCAAGTGTACTCCAATTACCTAGTTTCTAAATATAAACCCCCATTTCTTCAGTGTACTCTCTGACAGTATTCATCAGGTGACATCACCAGTACAAACTGGCACCTCCACTCCCACACATCTCCACTGCAGGTCCTTGCCCCATAGATTAAACCACAGGTAATGATTCAGGAAAGATGTAGAGGAAAAAAGATCTTCAGTATTAAATGGTGTGCATTGTCAAGTGGACTATCCATACAGAAATCCACTTCGGAGCTGCTGCAATAAAGCCCCCATCACACAGCACATCAGCAGCAGCGAGAGCTTTCCCCGTCTTTCCAGGCTTTCTCACTGTTACTCACTTTCTTTAAGGACTGAGCCAGGCAACCTCAAAAGTCACAAAATGTAGCAGAACAATTGCTTTGTAAAAGAAATAGAAATTAAAATGCCATTCTCTGCTATTCAAACTAGATCTCCACTGAGTCAAGACTTTCCTCCTCTCCAAAATCCTTGGCTGATTTGGCCTTAGCATCCAACCGGTCATTCCTTCCTCCATCACTGGGATTCATGACGATTGCTGCTTTTCACTCAAAACATCAGAGGACTGTTCCATGTCTTGACCACTGGCTTGCTGAAGCCATGCTGACCTCCATATGGAAAGGCGCAGGAGGAGCAAAAGGACTAGCATCACATCTCCCCATCTGGGCTGGGTCTAAACCAAGGCTGGGTCTAAACTAAACAGTGCATGGGAATGCTCCCAGGCACATTGTCCCTGGAAGAGCATTTATCCAGTTCCAATGAAGTCTGATTATCTCTGGAGCTAAACTGTTACCAGGATCCCTGGCGGACCCCTGGCTTGGATCAAGTACCACAGTTAAAACCAAATCTTAAGCACAATTTTAGAACACAACATTTTGATAGTAAAGAGGCGGGCCATTCTGCACCAGCTGGTCCCAGTGCCAGGAACAGTCCCAGGCACGCTTAAGGTACCAATACATAGCTCCCAGGCAGCCATTTCCACCCGCTGGAGACACCGATCTCAGAGGGATGCTGCAAGGGCATTTTTAAGGGGCTGTGGTACAACAGCAGGAATGCTGCAGCTGTGCCTTCCCTCTTCCAGCCCTTGTTCCCAAAAACCCTGCGGCTCCCCAAAATACATCATCCAAGGAGGTTCCCATGCAGAAAGGGCAAAAGGATGAAAACCAAGAGCTAGTGTTGCACGAAAGCACTTGTTGAAAATATTCCTGGCACGGCAGGATGCACAACTAGACAATACTGCCCGGCCCTGCTTAACATGTCAAGAGGGGATCCTAGTGAAGTGATGTGGAATTGCAGTGTGGAAGACACAAAAGTAATTTCTAACATTTTGAGAAAAATGCAAATTTCTTTACCAGTTTTGAATACTCTCTATCACACTAGCTGTCAAGCCATTTTCAGCAGAAGTGCAGTCTCATTAATAAACAGAAACTATTAACAAAGACCAAAACTGTGGAGGTCCATAAGAGGGCATGGTGGGAACAACAGACAACAGAATATGCAGAATGCAAAATTTTGAGAATGAAAAAAATTACAGGCCTTTTAACAGTCTATAAAATCCCTAAGTTGAAAACTCCGTTTACCGTTACTATTGGATGTTCAAAACAGCTACAAAAGGTTTATAATTTTCTATTATATCTGAAGTACTTTTCTGTAAAGGAGAGGATTTTTTATTAATCACATTTCTCACCAAACATATTACAGACTAATATATTAGTCTGTAACGAGCTGGGAAGGAAATGCTTAATAATTGTTATTATTTATACAGAGCAATGGTAAAATAAAAGTGCATTGTGTAATTTATTCTGCTGGTTTTATAACTACATACGTGTTGTGGTTTAAGCCCAGCCAGTAACAAAGCACCACACAGCTGCTCGCTCACTCCCCCACCATGCGGCCACGGTGGGATGAGGAGAAAATATAAAGAAAAGCTCCTGGGTCGAGATAGGGACTGGGAGGGATCACTCACCACTTATGGTCACGGGCAAAAGACAGGCTCACCTTGGGGAAGAAACAAAATCAATTTAATTTACTACCAATCAAATCAAAACAAGGAAACCGAGAAGTAAAACCAAACCTTGCAACACTTTCCCCCCACCCCTCCCTCCTTCCCGGCTCAACTCCACTCCTGGTCCTCTCTCCCTCCTCCCCCCAGCAGTGCAGGGGGACGGGGAACGGGGGTTGGGGTCAGTTCGTCACAGGTTGTCTCTGCCGCTCCTTCCTCCTCAGGGGCAGGACTCCTCACACTCTTCCTCTGCTTCAGCATTCGGTCCCTCCCACGGGAGACAGTCCTTCACAAACTTCTCCAACGTGGGTCCCTCCCACGGGCCGCAGTTCTTCACAAACTGCTTCAGCGTGGGTCCTTTCCACAGGCTGCAGTCCTTCAGGCACAGACTGCTCCAGCTTGGGCTTTCCCACAGAGTCCCGGCCATCCTGGGGGGCATCCCCCTGCTCCAGCGTGGAGTCCTCCTCGGGCTGCAGGTGGGCATCTGCTCCCCCGCTCCCCTCCCTGGGCTGGGGGGGGACAGCCTGCCGTCTCACCACGGGCTGCAGGGGCATCCCCTCCTCCGGCGCACCTCCTCCCCTCCTTCCTCACTGACCTCGGTGTCTGCAGAGGGGTTCCTCTCCCATCCCCATCTCCTCTTCCTCTCCCATCCCCATCTCCTCTTCCTCTCCCATCCCCATCTCCTCTTCCTCTCCCATCCCCATCTCCTCTTCCTCTCCCATCCCCATCTCCTCTTCCTCTCCCATCCCCATCTCCTCTTCCTCTCCCATCCCCATCTCCTCTTCCTCTCCCATCCCCATCTCCTCCCCTGCTGCAGGTTTCCCCTCTTAAATCTGTTCTCCCAGAGGTGCCACCACCATCACTGATGGGCTCGGCCTGGGCCAGAGGCAGGTCCGACTTGGAGCTGGGGGAGCTTCGAGCAGCTTCTCGAGGAGCCACCCCTGCAGCCCCTACCCCGCTACCAAAAAAACCATGCGCCACACAAACCCATAACGATACGCCAGAACAAGACTTCTGTACTACACTGACATTTAATTTTTAATGGACCGGCTGCAGGCTGAATTATTTTATTTCACTCCTTGTCCCTTAGAACATTTACAACTGCAGCATCTCTCCATTGGTTGGATTAGTCACTTGAAAAGCATATGTTGAGCCATAAATTTTGAACCACTCTAATTCCGTGTCCATTTCAGATCCATGACTGACAGATTATTCCAACTAGCTGATAAACTTGTAACAAAAGATTCAGAGTACAATTGTTCTGCCAAAATAAAGCTGGGATATGCGGAGTGAATAAGGGCACAAACCAGCCTCCAAGGCAGCACAAATGATCCCTTCTTAAGGGGACACATTAAAAACAGAACCTAGTTCACTATAACTGTTACTCAAACTTAAGTTACCCCAACTAAAATATCCTGCTAAATTATATAGCTGTTTTTCACATTTTTCCATAGTGTATTTGTCTCCTTTGTTGGTGTAGTGCTAGACAAAACTGTGCCATACATACTAAAAATGAGACTAAAATGCAATCAGAAGCACAAAGCAAACAACCCCAGCAATATAAAGAAAATAATAATTACTTATTAATGAAATCTTTACTAAGAATCCTCAGTTAAGTCTTTTTCACACCTTCTTTTAGGGACTGCCATTTTTCAGGTCATTTGTAAAAAATCTGATCTTCCACTGAGCATTGTACAGTGTCTACTGCAAGTCGTATAAAATCGTAACTACATCACTTTTGAAGTAAAAATAGACAAAGGGAAAACAAAAAGAGGTAACCCTTCAAAAGCTGATTACTTTCCAACCATTAAGTAATTCACCACTAAGAATCCAACTACTGAAATGTATGCAAAGGGAGACAGGGAACAGAAAAACATGAGGAGAACGTCACCACTGCATGATTTATGTCTAACATTATCCATTTATTGATAATGGCAATCAAATCAAACCTCTGACTTCTAAGAGAATACTAAAGGTAAGTAGGATCAAAGCACAACTCCCATCCCTTTTGTAGACAGCAGCAGAGCTGGCTAAGGTCTGTACCATGGTACAAGGCTTTGTTACTTGATATCTGTACAGCAGTGTGCACACATACAGTACTAATGACTCTGAGAACAATAGAGGCGAATGCTATCTCAGCCTTGCAACTAAACCCCATTTTCTGCACACGTAAATAAACAATAATTAGTTTATGAAGAACTGATGACACACAGTTAGGCGAATTCTGTGTCTCTATTTCTGGGCAGCCTTTGGTCAACCTGCATAGAAAATTACATTTATTTAATATCCATATAACTGTAATTCCTGGGGCCATAATCACATGTAAAATCAAACCCACGAAATGCTTTACAAATAAAAAGGCAGGCAAGAGTTTTGAGACTTTAATCTCACACACTCCATCAAATAAATAAATTAAAAAAAAATCAGAAAATTGAGGCCAAATTAATGCCTTTTTTTTTTTTAAACCGATTGCAGCAATCAATAAATAAGTTTCAAAGAACTCTTTTAGTAAAGGCCAGGCCTAGCCAGCAGGTATTACATTAACTGTCATTATCAATTAGGACTCGCTGGGAACAAACCTTATTTACAAAGCAAGAGTTCTGGGAATCCACTCGTGTGTTAAAAGAACCTCCGTATTGCTCTAGAGCAATGTTAGCAAAGCTAAGTGCTGCTTCATTAAGTGCAGTGCACACATTTCTTAATGGAGAGCAACTCTTTTAGTCCGAAGGAGTTCATCCTCACCATCTAGTGTGGGATATACACACTCATGTTGGCAATTTCAGTAATGAGACAAAACACTGTTTGTTCATTTTTCTTCTTTTTTTTTTTTTGTTTAAAAAAACGCAGGCTATCATAAATAAAGAATTAGTGTAAACTAGACATACATCCTTCACAGTTACTAAACTTTGTTTAAATGTAGCAAAGGAAGGGAGGAGGTTAAAAACTGTGGAACATTTCACCTTCCGAGAGCTATCTCACATCCTCAATCCTATTCAGACAGGCATCGATCACTCCACAGTTTACAATGGAAATAGCCAAACATGGGAAAGAAAAGAGGACAAATATTTCTGATGAGTCATTTTTCTCTTTCTCAATAACTCCTTCCCCTCCCTTCTCCAAATGCCTCTTCCAGTAGATACAAACATCAGAAACACATTAAGTCAGCTGTACTTTCCAAAAGGTTGTCTTGTGATATTTTGATGATTACAAAGCATGCAAGTTACACAAACACAGAAATATCACTGCATCACTGTAGCTGCATTCAACAAAAACCCACACAGGGAGTCTATTAGCTTCCAGTGCTGACGGTCTGCACAGTAAGAAACCAAACCTCTGTTTTGGGTAATGGGGACATTAAGGATTTGGGTTTGGGTCCACTAATATGAGCCATGGGTAACAAGGAGATAAATGGCACCATTCCCTGTGAAAGGAGAAGGGTCTCGAATGCTGTTAGCACTTGCACTAAGAATGGAAAAAACATGCAAACTAATATATCAGTCTCTTCAAGGAGGAAAACATCTTAGGCAGTACAATTAAAAAGGCAAAAACCCCTCCACTGCAATCGATCAAACATAATTGTCTCCCTTTTTAACAGAGGCCATTTATCACCACCCTGAAGGTACCTATAAATTGCAAAGGGCAAAACTGTTTTCCAGCTCAGTGTTCATATCTCTCCCAGTGATAAGTGGCATTGAGAGTTGAATGGTTTAACTGTTGATTAAAGAAACAGTAGAAAGAACAGAGGGCAAGATGATTTCATCACTTTTTAAAGCAGCTTAACTCTGAAATGCTCTCAAATTCATGTACTTTGGTAAAGTTTGGGTAACGTCCAATTAATCAGGAGCACACTGTTTCTTCTGAAATAACAGTTTAACTGAGATAATTCCAGCAAGCAAACACAACTGCTTATTTTAACAAGAAAACTCATTTTTTATATACAAACAAGTATGACTCAGTCCTACACAGTAGTTTCACTACTAAGAACTTCCTGTCCCTTCCCTGCACTTGAAACAGGCTATCCAACATTTCCATGCTAAAACATGCCTTGTTGCTCTCCCTCAGCACTGCCCAGACATGAAACGAGCCCTTTTCAGAAATATGCATTGCCTTCTCATTCTGCACCAGTGATTTTAACAGTGGCTTATGGTTAGAAATCTCACTGCAGGATTGGGACCCAAGCAGCATCCACATAGAGAGAGCAACTAATATGCAACATGTATATCTGTAAATCAGTTTGCTCACAGGTTGAGAAAGAAGGTGTAAAGAAAGATGCTGTTTCCACTCTCTTTGCTTTAAGCAGCTGAGGCATTCATAAACCAAAGACAGTGAATGGGATTGTATTAAGAAGTTACTTAACTTGCCAAGCTTACCACAGGCATTCAACATTCATGAGTTTGGCTTAAAACTGTGCTTAAAAATAAGCTTTCTTATTTCATAGAATCATGGAATGGTTTGGGTTGGAAGGAACCTTAAAGATCATCTAGTTCCAATCCCCCTGCCATGGTCAGGGACACCTTCCACCAGACCAGGCTGCTCAAAGCCCCATCCAACCTGGCCTTGAGCACTTCCAGGGATGGGGCATCCACAGCTTCTCTGGACAACCTGTTCCAGTGTCTCACTATCCTCACAGTGAAGAACTTCCTCCTTACATCTAATGTAACTCTACCCTCTTTCAGTTTAAAGCCATTACCCCCTGTCCTATCACTACATGCCCTTGTAAAAACTCCCTCTCGGGCTCTCTTGTAGGCCTCCGTTGGGCACTGGAAGGCTGCTGTAAGGTCTCCTCGGAGCCTTCTCTTCTGTCTGGGCTGAACAACCCCAACTCTCTCAGTCTGTCTTCATAGCTGAGGTGCTCCAGCCCTCTGATCATCTTTGTGGCCCTCCCCTGGACTCGCTCCAACAGGTCCATGTCCTTCTCATGTTGGGGACCCCAGAGCTGAACACAGTACTTTCTTCTGGGGCCTCAGTCTTTAAGATTCACATTTGCAAAATCCTGTAGGCAACAGGGAATGCTATAAACTTTCATTAAAAACAATAGAAAGGCATACTGCAACTCTTCAAAAGTTAAATGCTTTCAGGCATTTTTTTGCACCATGTGTAAGATCAGATGGCTAGCAAGGTCCTAAATAGACATGGAGGTATACAGGGAGTAAACCAGACAGAATGAACCTTGCTATATGTATTCACCTATTTTCATTATCAAGAAATAAGCAGGACTAACCAGAAAAGGGAGGTTATACGCCCAATCAGGCATTTTTTAAACATTACTGAATTTCACAATATTCAAGTGTACGGTGTCCTTTTTAAAAATCAACCCCTTTATTACAATTAATTAGCTGCAGCAGAAGCTCACACTCATCATCTTTCAAAAAGACACCAGGCTTCCCTTGATTAGTTTGAACATAAAGAGTAACATTGCTTTTGTATACACTCTTCCCTCCTGCCTGGTTTGCAAATTTTTAATTAAATATAAATATCATTAACTTTCTCCATGTGATTCATTTAGCAGGTTAAAAAGTTCATTTGAATATACACTACTCAGATGAGTAGCCCATGGTGTGGAGTAATTATAATCGGAGCTGACACAGTGAAAATGGAAAGCAAATTGATTAATGCTGTACAAAGAAAAAACATTATTCCACAATACTGAACAGCCCCACCTTCAAAGTCTCTGTAAACTAATCCTTATTATCCAGCACTGCCTTCTGCCCTTCCCATCCCCCCAAAGCCAAGAAAATAACTATTAAAAGATAAAATAATCCAGCACCTGGATTGGGAACCCAGCCAAGACAAAGCAGTAGGCTGTTCAATGGGAGCTCACCTTTCAGCACATGTGCAGTCAAGGTCAACTTAAAGGAAGAAAGAAGCTGTGATGTCCAAGAGAAAGAGACGGGCTGGAGGACAGGAGGCAAGCTGTGCCAAGGAGAGTGGGTGAAGGTCAGGAGATCACTCCTGGCAAGCACTGCCTGCCACAGCCCCTTCCCACTTGCCCAAAAGGCAGAAACTTCCAAGCTGAACCCCGCACCCATGTCCTACCTGCTAACCTCCCTCTCTAGGTATGCACCCCATCCATTCATTGTCTCTGGTAATTCAAATACTCCCAGCCGCAGTGCTAAAAAATCAGTGATGTGCAAAACGTCCACTATGCATCCCACCAAGCGCTCTCACAGCAAAAGAGAACAATTACCCTCAGCACAATTTGGAAACTGTGCTCACGTTCCATTTTCCAGGAACGAGCCCTCTGACAGAAAAGGGAACAAACAAGAAAATGTGTACAGGGATCATCCCTAACTTTAAGGGCAAAACCGTGCTGAGTGAGAGCAACAGCCCTGTGTACCCAAAGGTCAACAACCAGATTCCAAGTATTTTGGAATATGAACTCAGTATTTCTTTGGTTAACAAAGTTTACAAACCTGAATTGATGCCAGAGACAGAGAACATTTTCATTTTGCAATAAACCTCTGGGAGAGCAAAAGCTCTTGGAAGGGCTCACCCTCTAGCTGAAAAAAAAAAAAAAAAACAGTCTGCCAGCTTCAGAGCTGTATGTGCAAAGTTTTATAAGTAGCAGTTAGGGCCAAAGGGGAAACGATACAGTCAGAAGGTTAGTTCAGCCACCACGGTTATCGCCTTAATCCACGAAAAAAGCAGTGCCAGGATCTTTACTAACCAAAAACCAAACATGACTTTGAGTGTTTGCTCTGACAAAGGACAGTGCCAGCAGCAGGGCACCAGTGTCACACTAACGCAGCCGTGGGACTGCTCCAGATCCACAGCAAAACCCATTATGCCCGCCCCTAACCTGGGCATAAAGATGGATTTTGTGTATTTCACTAAAGCATTTTTCAGTCTGAAGCTTCTTCTAACACACATTTATTTTGGGCAGTGCTTAAACAAAAACCACACACACACTCGCAAAAAAAACCCAAACAAAATAGTGATTACATCTAGGGATTTCCCATGATTCAAGACAGTTTTCTCATTGCTTTATTACAAGATTAAATGTCAGAGTATCATATTCTACCACTGACCAATGTAAGGAGAATGGGCTAAGCAGCAGTTTAAAAAAAAAAAAAAAAAAAAAAAGAAAGAAAAACGGAAGAGGTGTTGCGGTAAACCACAAACTGAATGCGAGTCAATGACAAAATGCCATTGTCTCACGGCACCAGGAATTCTGTGGCACATTAACAGGAGCAGCACATGCAAGAGGGGTGATTAGTTGCCCCGCTCCTGGATGCTACCAAACACCGCTTTCCCTTTGGGCTGCTCCTCCTTTCCCTTTCCAATGGTGTTGCCAAACCAAAGAGTGCGCAGAAGGTGGCAATGAAGATATGAAGCTCAGAAAACCCAACCAGTGGAGAAAGGTTTAGAGAGTGGCATTTGGCTTACAGAAGAATCGCAAGACAGTTGGGGGAGCAGGAGGAGGGAGGGAGGGAGGCGAGCACAAAGCCTTGCAGCCTGGAGAGGCTGTTGCGGAGGAAGCAGCAGTCAGTGTCTCGCTATCATGAGCCATCACCGTACTATCATGAGTACCAACTGCGGTGAAGGGTTTTTTTAATAACGTTCCAGCTAGGTAATTAAGAAAAGCTAAACAACCCTGCAGTGCTGCAGACCCTCCGCAGACCCTGTGGAGCTCACTCGGCAGTGCTCTGGGGGCTCCCCTGTCCCATCCACATGTGGGGTGACAGCTTTCCCATACCTGCTGCAAACTCTTCGAGGACAGGGAAGTGTGTCCACTCAGCGCCTACCACAGTACCATCAGCAGCAGCATTATGTCTACTGTAATCCTTATCTGAGATTATTGTCTTGCACAATCAATACCTGGCATCAGTAAATAATCATTTAGTAAAATTCCATCTGTTTCAAGGCACTGTAATGTCTTCGTGAACATCATAAAACCACTGGCCTCTCTATAAAAGAAAACTGACAGCAGTTAGCCTAACAGCAAAAACCAGTTCAGTAACAGAACCTTTTGGTGTGATGAAAAAAAATTCAGTTTGCTCCGTTCATATTGATATGTAATTCTATAGGAGGACTGAGACTTTTATTTCTACTCAATTTGTATTGTTTTATGTAATACAAAAGAAAAAGTATTTTCATTTATTTGAATACACTTGAAAATATTTGAACTTATTATTTGAATTTATTCGAAATTACTTTCGTTTAGCTGTTTTCAACTCATTAAAATCATGCTTCAGACTGGTAATTTGATTTTTATTTAAAATGTGTTTAACCAGCCCAGCATTTATGAGTTATACAGTCCCAGCTACTTCTAAGAGATGAAACTCTGAATTAGTCTAATTCAACCCAAAATTACTAACTGGCTAGGTTTCTTGAAAACATTGTTTTTCCAGAAAAATTACTACCTTATTTCATCCAGTCAGAGGCAAGCTTATAATGAAAAGCTTCATTGCACAGAAGAGACTAATTATCTTCACTCTAAATTAAATATTCAAGGATTCCTCCACTGTCATATCTCATCATGCTATATTCAAAATTCCCTTAAAACCTCAGATTTCAGAAAAATACTCCTACAGCTATTTTAGCAAGGCACAGAGGCAACTAATGTTGTGGAGTGTCACATTTCAGCAGGCATATGGCCAACAAAAGACATATTAAAAGCACAAGTAATCAGCACACAGCGCAGCCATAGATGGCTGTATTTGTTTTGTTCGGCACTGTAAACCATCCTGCCATTCCTCAACACCACCTGCCAGTGCTCCAGGGCAGGTTTCTTCACATTTGTTTAGCATAGTTGACTGAATTGGAAACTATGGCTGTGACACTGTATTAGTAATAAATTATTGTCACCTAAGGCAAAAGTCTTTGCTCCTGTTTATCACAGCAGACGGCACAGACCAGGGAAATTCTGCACATACCATTGAAGAGCAGGCACTAAACTGAGGTGGCTGAACTAAGGTCTTAGGCTTATCATAGCCAGTAGAGTCTTTACAGAAGGTGAATAATTCAGGTATCTAGTGCAGATACTTAATGTTACATCACGTGAGTACTCTTCAGCAACTTTTACAAACTTACGATATCACCCAGACAGACCAGCCACCATTAGATCATGTTTCCCACCTGCTGCCACAGCTAAATCCCGCCCACCCCCGGCTGCCTAAGATTTGTCTTTGATTGCAGTGCCCTGGCTGTAGAGCTCTCGGATCCCTTGTCTCTGGATACACAAGCCTTTGGGACACACGATGAATGTGGGCCACCTTGCAGGTGACAGAGCAGATCCCAATGCCTTCCCCTTTTTGTCCCCCTTTGGTTCCAGCTGCCCCAAGGCTGCCTCTAGCCCCAGCCCTGCAACAAGGCTGGCAGCGCCTGGTACACTGGGCTGTCAAAAGGCAGCTTCATGCCTGGCCAAAACCAGCCTGGCTGTGGGCCGCTGCCAAAAGGAGCTGACTAGCCCTTCCCAATGACAAGGCATCCCCTTGCCACAGGCTCCCAAGCTCTCCTGCTATCAGGCAGCTGCGGGACAAGTTGCATCGGCCCAGGGAAGACGCTGCACCCAGCCAGGGATGCAGCTCAGGCACCCTACACTATGGCATACGCTGCAGCCCCCACGGCACAGAAACGAGAGCCTCCGCAACTAATCAATCTTACAGAGAATATATTTACCTTTAATTTCCGGCCACAGCCTTCGAATGTGTTTCAAGTCTGAATCTATCCTAAGCAGCCTGTGTATTAACACATGCTCCAGAAAAGCGTGTCACTCTGTTGTGACGACTCTGAAGATTTACCTCCAGACTCAGGAACCGCAGTTCTTTCGGGAGATAATAGGCTTCTGATACTCCAGCACATTGTCAGGGTAGTCCAGCTGTCAACTGACAGTCAAGAGAGAATAAAATCCCAAAAGCAAAGGGAATGCCAAGTGGGAAACTAGTTTTTTTCACTGATGCATTTTTTTATTTACCACTAGCCTCAGGAGAGTTATTGTAGCTTGCTGGTAGCTTATCTCAAGGGTCAGAACTGCAAATCTGCTTCTGTGTACGTGTGCGTTTATGAATTTGTGTGTATAAAAACTGCTATGCAAACACCACATTTTACTTTGGTAAAACACACTGCAGTATACAGAATACCTGCAAGAAAAAGCCACACACTTACATGCTCTGAAAATAACCAAATATGCTTGATGACTAATTTCTAGTTATGAAATGTAACAGCCTCATTCCTTCAGGACAAAATGCTTACTGATAATAAGAGACAAAGCAAGTTACTCTTTTGGAAAGGAACAAGTTAATATGTCCACACATTTATTTCTCCCAATAGTTTTCCACCTCACAGAATATTTTTTTTGTTGTTAGCCTAGTTATGAAGGCATTTTAGCTGTGTGTTTAAAAAAAACAATCAAATATATTTTCCTGTCTACAAAACACCCAGGAACATGCCAGAAAGTAATTAGGAATGACAAGCACATAATGACATGCGAGCTGCAAGTATTCAGTTTTTATTCTGGAAAATAAAACACTTAACAACGGATATGGAATGCTTTTGCTCCAGCTCTTTTATGCATAGCTGGCATGACTAATTTGAAAAATAAGACACCATGTGCCAATCTACTTTTCAGGCAGAATTTAGACAACAGAAATTCAAACAAAGGAAAAGAAGATCAGACTAACCACGCAAGGTGCCTACATTAACTTTGCAGAATAACCACCAGCATATCAGAGGGCCTGCGAGAAAGTCTCCACAAAGAGACTGGTTTGCACTTGGGGCTTGCCAGATTCCCATTTTTGCTAAAGAGCGAGCTTGTAGCCATTCTGAGATTGGTGAAGTGCTTGTTTCCTGCAGATAGGTCATCATGTGGCAGAGACCAGAGTTAGAAATTAAGATTATCTAAGAGGATACCTACTGGTATTTGGTTACGTTTTTCTCAATTTATGAAAATAACTTTTAAATAAATCTGACACCACAATCTGAATTTTTCTGAAAGTATGCTGAATTTTGAGCAAATGCCTTGATTTCTAGTACAGTATGAAAAACTTAAGAATAAGCAGATTTGCTACTGAGTAACAGGACATGCCCATTGACACCTTGACTAGAAACTCTCCCGTAAATCTTACCAGAAGCAGAGTTCCTCAGGCTCAGCTTGCTGATGAACAATGCAGGAAAGTTTTATGATGGAAAAACGTTGTTCTTTTTATCATGCAACTTGGCAGCAGTAGGTTATCAAATACATATCTGTCCCAAATAATGCTGGCACTGTATTTCAACTACTTAGCAAAGTAGCTGTGAAGGATATTATTGTCCTGGGCCTCCCAAGACAGGCTTGCTGCCAACTGGGTCACACAATAATCAACAAACCGGACTCCAGAAAGGATGCTAGATTCCTCCCAGCAGCACCTACCATTGAAGAAATTACATATGTTTAGTCAGTGTAGTGCTGGATTTTCACTTCTTTATTAATGAACTGCTCAAGGGGGTCTGATCAGCAGATTACTTTAATGACCTGACTTCATACTTGGCCATGAATCTTTAATTCATGTAAACCTTTCAGCTCATGCTACCGTCAAAGAAAACAGCTTGAAGAAAAGGAATAGTCTGTTTGTAGGTTCCCTGGACTCTTGGGTTTGATACATCATCCGTGAAATACAAGTAGCACCTGGCTTATTACTAATTCCAAGACTGCACAAAAACTAAGAGCACAATACATTCAAAACAACACCCAAACACTCAACCAAGTATTCCCCTGTTCTAAGGCGGGGGGGGGGGGGGGGAGGCAGAACAGCTGTACTGGTTCTGCTATGGTTTGGAAACCAGTGCCATGAGCGCAGGCCCTGAAGTCTCACATCTGGCTGAGGTCTTTCCGAGCTCACTGCAGAGCCTCCCTTGCAGTCACGGCCAGGGATGTGGCCCTGTTCCTAGCCACAAGCTGCATATCGCTTCCAGGAGCTACTGCTTGGGACATGCAGATGAAATTTTTCACTCAATCCTACAATCTATGCTATAATCCCTTTTTTCACAGCTACATTAAACTCCCAAATAAAAGATGCTGTATGCATTCCCAGAGCTAACAGGACAGGTGAGAAATACTTTCCTCAAACATAATTTTTTACCTGCTTGTTTGTCATTCAAACTGTAGGGTAGTCCACAGAGTATTAATAAACCCTTACAACAACTGGACTGATAATTGACTTTGAGTAATTTCAGAAAACTAATCCCCCCAGTGGTGGCTGCTGTTCTCTCTCATTCAGCATCAGCATCTGGCAACAAGTGATTCCACTGAGTAATCTTGGCAAAACTTGGAGAGATTGTTTTGAATTTCCTTCACAACTTCTCAATGCCCAACTGTATTAATAGCTGAAGATGAAACACTACTGTTGCGGGTCTTCTTGATCCCATCATAATTATTTCTAATGGTCCGTGTGGCACTTCTTTACCATTTCAACATTTGCTTAAATTTATTACAATTAAATGACTGTGTTCTACACAGCAACTTGCTGGTAACAAGAGGAAGAAGAGCAGCCAGCATTTAATGTCCATGGATAGATCTTTTGAGCCAAACAATGGCCAGAAATACTAGCACTACATAAAATACATCAGAAGTTTGTAACACTATCTGCAGAAAGTTCCCTACCTATAGCTCAGTAAGGTCCCATGTCATTCCTCAGAAAGGAGTTATCAGGATGGTTTTGAAAGCATCATCCTCACCCACCAGACACGCACAGGTATGCGAAGAAAAAGTCAAGGGAATATGAGCAGTTCTGTGTGTTTTTACTGTTTTGATGACAAAACAACATAATAAATGTCATTAGTCCTTTTCTGTACTAACTGAAGTGCTCTGTGAAGACAAAGATGAATGAATGGGAAGAGCAGTAGGGGTCAAAAGTCAAGGCCCAAAGCCAGAGTGGCTGATAAGTAATTATTTATAATGTAGAACATCCAAAAAGGTCCGTGCTGTTCACTTAGAAGTACATATCCTCCTCAATCCTTGATCTACAGTGTTAGAATTAGTCTACTCTTCATGTCTCAGTCCCTTGGTGCATCCCAGAAAGCTTATGCAAGGTAAAGAATCAATGCTAGCCTGTTCAATGTGCCTTTGATGCTTTTTTGTTGTTGCTTTTCAAATGCCTGAATTCCTCTGGTATTGTTTGTGTGATTATAGCACCTAAAAATGATTGCCAGCCAGCTGCACTACAAACTACACCAACAGAACAAAATGCAGATTAATATTCATCTTTCCCCTGAAGATGCCTTACTGCTGTCCAGTAATTGCCATAATGAATACCATTGCTCGTTCCAGCTTCCTGCTATTCTCTGTTAGCAAGTTTCCACCTCCACCAGTGCCACACTTCCACCGCTCTACTCTCTTAGGGACACTCAACACGTGGACTTTATCATCTGCTGCTTCTCCTGCACCAGAATCAGAGGAAACCGATTGCTAAGTTCACATACATTCGCACAAACTCAGAGCGACTTCAATTTCTGCTCAGCAGCAGCCCAGGGAGAGGGACTGGGAAGGAAGGGGGGATGGCACACACAGGCAGCTCTGCTCGCAGGCTGCTGAATGGGTAATTGAAGCCCTGGCTGCCGTCTCCTCCGGCCGAGCACAGCTCAGCACTTTTACTGAGCTGGCTTCAATCTGCGTTGCCTGGAAGCGCTCCACAAGCCACAGCCTGTGAACAACCATGCCCCTTCTGACCGGGATTTTTAATACCATTTTTTAAGAGCACCTACCTGTATTGTTAAGGTAGGGAGTAATCAGAGCATCTGGAAAATGCTGAACTACTAGGATATGAAGCAACACCACGAACACAGGGTTTTGCCGGTGCCCACCAGAGCCACCCTGCCAAAGCACAACAATGTGGCAAGACATAAAGATAGCTCATTCATCCTGCAAAAGAAGCTTCTGTCAGTCCTTCCACACTTTCCCGAAGCCACACAATTCAGAAAACCCCACCCAAACCTGAAAGCCAACTTTCAGTAAGAAGAGCTGGAATAAAGCGAAGGAAGTAACTTTGCTAGGTCTATTAAATATAACGATAACGTAAGTCTCAGCATGGATTGCATACAATAAAGAAACACGCAGTTCAATGATCTGGATGCATTTTTCTTCTTTCTGGATTGTTCTGTTAAAGATGTGCTGAAATTTGAACATATGTCCAGTAACCTCTGTATCACCATTCTGGTATTTGGCTTTGTCAATGTATGACTGCTCAAAAACAGTAAAGAAAATAAGAAAGCCTCCTACAAAATCCCCTGCAAGTAATCTGGCGCATTCTCCCTCATGGCTGGTATTGCCACTGACACAGCAGAGTTTAAAGGTGTTCCCCTTTCTGCTAAGGTTCTCTCCATCTGTTACTCTGCACCCTCTCTGGCAGGCCAGCTCATGGTAACTTTTCCACAGAATAGAAGTCAATCTCTAATGAATGTCACCCTAGCAGGTTACAGAGGCTTTCAACCTAGAGAGCCTACAAAAAATGACAACATAAAGGATGCTTACATATACCGTAATATAAACATAAGAAATTTTTAAAATGGTTTGTACCCTGCTAGGCAGTGTTTAAGGGTTCAAAATTAAGTAAAAAAAAAAAAAATTACTGGACTAAGCCTATTCAACTCTCGCCCTCAGCTGAGCAAAGGTTTTGGCATGTGGCTCTGGAGGCAGAGGAGCCCGGCCACCCCCAATGGAGCCGAGGCTGCTGCTCGGCGGTATTGCTCAAGCTGAACAGGAATGAATGTACTTCTCGTTCCAGTTTTCAAGATACCTGGTCAGTGCAGGCATCCGAGATGTAGAAGGTGGGAGGGATGATTCTTCTTTTGCCCATAAGGGCACACTTCTGCTTCATAGAAACAGGATTACCAAGCCACAGCCTCCTGTCAGATCAGGCTCCTTGGCAAGAACCTTTTAAAATCAGTTTAAAAAATCTAGACAAATAAATAACTAGTGAGAGATACCTCTTCTGTTTCAGCCCTAACAACAAATGGTGCCAGTTATTTTTATTGAGGTCTTACATTTTTTTCACACTTCAGCATCAGTAAATAAAACAAAACCTGCAATATAAACAAACAGTATGGGTACCAACTGCTCACGTATAAAATGAGTTGGCGAAAGACATCAGTTGTTCGATGCAAAAATAACATCTTTCTCTCCCCTGTATTTTTTACGAGCTGTTGCACTGACAGGATCCTACAAAACATTGCAACCAATATGCCATTTGGAAAGCATAGCAATGCAAGCCTCTGACAAAATTAGTCCTACGCTACCAAAACCATTTCTACTCCTACCACAGCTCTACCCATAAAGTAGCACAATCTTCATAATAATAAAAAAACCCCATTTTTTAAAAAAATCAGTATGAATATATGCTTCTGGGTGCAATTCAAGTTACACTTGAATTTTTAAATGATCTTGAGGGTTTAGGGTTTTTTATAGTGTTTTAGTACAGTAGTCTCAAACACCCTTAAACAAATGATTACACTTAAGTCTTAAACATGTCCTTTTGATTACTGGTCACATAATGTTCAGTTTTCTTCTTAAGACAGCGGACCCAAACAGTTCAGAGTCTATAACTTCAGTGTTTTCATTATCATCCAACAGTTCCCCAGGCTTTCATGTCCTGATGTCTTTACTTACACATATTCTATTTTGTTTCAGAATTTATCCACAATCTGTGTGCATTCCCTAGCTCTTGATCCCTCACACCATAAAACCTCCTCCCCTTTTCTGCATGATTTAGCAAACTGAAACACCTGTAGGACATGTTTGCCCACTGTGGAAAACTTTTTCCCTCTTCTACTCTGAGACCTCCTGTGGTTAACCAGGCTCTCAGGTTCCTTAGGCTTGAAATAACATTCAAACGATAGGCCAAAATTCTTTAAAAAATGAATTATATCTGAAATTCATACCTCAGCATACAGAACAGCCGTATGACTACAGAAGCTTCTGTATGAAGATTTCCATTATATTGTTCAATGTCAACATGAACAGTTAGTCAGGAGGAGTCTCTCTTCCTAAATCCTATGTTCTTTCTTTTTGACAGGTGGACTTTTTATTCCCACTGGATCCATAAAGCTCTCTTGGGCTCTTATCGAGAGCCCTCCACCTGCAGTAGTAGAATGGGAGAGGACAAGGGACCTGCAATGATTTGCACAATACTTTGGTTACTTTGATAAAACATTAACTTTTTTGTAATTTGAAAAAAGCAATAGAACAGGCTACAACAAATGCATAGGTGCAAGAGTAAACAGCATTACTTTTTCAATCATGGCATTAAGTGCATTCATCTATGCCACAAGCTGGATCAAAGACACAAGGGCACAATGTATTGCTTATTTCCCTTGTACATCGCATACAGGTTCTACATGGTTCTACACAATAAGCTCGAAAAATCAATGATGGATAAAGCATCTTCATGCAAGTATTCTTACTCTCCTCCTTGCTCTGATGCAAGTTAGGCAGGCCCCTCACACCACTTAAACAGCTGAATGCTATCCTTCCTTAATGTCACTGCCAGCATCCCTGTGGTCAGCCAAAGTCTTAAGAATGATCAAGCAGTATCCACTGTAGTTAACACGCTTGTGTGTGCCTTGTGGTGGATAAATTACATGCCACTGAAAAAAGCGTGTCTGGGCCCAGTACAATCAAAGAAACTCATTCTCTCAAAGCTACCTATTATTTCAAGGAAATTAGCTATTCAAGCAAAATACTACCTAAGAACCAGCAGTAACAAGGCACAGGCTGCTTTAAAACAGTGACTGCTTTTTCTGAAATGGTTTCTGAACTGATACGGCCACCCTTATTAAATGCACCTTAGTGCTGGAAGATACCAGAGTCATCACACAGTTCCACAAAAATAGCCTTCCTCACAGGGAGGTGGAGAGGCCATTTCTCCCCATCCTGGGCTGCAGTCCATCCATGCCGTACACGCTGTCCTGCACCACCAGAACTGGCTGGCGTACAGGAGGCCAGCAGTGACCATATCACGTAACAAGTGTCTCTCCTGTGCAGTGTTTGTTACCACCACCCAGCACGAGCAGACCCAGAGACTGACTGCTGCTCTCCAAAGGTCAGAAATCAGAGCTAAAAAGCATAAAGCCCCATCTCACACACTCTCTCTGATCCTATTGCAGTAATGTTGCAGCCATGAGTAAGAACAGTTCATCCACATGTACTGGACCAGCAGGTTGGCACTGTTTGGAACAAGCACAAGTCACACCTGAAAATTTCTAGCTGCATGTGTTTCAGTTACGTGTATGGATGAGGCAAAAACTGTGAATGGATTCAAGAAAAAAAGAGCAGGATTTCCCACTGCACACTGCAAATCATACCTTCTGCTGGCTCAACTCACTGTGGCAAGCATGACCCTAGCATATGCCCTACAAAAGCCAGGACTCAACCTGGGAGACCAAAGCCCCAGCGTGAGCACAGCTCACTGGGCTTGATCCGCACATGCTGTGAAGTACCGATGGGCTCGTAGAGTCATGACCGCGCTGTATTCTGCCCTGTTTACTTAACATCTGACTTAGTCCTTTGAGCTGCTCTGTGCCCAAACTCAAACTGTCACAGTCGTTACAAAAGCAATGGTTTTCTTGGGGGTTTCTGTGTAAGTAAAAGTTCCATGGCATTTCCCAGACATACCAGACTAGGCTCAGCCGTAAAAAGTAGTCAAAGCCAAAGATACAGCAGCTCATTGCTTATAATTGCTTTTTTCCTCTTGATCATCATCCCAGACCTCCTTTACTTCAGGCAGAGCAGACAAAGCTTGGTCCCAAACGTCATCACAATCAGTCCTCTTCAACTCATGGAAAGCAAGGGACAAGAACCACCATCTAAAAAGAATCTTGTTTTCACTCACTTTTTACAGCATCACATAAAGCCACTAGCAATCTCATGAACAGTCAAAACACCAAACAGTTCAAGATTTTTTGGATGAAAAGAGTATACAAGGCATCACTCAAAACAGTTATAAAGTAGGTTCATAACATGGTTTTTGAGCAAACACTATTTGATAAGCATTCAGTACCAAACTCAAACAGTATTTGCAGATAAAGGAGAACCCACTGCATTCTCAAAGTAACACTGGCATAAATTCCTACATGTGTGTGAAAAAGGCAGGCAAAAAAAGAAAAAAACATGAAACATAGCAGAAATCGGGCTGCTAGCTGAACACTTGAGAGCAGCTGGGAATAAGGCATGCAGTTCATGAAGTGAAGCAAAAACTGACAAGCATGCTCATTTAACCGAGACAGCTGAAATAAAACTTGTTGGTTCTTTCAGTCTGTTTCTCCTGGCCTACAGACTCTCTTTCATGGTCAGACCACCACTACCCAATGCCCAAACTCCAACAGGCACAAAAGGATTTGTTTGGCTATGTCAATAAGGTTGTAGAGATGAACGACGTATAGATTAAAACCCAAAACTGTTGCATACTGGTCAAGCATAGAGACATCTGTTCACAGAACTAACACAGGTACAGTTTCTACCTGGAGGGTACCATCAATGCATGCTAGACATCTACTGGAATATGGAACCAGCCCACTGGGATTTGAACAAATCCAGTGTTCTATAGGTGCAGCAGACTTTGAAGGCTAGAAACAGCCATTGGGTATCTCTAACCTAAAGACAGAGGCAAAGAAGAGCAGGCAAAAATATTTCTGTTCTCCCCAAATTCTAGGCTGGCCAGACCTGAAGCAGCATCACTGCAAAAGCTGGAGTACTGAGTGACCATATCAGGCTGCCCAGGACCGCAACGCCATGACAGACTGGGGTGCAAGCCAACAGCCAGTGAGCACGATGCTGGAACAGCTCCTGATAATAGGTCAGGGTTTGATTTTTCTGCTACTGAAAGGCCAAGTTTTACCAATCTCATTTTCTCCTGAGGCAGTAAAACTTCAAACTCAATTTAAGCACTTGAATGATGTAACATGACGGTTGTTATTAATAACTCAACTCTTTCCAACCACCCCTCAGAGCTGTTGTGTGTTAGCTGCTGACAAACCTGTATTGCACAAAATTACTCTGTAGAGCATCTGCAATACTACTTCATGTTTGGACTAACTACTTATAAACTGAGTTTGAAGACTGTAATGGATTTATGACAGTATTGAAACAGCTTTTAAAGTTCTAAATGTTAATTATTGCCATCCCTATTATTGTCCAGTGTTTAAATGGTACCCAAATGCAACTGATTATTCATATTTATGTCTTCAAATATCATCTTTGTTCTAGGATTACAAGCAGTAAGCTTATTAAATGATCAGAGACAGAAATCTTCCGCCTTCATGAGCATAAAGCTGGTGAAGCATCTTCTCTTTGCACATTCCGTTTCCCACATTATGCACCCACCCTAGGTAGTTACTGTGCTTGATGCACAGGCCTAGCAGGTCTAGCACTGTGATACCCTAATGCTGCATGTTGCTCTAAACGGCTACAGAAAAGGACAGACGGGAAGGCATAACTCCTTCCACACCAGAAGAATGGGTGCTGTTTTTACCCCCTTAATGCAGACAGATTAAAATTTTCTGCTAAATTTATCAGAGCTTCATATCCTCCCATCAACATTCCCCACAGGGCATTCGTTGCCTCCACCACATCTCCGGCGTCCTCCATGCAGCCCTGTATGACCTTCCCCCGCATGACCACGGTCCCACACAGTGGATCCCTGCCACAAGTCATAACCGCTAGTTCGGACAGGTAGCAAAACAAGAGACTATGTTGCAGACTGTATTGCTACAAATAGGAATATCTTAATACCTGGAAGTTATAAAACTCAGCATGATTTAGAAGACACAGAGGTCAGCATCACGGTCAGTGTACTTTTTTGGAAAGTCAAAAGACTAACATAAATGTGATTAGCATGGTAAGTATGAATAGCATGACAGATGGAGTGTTAAAGCTCCTAAGTCCTTGATTACTGCTTTAATCCTTCAGCTACTCACTACATGGATAACAAATGAAGTGGGACAACCTTACACCTGAAAGATTACTCTGAACCGAGTGCCTGTGCATGTGCATCCACACATTTAACACAAGTATCTCATGCATCAGTGACGATTACTGCTTGAAGCAGAAGACTGGACAAGGGTGTTTTCCAGCAGTTATTCCTTCAGTAAAAATAATTGTCATTTACATCCTCACAACATTGTACCTCTGAAATGCTCAGCAAACAGTAAGGAATGTTACTTTGTTTAAGTAAGACATTAAGTCTCATTCTATTGCAAACCACCCTGCTACTGTGAAGCATTTCTGAAGTCTATATTAACTTACTGATAAAAAAAATAAAGTTCCTGGTGGTGGCTTTCTTTTCAATAGAATACCTGCTTTCTAAAGGTCAGTAAAATATGACACTTAAATGTATTTTCATTTCATAATCTGCAGTAAATATGATATGGACAACATCCATCTGCCAGGAAACAGCCTTTACAATTCACTGGGGAAAATTGTTTCTCATACATAAAGAACCAGATCTTTGGTAAGAGGATGCTTGTTACATCTCTCACAAATTAAAATGATGTGTAAATAAGCACCCACCTCATACAAAGAACTTCAACTGGGATTCATACACAATAAAGAAAGATTTCCCTTGTGATAAACAATTTGAGCACAAAGTGTTCCTTCAAGTCCTGATATAAATCTGTTCCTGCCAAGCTAGTATTTCATTGCGTCAGCCTTTTGCCTTCGCCACGACTGTAGTGGCAGCTTCGCCGCCTCTCTGCCTGCTTTCCTCACACTGCCCTCTTCCCAGAATTACCATCCCAGCTCCACTGGGCCAAAGATTCCCCTTTCCATCAGATCAATATGCGGTGAAAAAATAAGGAAGATCCTTTTAGTGAAAAGGAACCTGACCCTCTGGCAAACCCAACATTTAGAGACTCCCATGTGGATTGAGTGGACTCAGTATTGCAGCACTGCTAGTATCGTTGCCCTTCCTTTCCCCACCAACTTTATCCCCTCTTCTTATTATTTCTATAATTTTTATTTATTTGCAATGCTTTGAGAATGTTTTGACACATACCTTAAGACTGCCAGAGCTTCAACTGGTCTGAATGCAAGTGCTGTTGTGTCTGATAAAACTTTTTTTTTTTTAATCACACCCAAAAAAATAAAAATCAAAGCATCTCTGCCTACATTGCTTTCTCAATGGCAAATATTCACAGCTTCTATTTTGCCCCTGGAAATCTGGTATTTCAAGTAAGATACATAATGTTATATTTATTTAGCTCGATGCTCCCATTAGTAGTGCAAGATAAATACTAGCTTTGATAAAAAACAATTTCTGCAGCAAAAGGAAGCTTCACTTGATAGGAGCAAGGCCTACCTCTAGCTTATATACACATTAACAGAAATGTACATATAGTCAAGGGAAAGAGATGCTGTGAGTGAACTTATACTCTAGGAGGACCAACATATATTATACTTCCTCAGCTTCCAGATCACAAAAGACAGGTACCAATCCAGAAATAGGGGAATTGCCGTCAAATATTTATTTGAGCTTTCCCTACTGGAAACGGGCACAAGAAGCCACATGCGGTAGCACATGCTACTTCAGTTAGTAAAAACACGCAGAATCGAGCTCCATATGTCTCCCCAACACATCCAGCATGGCACAGACACCCAAGCGCTCTCTGGGAGCAGTGCTGGTGTGCTGCACGGTGCTACAGAAATTAACACCTCTACAGAGCCCCCAAGTTTATGTATCTGCACGGTGCTGCACTGTGCTGTGCAGATACATCAACACCGGGAGACAACGAAACAGCCCATGGTAATGAAAACAATGCCTGACCATACTTGGGGAATTTGACTCCAAAATATTTGGGGAGTATCTATGAGTCCTCTATACATCAGAGTAAGTTTCAGCAGTTATCTTCATATATTTAATAAAAGTACCACTACCATTTACTGGCAATTTTAGAAATTACTCCTCAGAAGCATTGCAAGCTGTTTTTGTTTGTCAATCCTTTATAATTATTAAAACATGCTAATGTCCTGAATTAACATGGCAAGTAGCAATTCTAGTAACGGGAGACTGAGATGTGGTGGAGATGAAAGACGCCACATTCCTATTTAAACATTTCAAGCTGTCTGAAAAACTTTCAGTGATACTTATGTTTATCACTCAGAGACACAAAACATCTCAACTGCAATCTACTGTAATCTCAGTATTTAAAAATCTTTTAAATAAACGCTGGTACTTAAATAAATCTTACCACATGTCCTTATACTGATTCTACTCCTAACTACATTTTCATCACGGATGTAAGCAACCGAGTCTATGCTATAGCTACGAGTCTTTCAGATTTAAGTTAAGCAACTCTTTACCTGGTAAATAACTTCCATTTTTCTGATCAGTAAACACTTGCTTAAAGCATTCATAAAATGGGATCCAACTCAAGCAGTGGGGTACAGTTTTGTAATTGATTCATTCTTATTTCTGATTTAACCACGAACAGAAAGATGACCAGGTGTGGGTCATTTGTAGTTGCTACACGAGGAGCAAAGTGAAGCTATGACTGAATACAGTAAGTTAATAATACAGTAGATTCTGAACGAGGTAAGACACTACTGAAACGATGAGTAACTAATGCACATCCACACGCTTGATCTCTAGAATTAGCCCCGTGAGAGTTTGCAACAAATATCACTGAAGACGTTGCTGTGCGAAAACACTAGTTACTCCCTCTGTTTTGTACGCTGCTGCTCGGAGTATCTGCAGTATTTATTTTTGAAAATACTCTCTTCAGTTTCTTTCCCGTGCAATACCTACAGCAGACCACACACTAAGAAACGCGATCAATTATAGATGGCACGAGAGGTTAAAAAAAAAAACTAAAAAAAATAAAAGGTGAGTGCGTGTTTGTATAAACTGGAATAAACCACACAGAAGAGACACTCGGATGAGGTCCTTCACAGAGCAGGGAAGACTGAGACGCTGGCAGCTCATCTACCGTTCTCGCTCTGCTTTCCGAATCCAAGTCCGCCCAGAGCAGACAGCTTCCCTGAAGAATTCTGTTTCTCCAGACCTCCGGGGCCACGCTTCCCTCCCCCGCCGCCCCCCTTCATTACCCACGGCTCGCGGGGTCACAAAACTTCCCCCCCCCGCGCCTGCCCCCCCGACAGCCGTCCCGCCCGCGGGTCCGCGGCCGCGGCCCGGGTCCGGCGCCGCGCTGCCCACGCCAGCGGGACACGCCGGGCGGCCGCCGCTCCCGCAGGGGCTCCCACACCCACCGGGCTTCGCGGAGACCCCGCCGCCCCCAGGCGAGAGCCGGGTGGGCGGGAGGCGAAGCCCGACGGCAGCCGGACACCGGCCCGCCGCCGCCGCCGGGGCGGGGGGCGAGGAAGCCGCCCCGCGCGGGACGCGGCCGGCGGGGAGAGGCGCGGAGCCGCCGCCCGGTACTCACCGACTCGCTCAGAAACTTCCCCCCAAGTTTCGGCGGCGCGGCGGGCGCGGCCCCCTCCGGCGGGCGCCGGCACCATGGGAGCGCCTCAGCGAGCGGCCGCCGCGGCGGCGGCGGCACCGCCGGGCATCGCGCTCCCTCCGCCCGCGGCCGGCCCCAACTTCTGAGGCGGCAGCGACCGACAACGGCGGGCGAGGGCGGGCGCGGGGCTGAGCCCGCACCCCTCCCGCGGGGCGGGGCGGGGCGGGGCGGGCAGGGAGGGCCGGCCGGCCGGCCGGCGCGGGGGGCGGGGGGCGGCGGCGGGGGGCGGCGGCGGCGGGCTGCGCTCCCCGCCGCCCCTCCCCGCACACCCAGCCCACCTCCACCCCCCCCCCCGCTGGCAGCGGTAGCGCCGGCAGCACTCACTTCGCTCGCCGCCGTCCCGCAGCCCCTTCCGCGCCTGCCCCGCCTGCCGGGGCGCGGGGCGCTCAGCGGCCGCCGCCTCTTCTTCTTCTTCTTTTCTTCCTCCTCCTCCTCCTCCCATGGCCGCCGCGCCCCGCTCGGCAGCTGGCTGTCCGCCCGCCGCGGGGAGGAGGGGGTCAGGGAGCGGGGCCGGCGGCGCGCCGGGGGAACGTGTCTGGCGGGGCGGGGGCGGCTCGGCGCGTCCCCGGGAGCGCGGCTGGCTCCCCGGCCGCCCCGGAGCCCCGGCCGGTGCCTGTCGCTTTCGCTGCGCCGCGGGGCTCCGTCTAGGGGAAGGCGGCGGCTACTGCAGCGCGCCCGCCTGCCGGGGCTGGGGCGGGGGGAACTGCCCCTCTCCCCCTCTCCGGGACGCCCGCTCGGCGCTGCGGGCGCGGGGGCTGTCCGGAGGAGTTACGCCGCTTGCCCGGAGAGGCCGCCGAGGCACCGCCGCGGCCATCGCTGGTGGGGGGCGAGGGCCCGGGCTCCCGGACCCGGCGTGTGCCGGCGAGGGCAGGGCTGGCGCCAGGGTTTGTTTCCAGGAAGGCGGTGAATCTGATTTTATTGGGGGGGGGGGGGGGGGGGGTGTCAGCGTGCCACGCGCGCGGCTGTCAGGGAGAAATTAGGTGGTTTATGAACGGCTGAAAGTGCAATGACGGGCACCTTCCCCGACCCGGTGTGCGGCGTGCGGTGGAGCACGCGCGGGGCTAAGTAAAGTGAGTGTAGACATGAGCTACAGCAAAAGAGGGAGCGACCGCTTCGACTTTTCTTACAATGATAAAGATTTCTCTTTTGAGAAACACCTTAGGAAAGAAAACAGTCAAAATGAGCATAGTGCCATCGGTTTATTTTATTTAGGTATCATTTACGTTGACAAAGTACCAGAGATAGACCCACGTGTATGTCCAAAGGTGACTTCAGCCGTGACATACCGATCTTTAAGGCCCTTGCAGCAGCCCCCCCTCCCCCCCCCCCCGCATGCTGGCTCAATCATTTGGTAAACCACGATGCAAAGCCCCCTCCGAAATTAACCCAGAATAGAAGAGAACTGTAGCTCACCTGAGTTCCCAGCTGTGGTTTGATGAGCGTGAATGCTGGTGCCACCACATGGAAGTTGTTGGGTGACAGTGGCCAGGACGGTGCAGCTCCTGGCACCTTCCACTGCTCAGGCTGGTGCTGCCCTTCCCTTGTTCTTGCACCAGGAGCTGTGCTGCAGGATGCTGCTTGGCTTCAGGGAGCTGGTGTGCCTCCAAACCTGACCTGCAAACAGCAAGTGGTCAGTCCTCAGCCAGGCTGTCACTCCAGGCTGGCACTCTGCCCACTCCTGTGAGTGCCAGACCAAACTGGGGGGGTGTGTCTCTGTGTGTTGAAACATGTAGCTGAGGCAAGATGGACCATGAGATGCGACCGCATCGGTTTTCGATTGGCTTAAGGGCTTTGAAATCTGACACGCCGATAACTATCTGCCAGAAGTGTCACTGAGGTTTTAAACTAAGGGCACACAGATAACATCTTTCTTATTCCTACACCAGAACCATCTCTTGCCTTTTCCTCGTTTAAAAAATCACGGAAACAGAACTCTACATGCCTTCAACAGTGTCAGGCAATACTGTAGCCTTTCCATTCATATATGTGCAAAAGACATTAAGTTTCAGTTCCTACCACTGGTTAAGGGATCATATCCACACCTCCTGGGAGATGCCTGTGCTGCCAAAGTAGCAGTTGTTCCTCAGGCCTTTCATTCTTAACTCCTGCCTACTGAAGCTACGGCAAAACATGATTAGTAACTCATTGGCTTAGAAATTGCGATCACAGACCTGATCCTGACTCTGAAGTTTTGTGGTTGGAGCACTGTGTTAGGAGAGGAAGACTTGCATGCCAGCTCCAGAGATGTTTATGGCGTTTGTTTAATACAACATTCCTGTAACATAATGAGATCTGAGATTATTACAAACTGTTTTGTATTGGCCAAGTAGCAGTGAGAATTGAACATCTCAAATACCACATAGATAAACCAGAGAAAATACTTTACTGCTTCCTCATTATATGTACAAATAAGCATAGATAATAATCAATCAGTAGATGTATTACATATTCTGGATTTATACCTCCCTGGACTTTCTGTATACTAGATAACGTTTTTTTACTTCTTCACATGGCAGGTGGTTTAGTTTCATGGGGATTAATGTCAAACACAGTTCACTGCCAAGAAGACCAGATTTAGGCAAAAGCAGTCAAAGTATTTTTAAATCAGAAAGCTTGGAGGGGTGTGGGTGGGGCTCAGAAGACAGGAGACAAGTAAGAGTGTAGGTAGGTTCTCGTTTGGGGTGCTGGCTTGGGATAGGAGGGGGGCTTCGGAGGGATAAGGGTCATCAGTACACAGGTAGGAGGGGGTTGAAAGTTTGTGAGATAGATTCTCTGAGATTGGAAAACAAGAAAAATTTGATTTTCATTTTTTTTAATAAATAGGACTTCACCCCTAAAGTAGGTTTTGAGTTTCTACACTGTCTACAGCTACTCCTGGAGCTGCAAAAGCACAAGGGTATGTGTTACATGTCTATATGATAAATATTTTGAATTTTCTTCATTGCTCCAATACAAGTAAATGGCATAATAAATGGTCAGTGATCTCTTGGCTTCTCTCTTATTTAAAAAAAGAAGAAGAAAAAGAAGAAAAATCTGCCTTTTAATAACCGCTCTACTCATTTTCACTGGAGGATTTGGGGTGATATTATAAAATAATTATTCTGTGCTGCTAATCTGCCGTAGTATTTTAATCATCAACAGAAATTAGCTTCAGAATATTTGAGTTTGGTATCTTATGAAGCATGAATCTTAAATTTAGCTCAGCAACAATATTGGAATTGATTATATTCTTTATAGATCTGTTAGGAAACATCTACCTTTCAAACTACGTATAATTTCATGTGTGCCTATGTACTTCGGTTTTTTCTTTTTAATTTATGCTGTATTATCACTCTTCCAGATTACCTCCAATCCCCTTAAAGAGCCCAGAAAAGCAAGTCTGGCTTGAATACACTCAGCAAAGATACCTGAGTTCTGACCATTTGTTCTGACATACTATTCAATAATACCAACACCAGCTAATATAAGTACTCTTTTCTCTGCACACGCAGTTGCCACTTCAGTCCATTCCAGTGTATTGAAAGTCCTCTCCTTTCCGAGCGTGGTGCTCTGGAACTAGGCACAGAAGATGAAACGATGGCTGACTCTGGTTTTACTCTCTGTTTATGTTAGTGTATAACACCGTGTTTATCAACAGGATGTCAAATAGGATTCCAACTGCTCAGTTCATAATAGTTCTTCATCTGGAAGAGGTTCCTTCACTTTGAAGTGGCTACAACTAGTGCACATTATATTATGATTGGCAGTAATTTCTGCAAGACTAGCTGTGAATGCTTATGTAAGCACTGGCTTAAATCTATTGCTTGTGCAGCATAAAGGTAGCTACATTGGTAAAATCTGCCATGGGTGGAGTTACACCAGTCAAACTCTGGTTGCTTGGTTTAGCAGGCAATAGTTTCCTATAGTCAGGAAAAGCTATGTTAATACATACATTTCTAGATCAATATAATGGGGTCCACATGCAGGGTCCCTGCTAGAAAAAAGGGTTTCTTTGGCTAGTAGAGTTTATACTGGAAGGAAATAAAGTGACTTTTTTTGTTGCTGGGCATTTTGCCAATACTATATTGCAAAATGCACTCTTAATTGATATTGTTCTACCCGCTAAGCTTTTAGACGAGGCCTGAGACTCCAAGGTCTAGTCTGAGTAGTTTGAAATTCCATATTGTTCGCAGTTTAAGTGAGTATGAATGTGTTTCTCCAGAGTGAGGAACCACTTACATTAAATCACAAAAAAAAGTTTTTATTTTTCAGAACTGCATGAAAACTGCAGAAGACTGAGATTAAGTCAAGACATTGTTCATATTCCACATTCTTACCTGCAGCTTAAATCTATGGTTTTACCCATTTTCTTTGCTTTTCGTTTAACACAATCATAGAATGGCAGGAAAATTCAGCTTGGAAGGGACCTCAGGATCTCCCTAGTCCAACCTCCTGCTCAATGCAGGGTCAATGAAGAGGTCAAACCTTGTTGCTTAGGGCTTTACCCCATTGGGTTTCAAAAAATTCCAGGGATGGAAACTGCACAACATCTTGGGGCAACCTGTTCCACTGCTGCGCTGTCATCATGGGGAAAAAGGTTTCCTTTCATCTCCAGTCTGAACTTCTCACTTCAGCTTATGCTCATCATCTCTCTCCCTGCCACCATGCACTGCTGTGGAGAGCCTGCCTCTCTCTTCTCAGTGACCTACTTGTAGCAAGTGGAAAGCTGCTCTGAGGTGCCCCCCAAAGCCTTCCCTTCTCCAGGCTGAAGCAGCTCCATCCCTCAGCCTCCCCTTGCAGGGCTGATGCTCCAGCCCCTGAGCATCCTGGTGGCCCTCCACTGGGCTTGGTCCAGTTTGGCAATGTCTCTGTTGTAGGGAGGGAGAAAAACGATGCAGTATACAAGATGTCATCTCATGATTGCAAAGTGAAGGGGGATAATCACTTCTCTTGATCTCCTGGCTGTGGTCCTCTTCACACAGCCCATCATGCTGTTGACCTTCAGTGCTGCTAGGGCACATGGCAGCTTGCTGTCCACGGAGTCCACAAGGTCATTTTCAGCAGGACTGCTCCCCACACAGTCAGTCCTCAGCTTGTATCACTGCATGGGCTTCTTTCTTCCCAGGGCAGGATTTTGCATTTGTTCTGGTAGAATTTCACACCGTTCCCACCAGCCCATTCCTCCAACTTGTGTAGGTCCCACTGGAAGATAGTCCTGTCCTTGAGCATATTGACTGGTCCCTCCAGTTTGGTGTTATCTGCAAACTTGATGAGAGTGCGTGTTACCTCCTCCAGGTCATTGATACGGATGTTAAACAGGACAGAAGCCAGTATCAATCCTGTGGTACTCCACTTGTTACTGGCCTCCAGGCACAGGGACTACGAATCCATATTTTTTAGCAATACAACATCTTTTTCCAATTAATCTCCACTGATCTTATTTGGATGGTAGTGAAAAAATGGAGGATGTAAAAGGAACATGGCCAAAATAGAGAATGATTCAGATGAATGTGTATTTCCCCCTTTATGTCATGACTTTAGAAAACTTAACAGAGAAAAAGTCCACTGGTGCTGTGTGAAACTTAAGTGATAACCTTTATAGGGAGTAAATAAATCTTTTAACCATGCTATGTACTTTCCATCAAAATTTCTGTTGATAGGACAGGAGCAAGTCAAAATTCTGTGCAGTGGGTTGGTTAATACCCCCTCTTTCCTCACTTCACCTTCTTAATGTTCTCTATTCATCTAAGAAATAAGAATAGCTGAAAGAAGAGAAGCACTCTTTTAATCTAAATTTCCATCATAAACTGAATTGCAGAAAAAAGCACCATTCAGTTTATTTTGTTACGGCACACGATTGCTTGCCATGAAAAGAAACCACACTAATAAAATGCATATTCCAACTATGATCAGACTTGTACCAAGAGCTGGGAATGCACAGTGCTTGCTGTATGCAAAAATAAAAACAATATTTAATAGCAGCTCTGCTCTCAGCCTCTGAATACGTGGAAAATTTTAGGTTGTGGGTTGTCTGGGTTACTTCCTTTAAACCTACAGAGCAAAGCTCCCCTGAATACTTTATATGAAAGGAGAAAAACTACCTAACCAACAAATATCTGTGGAAACAGAGAATTTTCTTTAAGGAACTAATCTCCAAGGAATCAATATGAACACGCGTGCAGGACAAGAACGCATAGGCAAAGCGAAAGAGAAAAAGGAAGGAACACTCTGCCATAGCCTGCAGTCTCTTGTTCTCTCTTTCTGTTGTTTCTAAGGCATCCATCGTGTTGTTATCTACAGCTAACATAAAGCAAAGACCTATCTGACTGTGTAATGAATACATTGACTTTCTGGTTCTCTGGGAAAAGTGACAGTGGAGGTATTTTACTTGCTTTGTTTCTGAAGAATGGAGATGGAGGAGAGTAGAAGTGAAGGTTTTGCTTCGGCCACTATACTCAGTGCTCTGTTTTTTTAAGGTAAGGAATTTCAGAGCTGGTGTCCTGGCCTGCTTCCAGCACTACACAGGCTGTCCTGCATCCTAGATGTTACATTAGCCAGAAGAGCTACTGCAAATGAACAATGAAAAACATTAATCCATTTTAAGAAAAATAATGTGCGAGTGTTGCCCTGTGGATCTTAACTGAATCCCACCCTTAGCCTTTTCAGTGCTTATTGAAGATTGTGACCAGGCACATACTGCAAAACTGGAATCCAGAGCCTGAGACCCCTTCTTGCACCTATGTGTCCACATTGTCCTCCATTTGCTTCTGCCAATAGCACAAGTTTAGGTGTCTGGTGAAGCTTCTGCCTAAAATGCTGGTGTCTAAAGTGTCTTAAAGGTTTAAGCACATTAAACAAGACTCTCTTAGGTTGCTTTCCTGCACTTAGATTCCTAAATTCCAACGTGTTAGAGACCTAACTGGTTCACTTTTCAAAGTATTTTACATTTTATTGCGTAGAGCGTGCATTCTACCCACATTTTTTGAGCATTTTTCTGCAACTTCTGCTACATATTCCCCCTCTCCACCCCAAGTTCTTTTGTCTGTCAGATTTAGGTGGAAAGGAGATCACAGAAGCTAGAGCACAGACTATGTTTGATTATTTGTGTACTCAAATTCACTTTAAGCTAAAACACTAGTGTTCCATGCAAAAGGCAACAGACAAGAATTTGACCAAGGTCAGAGCATACAAAAGCATGAGATTTAAATTTCTTGGGCTAGTTGAAGAATGTAAACAAAACCACAGAGTAACTTTTTTGTTGTTTTTGTAAGTCTGCTAGTTCCAGGAACAGCAGCATCCTTTAATTTCCAATTCAGCTTAAAGTCTATAATTGACAGGTCTTAAGCATATGTGACAGCAAAGGATTCGAGGCAGAAGGGCTGCCAAAATGCATGTTGTTGCCTTCTGTACACAACTGATATGCTTTCTATCGAGGATGACATTAACCTTCTTCTGAAGAGCTTGGTTTTTTATATCAACTCACCATTTTGAGAAAAACATTACATCAGTAGAGGAAAATCTTGTCTTAATATTATTTTGTTAGAGTATCATTCAAATGCTAACAGAGAAGTGTCTTTCAAAGCAGAATATTGTTATATACACGGAAGCTCATAAGATTATGTGAGATAGCACTTTGACTTTTCAAAAAGACCGTGTTCATTTGTATGCTTCCCAATCCTATTCTGTATCATCCATTTAGTCCGGTGTAAAAATCAGACCCACTGGTCTGCAGTTCCCTGGTTTCCCTGTTGTAGAGCCCTTTTTGCTGATGGGATTACACTGATAGTTCTCCTTTCAGAAATCTTAATTGGGCCGTAACAACCTTGCAGTCAAAATGCAGATCTCTGGACCCTTTTGTTCTTGCGTGACAAGTCCTTGTGTCCTCCACGAGGTTCTCCCATGGACTTTCCATTCCATTCATAGAAAATGGTTTGGCTGTCCATCCACATGATCTAATGTCCTTTGGCCCTCAACCTGGGTGAAATTGCCACACACGATTATTTCAAACTCTTTTCATCCTGCATGCTTGTACTTTGATGATTCTCAGCGCTCATAACAGTACTGAAAGGCAGTGAGGGCAAAAGTCAGCTGACAGAGAAACGATCTCAAGGGTCATCCAGTTCAGGGAGTGTCCAGCCTTTCTGATTAACGGAGCTGCATAACAATGTTTTACCTTGGGCGGAAGCCATGCGATACATACCATATGCCTTGGAGAGTCCAAAGAGCAGGAGTCCTATGAACAACAATGTTCTTACAAGACTCCAGAGCTCCATCATGGGACGGGGGGCAAGCTGAATATAAAGTTAGGTTCCAGGAAAATAGGTGACTTCACTCTAAACAGGACCTGGTGACTACTTCTTTTCATACGTGGAGACTCAGACCGAGCAGTAGCTCCCATACCTGAATGGACCACCTGCTCATCATGTGCTTGACATGTTTCACATGTCATAATTTTGACATGGCAACCAAATTTGAATTACTGAGGAGCCAAACGCAGCTGAAACCTACAAGTTACCTACTCCTGATGTAGCTCATTCATGTGTCCCAGAGCAGGATTAACTGTCCTTACCTAATTCTTGGTATTTTTCTGAGTAGCTTTTTTACAAGTCTTAGTCATAAAGACACTTCTACCTACCAAAGCCACCTGTATCAGAAATTCACAAGTTTATTATTAGAATGTTTTCCTTAATGCCTAACCCTTATTATTCTTGCTACAATTTAAATTTCTGAATTCTACCCAAGGTGAAAATGGCAGTCAGAGTATTCTCTTCTGTGTTTGAAAAGAATTGCCATGTACTCTTCAGTCTTTTCTCTGTCTTAGGCCGAACAATCTCTATTTTTAAAATCTTTCATCATAGATCATGTTCTCTTTGCCTCTAATCACTTGCACTGTTTTGGGCTTTCTCCAGTTGGCCCGTGTCTTTTCTGAAGTACAGTTCCCCAAAGGGACCAAGTCCTCTACCTGATGTTCTAGTAGTGCCGAGAAGAGGAAGGCTTGAGGGCTACACTGCTATTTATAGATCACAGCATGTTCCTTGTGTCTTGCATTTGCAATAGATTGTTATTTTTGATACATCTTCAATTTGCGACCTATTAGCTCCAGGTACTTCTCTGGAAAATTAATTCTTAAAAAGTAATTCCCTGGCCTGTATTTTTTTAAAATTTGATTATTCCCGCCTAAATGCAGTACATCATCCCTGTTACATTTAATCAATTTTTCATTCCACTACTGCAATTTCTCAAGATAATTCTGAATTTGAATTATGTCTTCCAACACATTTATGTTTGCTCTTCTTTCCAACTTTGTCTCACTTGCAAGTTTAATAAGACTGTTACCCAGATTGTTAATAAAAAGTTGAATAAAGTCATAACAAAGACAGGTCCCTGTAAAACCCTAATTTTGTGATATGACAGTATCAAAGTAAAGTAAATGGGTTTTAAAAGATATGGGTTTAAAAAGATATGCATTAGCAAATTAGGTTTTATGCTATTACTTTTCCTGCTATCTTTCAAGTGTTTGCAAATAGTTTAATTGATTTTAGGGTGTTTTTTCTGAGTTGAAGTTAAATTGATTAATTTATTATTCCCAGGCTCTTCTTCCTCTGCTCTCTCCCGTCTTTTTCTAAAAGGCAGCTGTTATTTTTGTCCTTACCCAGTCTTATATCTCTTAGCCATCTTTCATGAATTCTCAAGTAATAGCTAATCTGACTAATTCACCTCATTCTTAAAATATCCCAGGCCATGGTCTATCTGGTCTGGCTGACTTAAGAACATTTTGTAATGCTCTTCTGTTCTACTTCTTCCCTGTTTTAGATTGAGTTCTTAAACCTTTGTCATGAATGTTAATTATGCTAGCCATGTGCCTGCAGCTGACATATGAAAAAGGTTTTAAATACTCTGACCTTCTTGGGATCATCAGTTATGTCATTGCCTTCCCTCTGCTCCCCCAAATAGACAGGAAAAACAATCAACACTTTCCTTGCTCTTCCTTAATATTAATGCACATTACCTTTTGAAGTGTTTTCTAGCTGTATGTTGGTTTTGTGCCTTAGTTTTCTGATTGGTTTTATACACGTGGTGTTACATGTTTTAGAATTTGATCTGATTTCCACTTTCCAGGTGGAACTTTGTGAGCTTGAGATCAATTAAAAGCTTCTGGCTTACCTTAACTTATCTCTCAGTACTTTTCCCTTCTGATAGGAATAGCTTATGTTTTCTGCCACGACAACTTAATTACGTTTTCCTTTGACTTTGTTGTTGACTTGATTTGGTGGAAGTTTGGCTGCCGCAGGTCTGTGATTTTCTCCTTTTCCCCTATTTTCTTTCTTAGGATTGTGAACACTATAATTTCATAGTCACTGTCTCCAAGTTGCCTTTCATCATCCTATTCTCACACAACTACAATTCACTGGTTGGAACCACATCCAGAAGAGCCTCTCCTCTGTCTGTTTTTTCTACTGCACAAGAAATGGTGACCAATGCTGTTCAGTTTAGAGCTTGCTAATCGATCTCTGTCCTGATGTTTTCTTTTTCGGACAGTTAAACTCTCTTGTCGTTCGCTGGTCCTGTGCATTGAATGATTTGTCATGTTATTCATAAAAAAGACTTCCACAGCAGATATTCTCTCTTCGGCTGGTTTGGTCTAACAACAGTAGCAGCTGTGTCCTCCTCTTCTTTCACCGTCATCTGGACACTTCCAATGAGTCCAATTTCCTCCCCTGTCTGGAGTTCCAGACCAGTGCAGAGCTACATCCTTTACTGTTAGATAGTCCTGTTACGTGAGTTATCTTACTCATAAGACTATGTTTTGCCAACAAGGTCATTTTTGTGATCATGTTTTAGGTATCCTTACTCCTCTTGTTGATTTCCTGCATTACCTCATGCTTTTAACTTGGCTTGTCACAATCCTAACCACCCAGCACATTCACATTTGTCTAAGATTAAATCTGTTCAAATTTGTTTTATGCACTTGAAATGTTCACATACAGAGTGATACAGAGGGACACATAGAGAGTGACACATTGTATATAAAATTAAATCTAAGCACGTAACTTTTCCCCTGTTCCTTTTCTTTGAAGGTTTGGGGTTTTTTTTAAGGATTTTATATTATTGACCAAGTGAGCAGAAAGAACAGAAAGACCAAACAGCCAGACAGGGAAAAGAGGTCTTTTATCCAAATTCTAAGTGTGATTGTGCTTTTATTTGTCATCATTGACTTGAGCACAGTGCAGTTTAGATAACAGCCCTGAAGTCATTTGCAAACGCAATGTTTAAATGGCTTCACACAATGGCAGTGACATTTACCTAGTGTGGTTTTCTTTATTTTATTTTATTTTTAATCGCAACAGTTGTAGCCCCGAAGTGGAGCACCAGCAGATGTGTCCTTTCCCATTCCCTTTGACTGTACTTGATAACATTCCATCCATCCTGACGCTTGTAAACAGATGCTTAGATATCCAGCCAGCTGAAACCTCTGACACAGGCCACATCTAGAAATAGCTTGTACAGAAATAATCCCATAAAATATTTGTCACAGCCAAGAGGAGGGCCCTGTAATGTTGAGACGTGTGCTACTTGCATACATGCTGTTTAGCAAGAACACTAGCAACTTTCCACCCTAGCGATTGTGCTCATGGCTTCACGTGTGCTATATTGTACACTCATTACACAATATGTTTATGTGCACTTCCTCTAGTAAGAAACTGTCACAAAACTGCTGTTTCCCATTTTCATAAATTCAACCTTTTACTTTTATAACTTTGAAGGAGTAGTTTTCAGCTATTACCCCTGGGGCAGATGCAGCCCTGACACGACAAGGCCAGCAGCCGGGGCCGTGTCTCCATCACACGTGAGGGGCACAGGGTTAAAGGTCTCTTTGCCTCTGCCCTCACTCCCTGATCAGTCCGTGTCTGGCCAAAGCCCCTGCACAGGAGAACCACTGGAGTATTTCTGTTGGGCTCTTGAAGTTTAATTTAAAATGCGAAACAAGCCATTAACTTTCTCAAGGGCAGGGAAATGTAAGGGAAGTTAGTAATTCTGGAAACATATCACATAAGAAAGTATATAGCTTCTGTTACTTGTGGAGCACAGACACTGTTTCTGACACCCTGCAGAAGAAGTGGAAACTCAATGCTGAGATTTCGTAGCTGCCTAAAGGACTGGGACCTCCAAGCCCCATCCATTTATCTGCAGTGCAAAAATTCAGAGAAATGTCCAATTGGGTAGGATGGGCTGTGGCAGGCAGAAGAAGGATTATGACAGTAAGATTACTGTCTTTTGTATGTACATATTTCAGTGGTTCCAACAAAATATTGTCATGGCTGTAGATCTACTCATACGTTGAGACTGACTCTTTTTTTTTTTTTCCCCCACAACTGCTGATTTTAATGAAGTTTACAGAGATGGCAAAACCAGAAATGGGTGGAAAGTCTTGAATATCTGCTGAAAAGTGAAACACAGACATCCCCAACCCATGGGATCAGGTATAGAGCCTACATACATGCTGACAGCTAGGTGTCATGAGATACAGGTACACACTATTGACTCCCAACTGCTTACTCACATGGGCAGAGAGGAAAGGATGATATTTTTCAACACATCCCCTGTAGCTTATATGCAGGGGTCTAGTCCACTATTTCCAGCTAGTATGTCATCTTGAACTCTCTCAAAACCTATCTTAAGCAACACGGCATTGAATTTGGGGCATCAGAACTCAGCTTCTCTAATGGTTATGAGTATTCATTTCATGCTTAAATATATTCATGGCCTGCAAAAATCCATTTCTCTTTGTGTCAAAATTGTCCTTTACTTGAAACTACTCACCTCCTCCCCAGTGCTTTCCCTAGGTATGTTGGTAGTTACTTTATTGCCTCTTGACTTTGACTTTGCTTATACCAAGCTGCTTTAGTCTCCTCTCAGGGAGGAGGCTGATAGAACAGCTGATTCTAGTAGGAATGGAGATTCCTCTGTTTGTGCTTTGTACTCTATTTTTCTAATAATCTTGCTGCTGAGCTGACCAAAAAGGAGAATTTCCAGTTCAATGGAAATACTTCCATTTTTTACTCCTTTTTGTTTGCTTTGTTTTGATTTGGACCAAAACCTGAACATTTTGAAATCTCCAGTGAACTGAATTTCTGAGAATGTCATTTCAAAACATGAAGATCAGTTGTCACCTTAGTTTTGCTACCCAGCATCCCAAGCCTGCAGCTTCAGCTGGAGGGGGAAATACAGGTGCTTGGTTCCCATAGATTTGATCTGGCTGCCCTGGAGTCACAAAATCCGAAATCCCAATTGCGAAGCATCAGTTTTTTTGCAGTCCATCTGCTGAACCTAGTGTGAGTAAAGTGCCTGGTTTCTGGGAGGCTCCCAGCAATTCAACCCTGCCTTGGGTTCTGCTGAGGCTCCTCAGAGCCTACACAGTCCATCCAGATCACATATTTCAGTGTGTGAAACACACTGTTCAGTGAACTGTCTTTCTTGTCTAATTAGTACCACTTATCTCTGTACAAAGTCTCTTGCCTGATATATCTTTCTGCCCATAGTCCCTCCTTTAGAGCAAGTCACAGTCACTACACTGCTGGATAAAGCTGGTGGTTGCTGGGGGAAGAGAAGCCACTGCTACTGGGGAAGAAGAGAAGCCATGCCACATGAGGAGCAGGAGAGGCAGTGCATTTGGAGGTCCTAACAGGAGTATGTGCACGTATGTACCCCAATTCCCATCGCTGCCAAAGCTGCAACCAGTCATCAGTTCTGCACTCCCTTTTTCATCTTGTACTAAATCCTATCTTTGCTATTTTGATGAAAATATTTTCACTGTAATGCTAAATAAAACAGGACCAGGCAATGAGCTTGCTCACTGGGCCCCTAAATCACCCCCATCACTTAACATGCTCTTTGGCATAGTTTTGACCTGAGTCAACAAGTCCTAAATAATGCCAGGAAGATAACAGTGGCTGGGGGCTGCTTCCAGTAGACAGTATGGAGATGCCTAAACCACTGGAGCTGAGTCCTTGTTCTTACACAGTCCTCCAGCACTGTCCCAGCAGCATCTGAATCCCCAGGTACGCAACATGGTACGCGTCAGAGGTATGCAATGCATGCCTTCAGTTTCACGCTACGAAAACATCGGTCTGGCAGACTGAAACCTGAGCCTTCACACAATTTTAGCTACCACACAGAAATAATCATTATGCTATACAAGTGCTGGATAGGGGCCCAGAGAAAACCCATGGCCAAAAGCTATGTAGTGTGGACATTGCCCATCTGTGACTGGTTCTGTTTCACTTAGTAATACAGATGTAGTCATGATCATCTGCCTCCTCAGGCTGTCTCTAACTAATTTCCATAATTTAAAACTCAGTAGGGTGAAAACAAGGCATTTTTTATTATACTCTATCCAAACATCTACCAGTTTTCTGTCTATGTAACACAACCGAATGCTTGCTTTGAGCCAATGCACTCAGATTTTAAATGGTGCTTTGTGTAAATTTCTGAGAGTTTTCCTCCCCAGCTGGTGATCTCCAACCACAAACCCCCTGCCCCGCACCCAGACACAGCTTTTGGAGATCACAGTTCAGAAGTACACAGTTGGAATTAAAAGTACTAAAGCAGCTGTCCTCATTGTCTCAATTGCTCCTTTCAGCTGCTGCATCCTACGACAAGCCTCCCTTTCTGGATTCTGTTCCATGTAAAAGGAAAACATTAACATTTATATATATTAATATTCTTTCCAAGCCTTTGCTAGCCTTCTCAGATCCTACCTCTCTCCTTCACCACTTTCAGCTGCCCAGCTCTGCTTCAAATCAGCTTAATATTGTCAGAGAGGCTGAGGCTCCTTATGATCGTTCCCAGCCCACTGTTGTAATTGAACTATAAATTTCAAAGCTTTGCTGAAGAAAGGCTCTCTTATCTGGTCACTGATCTGATTATTTGCCTCTGCACCCATGATTGCAGTACCTTGGACTCATGGGCTTTTCTGTTATCGGAAGTCAGTTAACTCCTTCCCTATTGCATGGTGGTGGGAACTATCTTCCTTTCCCCACTCTCAAGATTTATTTATTTTCTTGCAAGTTTTTTATAGATACACTATTGAAAGATCCATTTGAATAAGTATGTTAGAGGAAAGGAGATGCTGAAGATATTTGTCAGAAACAAAGCTTTAATGCTATTCTGTATTAGCTTGTTCATTTATAACATTAAAATAAAATCCATGAATTCTTCATATTAGGAGATGGATGCTGCTCTGAACTCTGCTGTTCAAACTATTTGCTGCTTTTTATCTGCCAGGCTCAAATGAGGGCCACACCACAGGGCCTGACCATTCACATACTCGTGAGAGCTTCGCTATCCACAGCAGCCACAGAAAGAAATGCAGCACATGAATTCAAGCAGAAGGGTCACTGTATGAATGTATTACACTGAGCACTGAGACATTTACTTAATGAGATAAATTATTACAGCCTTGCTTGCCAGCATTTGAACTCCCTTTCCACAGCCTACTGGGTCTGGTCTGAGAGCACCAACTCCAAGAATGGACTCGGTGTCCAATAATCAAAGCAGGGCTGAGAACTGTAGTGACCTCTGAAATCACAGGGCAATGGGAGTAGAGGGAAAAGAAACAGAAACTTTGGCTTTAGTCTCATTCGCATAATATCTATCAAGTCTCCAAGTCAGTTTGGTCATGAATTATTCAATCAGAAGAGCTAAGTTTACAAATATACACAGTATTGTATATAGTAGAGTCTAATCCCCATCTGCCTGCATTGGGTGGTAATCATCACACTCCTGTTTCCAACAAAATGAAGCCCACAATTAATGTTACAAAAGTAGAAGTTGAGTCTAATGGGAACATTTGTCATTAAACTTAACAAAAAACAAATATTGATGTTAAACTGTGCTTTAATTAATAGCAGAATGAGCTAATGAATGCTATTAGTTACAGTTTGGCTGCTTATTTTCTCTTGCTGTTTTATTCATAGATCTTGTGTTTTTGCTAAAATGGGAATGATAAACAGCTGCAGAGCGTCCTGGGTCACAAACTGAAACAGCCTCTTTCAAGAAATGTGAAGCTGATAAAACTGCAGAACCAAATCTATATCAAACTAAGCCTTAAATATACCCACTTGCTCATTTTTTACCTAATTACATTTGATTACAACAGATAAGAATGACTGTATTCTTACTGATAGCAGTAGAGTAGATGCACTGAATCACTTAGTCCTTTCTCCTGCTGTAAGAGCCTTGAGCAACATGAATATGATCCAAGAGAAGAGGGTCAATTTGTCTCTCAATAAGGATGATCACTTTTCCTCCATATTTCCATATTTGCAGCATTCAGACATGAACCACTCATTGTTTATCCTGTAAGTGTTGTACCACTATGCTCCAAAGTACAAATTCGGTATGTTCATTATCTTTCTTCTTGTTTTTAATATTAAGGTCTCATTTATCTTCTCTAGAGCAGGCTTTTGTTCCTTCTGTCTCCGAATGCTGCCAGCTCAGTTCATGGTTACTACCTCTTCTCCTCCCCCGCAAATACTTAGATATCTGCAGATATAATGGAAGTCCCTCTGGACGTTAGACTTTGAAGTTTCCTTTCCTATGGTGATGTATCTCTTACTGCTTTTCAACTTCCTTTTAAAGTATCCAGCTATTCTTCTCCCCATCCCTTAATTGCCTCTTTTATTTCCTTACAATTAATAAAAAAAATTCTTCTAAGTTCCCATAATCTATCCTAACAACACATTTTTTAATGCCTTGAGCTATTGAGAGACATGTTTCCCTTATTTCTGCATGCTAGCTATTTATTTATCAGTGGCCTGGCCATTTATAGGCAGCTGAGAGTGCAGAACAGCTGACTTCCATCTATTAATGTAGAGTTCTTATTATCTTTTTTAAAACCAAACCTTCATCCTGAAGGATGAGGCTTCAAAGGCAGAACCCAAGAAATTTGTATTGAATGTGAAATGCAGCTTGGAAGAACAGAAATGAAGTGCTGCTGTAACCATCACTGTACTCATTCTTTTCCTTACTCTATTTCATAAGCATCAAAAGTTGGCCCTGCATCTTGGGCTCAAGCAAATCAGGGGCTTAATACTGGTTAAACAACAAGACATTTAGAGCAGTTATTATAAGTGTTGGAAGCAGCAAGACTTGCTAAAGTTATGCTGTGACCTGATAACGCTGCCTGCAGGGACAAAGGGGATGTTGGTCCTATGTATCCTTTTCTGATAATCTGTGATATTCTATAACAATCTGCCTATTTCACAATAAGCTAATGAGCCTCATGTGTTGCAACTTCACCCCAGAGCTACTTAATTCATTGGGCTGGCAGGTGTACTGTTTGCTGGAGTGATAAATACCAGCAGAGCTCCCAGGTCAGCAGGGTTTGTGGCATGACCTCTGATTATGGTCTGGACAGAGACTGGGAGTAGCATGAGTGCACCTCTGCCAGGCTCTGCCTTGTGACCAAAGCACCTCAAGGTCATTTAAATGAGGGCCTTGTCCCTCCAACTAGCCGCTTGTTGATTATCTCCCTATTTTTCCCTACCAGAAGTGATTCCACATGATGGTTCTACAGCATCTCTGACAGTTACTGTCAGGGAATGGTAAATACAGTGATTTCCCCTGGCAAAGCAGAAGGCCTCAGAAGGGGGGTGCTGTTTAACCTTAACAAACATAATCTTTGGATTTGGCTCTACCAGCTCAGCTGATTCAGTTCAGCCTTCCTCCTTTCCCAAGGGTTAGGTAACCCAGGAGGTGTGTTCTCTCAGACTCATGTCCCACATCACCAGTAACAGCATTTTGCTCTAGCCAGTTATATTTCGTCAGCATCTGAGCTCTAGGAGAAGTATGAGGTTTTGCTGTATGATGCTGCTATTCAGAGCCCCATTACTCTGCCAGTGCAGAAGAGGTTTCCATCCTCCCTGACCAGACAGGTCTTTGAATCGCTCCACGGTGAGGAGAAGCCCTGGATCAAGATTCAGGAAGTGAAGCAGGATAGGCAATGGAAATGAACACAAGGGTCCCTAACACAGATCCTATCCTCAGCTTGAAGAAAAACAAACAAAGAGAACAAAACCCACAGCCCACCAAAAAAAGCCAACACTAGCATAAAAGTGAGGCATAAATGGCATTCTGGTGGTAGTTTTTGATATAAGATCACTCATTGCTAACAAAATTATGGAGAAAAGCCTTCTCTTCTGTGTCCAGACAGGAGAGATGCTGTGAAGTACAAAGCACTTGGGAGGTGGATGCGGTGTTAATGGGTGACTTGCTTTGATTAAGTCAGCCTGTGAGCTTTGAGCACTTATTTCTTAGGCAATCTTCAAAGACTACATTCCCTCCAGATTCTCTGAGGGTCAGAACATTACACGGGGATGTACTTTGTAGTGAAGTGTTGTTGTTTCCTCTACAGTAATGCTTGCTTTCTACTCAGCTCACTTATTGCTGTAAACCCTCATTAGTGCCTATGGTCAGTTGGCACCACCATTCATTTTCCCTTTTAGTGTTCTGCTTGAATTCATCTCCCTTTCAGAGCTCTGCTGATCTCTGAGCACAAATACACTCTAAAGTTCTCTATCTGAAGTAAGTAAGTACTGTCCTCGCAGCCTCTGTATCTTCAGTCATCACAAATGCCTAAGGAAATTTCAGAAGCACAGATCAAGCCAAACTCCATTTCCTAACACACAGTTACCCTGACACAGTAAGTTTTCTGACCATTTTTGTTGTGAAGCCTCCGTAACGTGGTCTGTCTCCAGCACTGACACAGCTGTAGTGTCAAAGTGCAAATGCCTTACATTCCTCAATGCATTTATCCTCAGAATACATATCCGATGCAGCAAAGTGCTTTATCCCTGCTTGTAGCTGGGAATTGAGGGCTCCAGAGGGTGATTCTTAAAAGGGTTCACCCTCTGGACATGATTGTCTATCCCCACTGCCTGTGGAGAGACCCTTGATAACTGTGGAAACTAGAACATCTAAACATGAGTTAGACCCTGTCCTGAATTTCTCACTGAAAACTGCAGAGGAAGTAGGTAGTGATTCAGTGAGTCGGGCATGAGTATTTTTCAGCCCAAGATATTACTGAAGGTGTTGGGTAATTTTTCCTATTAGTATTTCCACCTTCTCTTTCAGGGGAAGAAAAAAAAAAGTACTTGGTTTCAAGAGGCAGCTGAGATATTTTGTACTCTGAAGAAAGATTTCTTACCCTTGCATGTATTGGTAAAAGGCCAAGAAGGTGTAGCTCATTCCAAAAGAAGTTAGAGGGACAACCAGTGCATCGTTTGAGAAAGGACAAAAGGGAGGATTGTGTTGTTGCTGGGTTGTTTTCTTTTACAATTGGTTGGGCTCCAAGCAAACAAGAAGCAGCTGGCAATGAGGAACAGTTACTCCTACTGCACTGTCATTATAAATCAATGACTAACTGGAAATGGACAAATAAATATACAGACAAAATTTGTAAAGGCAAGCTGACCCTAAAAAAGCAGCTGAGGACTATAGGTTAAAGTCACAGGCAACCTCTAGCACACATTGAAAACTGATCATTTAACATTTATCATTAACAAGACACAATATTTGTCATTCAAATTGTACCACACTGTAAAGGGAAACTAAGCCATAAACTGGTTTTGGGTACAGCAGTAATTTTCAAGATTTAACCATTTTTTCCCCTTCCGAGGTGGATTTTGAGAGAACAGAGGCAAGGCAGAAGTTCCTGGGCTCCAGCCTGAGGACTTGCACACACCAACCTCACGATGCCACATCACTGATGAAAACTATCACTGTAATAATTTCCAAAGTAGCAATAACATCAGTCTCATGACTGGACCGTAGTAATCTTTCCTGAATAAAAAGACATAGCAAAACTGATTTATTTCTGATCATAAGATCAAGATGGGGCAAACCGGATTTTTGGACAGTTGTCAGAGACTGTAGGCATTTCCTATTGCAAATAGTGTCAATCAAAAATACATCGGTACAGTAACACTTCTCCTTTACAGGTGCCCATATTGAATACTGCTGCTCAGATGAACAGTAAAGTTCAGAGCACAAAATAAAACTACCAAATTCAGTGAGTAAACTTGTAAGTTCTCAGCTGGAAGAGCCAGAAAGTTGTATGCAAGAGAAAGCACTTGACTGATTGCTGCAGTGTTTGGCATCTGGGATTTTACTGGATGGCACAACACGAAAAGTCTTTATAATTGGTAAAAAACATTACAGAGATTGTTTAGCTTATTTTAAGACATCAATCCCAAGGGCGTTTGACAGAAAAAAAAAAAAAAAACAACCCCAAACAAACAAAAAAACAACCTCAGAAACCAAACCATTCTCTGGAAAAGTTAAAAGTTCATTCCAAGTCAGACTGAGATGTCATGTATACTGAAAGTGCAGGGAAAAAAATTAGACTGATACTGTGAATTGAAGCTTTTATAGTTTTGAATGCCTAATCTTGCAAGTCAGTGAAATTCATTTTCAGAAATTGACTACTATATAGCAATAATCTCATAACTTCTGATAAATTACCTTCAAATGGTGTGGAAAAAAGTCCGTAAAGCAGCCTGCTTGCAACCAGTTGCTAGACAGAGTCTCTCTGAAGGTGATCCTTAATACAAATTTCAAGGGGTCCAATCTTTTTGGAGAGGAGGGGCAGCTGGCACATCAGCCTTACTATCTTGCTAGTGAGAGGAAAGTAAAAAAATTTTCTCCTGTTAGTACTCCTTGACAGTAAAAGGTCTGGCAAGAGAAAACCCTTATTCCTGTGCCATTCTTTCATAATTTCATCCTAGCCTCAATCTGTCTGTGCATGCTTCCAGTTTCTTGTTCAAAATACATGTGCTCCAGGTAACCTCCAACTTATATTACCAATGTTCATTCCTTCTCTTGGTGCTTTTATCCATCCATGTGTCTTCCCTTTGAACACCATAATCTTGCAGACTTCCCATCTTCCTTTGGTCTTGTTCCCACTACCTCCAACTTCCTCCCACATTCATGAAGCCTCATCATTCCCTGAAATCCCTACATCTACAGCTCCAACTATTTTCTCAGGCTCTGGGTTCCTGGTACTCATAGGTTCAATTTTAGAATATGCCTTCTGCCCCACAGGAAAAACACATCATTGCAAGAACAGAAACTTCTGCCTGAGGGAAAACAGGCAGTGAGCCTTTTTTCTTAGTCTCACATACAAATCTAGATCTATCTTCTTATGAAACTAAAAAAGCAATGAAAAAATGCAATGAAAAAGCACATGCATGAGATTTAAAATGCACTTACAGATGCCCACATTCAGTGGCTTATCTCCCCTTATACCAATGCTTCTGAGGATACTTGAGTGGAAGTCAGATGCTACAAGAGCGTGTACAAACCTATTCATTACCACCAGATTAGTATGCTGTAGGGCAAGAACTCCATTCCATGATCTTGAGGTAAAGTAGACTTTTATCCTGTGGGAATTTCCATAGCCTCTGTCAACACTGGTGGGGGGAGAGGGATAAGCTACGCCTTGTAACAAGGATGTTAATAGCAAGGATTTAATCACAAATAAAGAGATGAACAGTTGTTCCTGATGCTGTCTTTTGGTACCTTTGCACACACACTTTCTAAAAAGTGCTCACTAAATATGCTGTTCATTTTAATCACTTTCAGTCTTGACCAACATTATTACTGTCCCCATATTCTTTCTCTACTTTATTTCAGAATTTCGTTTCACCCACCTGTTACTGTAGCTGTCTGGTTGGATATCCAAGCAGGGCATGTTTGCTGTTAAGCACATCCATAGTACTCTGCCTTGAGGATCAATTTATGTAAATAATCATTAAGTGAGCCAGGAAAACCTGTACATCCCCATAAAAAGCCATGAAGGAGTATTGAAAAGGATTACCCTTTCATCAGAAAGAAATCTGTCTCCCTGTCAGATTAATTCAGCTTAATTTAGTAGGCATTATGCAGTTACTTCAAAACACCTTTGTATTTTTCACGTATATTTGACTAACTGGTTTCCAGGCTGCAGGATGAGATTCAACTCCCACCAGTTATAAACCTTTACACTGATTTCAGTGGGGTTGGATCCAGCCACAAAACCATGCAGCCTGGAAAGCGCTTACAAATGCAGGGGAAAGTACTACAACATCAGATACAGCTCAGACTAACACCACATGCTGCAACCACACAGACCTTCTCTGAGAAGAAATGGAAAGAGAGGAATTTTCTGTGCAAGTCCTATGCAGTAAGAGTTTCTAAAAATGCAAAGAAATAATTCAGCGCAGATGGTGTTGAACTCAACTCTAGGTCTTGTCATGGAAGATAAATATGAGTTGGAAGTTTATGGCTGCCTAGGCAGTAGCAATCATAAACTATGTTCATTAACACTTACAAGAAGCCAGTACAATCTCTACCAGTGCCTTCTGAAAGCTTAAGAAACTGTGCTTTAAGAGTCCCTCTCAGATACCTGGGAAATAAGGCAGAAAACAGTGAGGAGTACCTGCATTGGTCAAAGTGGTTTGAACAAATGTAACTTCAATAAGACAATAAAGAAACACAATAAAACAATAAACCAGTAAGAGATAAAAAATAAATCTACATAACAAGTTAGCAGCAGGCAAGATTGCCAACCTTCTCACAGGTCCAGGGCAGCAATTCAAATGTAAGCTAGCCTCCTTATCCCAGCTAAGAAGTATCTGAAATAATCAGTCTCTGAAGTATGTGGCACTCCAGAGAATGTATGGCTGCGTAAAGGCAGCTTTTGTTATTTGTACTGCTGCTTTTCAGCTCTACTACCGCTCGTGCTGCCTCACTACCCACGTCTGTCATCATTACCACAGCACTTCCACAGCTAGTGTTGATCTTCAACATGTGAGCTCTTCTAGGCCCTCCAGTAGACTACTTTGGTGCTTCACTCTTAGAGAGAATACACACTTACTCTTTATTTAAAAAATGGACAGTATTAACTATGATTTTTTCTTATCTCAAGCTCTTTCACCCTACCATTGCTGGCTGCAGTCAGGGTAACATTTGCCTATGGGAATATTTGTCAAAGATTTTGTTTCTGTAAGTTTCCAGCCATGAGTTGCAGTTCTACAATCACTTTAATTTCATAATTTATTTTTTGTCTAATAAAAGTATCCTAAGTTATTGCACATCTGGCATGTAACTGATATCTGGTGCAGCTGTTCACTTCCCGTCTTTGTTAACAGATGCTGAAAGAGGACTCCTCTCAGTCAGGTCCCTGCCTGCATCAAGTATTTTGGTAGCTATGAAGTATTTCTTCTTCTGTTTACTTTGAACTGAAGAAGAGCTCTAACAAGGAGAACAGTGAGCTGAAATTTTCTTTCAACATTCCATTCTTTTTCTAACAATAACTTTCAGGTAATTATTTCTGAAGTAATTTTCTGGGTAGTAGAATACAAGGGCATAGTGTAATTTGAACCCCATTCTGCTAAACACATGTACCATCTACTTTCAACCACTTTGATCACTTGATACACAACACCTACATTCAAGAGCCTAAATTCTCTGTAACAGCCTGCAGAGGAATGTAGGCATCTTTGGATGGTGATTCTTAGCACCCAAATTAGACACCTAAATTCAGATTATGTAGCCACGCCTTCTACAGAGAGAAAGGGGTGCAGGAGTGCCCTGCATGAAGGACATATAGCTACTCAGAGAGAGTGTGGTGCAAAGCCCCACCAGTGTGTCAACCAGGAAACAAATAGGCTTTATTAGCTCTAGTCTAACAACAATTCATCTTGACCTCCTCTGCCAAGCACAGAGCAACTACAATGCTCTTCTGTACTATCCCTGGTACTCTGGGTGGGCTTGTTGCCTCTGGCATAGCACGACACAGTGCAAATGCAAGACCTAGCATGGGCCCAGGTAGCTTGTTTGGCTGAATAACAACGGTGCTTGTGCTTTGCCAAATCCCATTCTGTATCACTATACTACAAACACTGGACAACATAAAGGTTAAACAGACAAACTTCATTTTGGCATTTCTGCTGTTTCTTAACTTTTACAATTCAGAGTAATAAATTCAGAGAAAATAATCGATACTATGAAGAAATAAGAGAGCTGGACCGTTACATACAATCTCTTATCCAAAAATGCTGCACAGATAACAGTAATCCTAATCCACGTACTAAGTGTTGACTAATATAGCCATTTCAATTAATTGTTAATTATATTGCTATGTAATTTTTATACAACATGTAATATATATATATAACATGCACTGTTCATATATTGAACATTGAATGTTATTTTAATTTTTATAGAAATGCATTGATATTACTTATCATTATAATTGAATATAAAAATTAGTATGTTCTTACTTCCTTAATAATATTTTCCTCCTGGAATACACAGTTCACAGCACTGGAGACATTTACGTTTGATTCACATTACTGTTCTGCTTACACCAATGATTATTTGAAAGCATTAAAAGGACCTTCATTTAAAGAAAGAAAAAATATCCATACAGTTATTAGTGACAAAAAAAGAATTGTTTCAAAACCAAAAGCTCATCCTGTGAGATCTGAACGATGCATAGATTTGGATGTAACTAGCAAGAGAAAAGTAATAGTGTTACAGAGACCAAAGAGTACATAAACCAAGTCTATCAGACTGTTTCTAGGCCATTCAGATATAAAGTTGGTATACTAAAATCAGTTCACCTTGTCTACACGACCGTGCTGCTTCAGTGAGAGTACATTTTACTGGAGTGGGGGACAAAAGAAGTTTTTATTCTACATGCAACTAGGTGACAATGCTACAAAGGAAGGTGATTTACCAGTGAAGGTTCTTTGGAAAACGTTGCCCATACACATAATCCCAGCGTGGTCATGAATATTTACAGCTATTTGATCTAGAATCGTCTAAGCCTTGTTAGGACTCAGAGGCTGCCCATCCAGGTCTTTTCTTGCTCTCTAACCTCCTCTTTGAACTTAATCTGCATAGTTCTCCATTACAACTCATACAGGATTCAGCTGACAAGGCTTTCAAAAGAAAGTCTATTCAAATGAATAGATCTTATCATATGTGTCAGTTTCACACTCAGTCATTCCGTTAATCTGAACAGTTACTGCCCATTTACACCTAAACCACTAATCTTGTCCAAACTTTGCAGTCTTTGTGATGAAGCTGAACTCTGGCCTTGTGATGTCCAAATGAGTTCATATCTGAATACACAGTAACTATATGCCTGTGACCATGCAAAATGTTAGCCCCCGGTGAAACCAGAACAGAGAATTTCAAGACAGAGCTGAAAAAAAAAAAAAAAAAAAAAAGTACTTCAGCTTCAAAGTCTAAATTTAAAACTTTTTTCCAATTATCCAAGGTTCAGAAGAAAAGTCAGCCTACATATGCCGATTATACTACTGTTATAATTGTCAAAGTAACAGTATTGATTATTATGCATGATAAAAATTTGTCACTGGTCTTTTTGTTTTTTTTGGGGGGGGTTGTTTTTTTTTTCCTTGCATGCATAACAGAAAGGACTTGTATTTTTTCCTGAAAAATATTTTGAGACAGCTTCGGAGATGACATGCTGGTGTATCAGTGGCACCAAACTGCACCTTCCAGATGACTGGGATTTTTGACACATGAGCAGATTTTTCTCATAAGAGTTTGCAGATGCTTGAGTGGTACTTATATTCATGTAATAAAAGTAGTGCAAGATCAGCCGTGGCGTGTGTGTATTTCTCCGCTGCAGATGCTTTCTACTCAATTGCAGCCATAAATATTGCCATAACAATTGTCAGGGCAGTGGAACAACTGCAGTGCTAATTAAAATAGGGAACCTGAAAGGTTCTTGTAATCAATTGAAATGATTGCCACAGTCTGTTACTTAAACTCACACCTGTCAATCCTTTGACTTTACTCCTGCTACATGACAAAATATTTGAATTCTGACAAATTAGTATTTTTACATGCTAGTGGAAGAAGGAAATTTTCAAGATGATAGGAGGGCAAAAGACTTGGTGTACTGCTAAGCAGTGGCATCACTAGGAATTTATGAATATATTACAATGCACAGCTTGGCATCTCTCCTTTCTATCGTCTTGATGACAACAATGTTGCAGAATAGTCATCTTGTCTAGCAGCTTAAATGACCACAAACAATAAAACAAGCCCTGGAGAAAAGGATGATAGCCGCTATCACCATCTTCTCTGCATAACCTACACTGTGCATAGCATAGCTTTGTGCAGTAAAGTTGATGTCTTTGAGACGTAAGAAATACTACAGAGATCAACAAAGTAATTATTTGCACACAGAAGTATTTATAAGCACAGACTAATTGCATATAATATTAGAAGACAGAATTTGTTGTGATGTGTGGTGTGGTGACTTGGTGATTCTTTTGGAGATACATAGGTTTCACTCACTGTCATGTGTGATACAGTCACTGCTGTGCACTGCGTATAAGGGTCTGACTCATGGCAGGATCAACAGGAGAGCTGCCTGTAGGACAGTTACTACTGTGAGTGAGATTAAGCACAAGATTTTGCTTTCCTCCTGGCTGGAAATTTTATATCCTCTAAAATCTCTGTAGAGAAAATTTAGAAGTCAAGCTATGGTTAGCACTGTAACAGTACTCAGTAGAAACAGGTACAAGAAATAAGGCAGAATAAAACCTAGGGCTTAGCCCTCCACATGAATTCATGCCTGCAGACTCGCCCATCTTACAGGCAGCGTTCTGGCTGTTAGTGAAGCAATAAAGATGCCAGCTTCGGGTGAAAGAGTTCAACTCCCCAGGGAGGCAGAGGCTTCATAAAGAGTTTATCAGAACAGTCCATCACTGCTGTGAAATGCTAACATAGCTAATGGACTGATGAAGCACATCTGTGCTATTTTGATAGTTGCCCTTTGCTATGGCATATGGACCTTCCTCTTGAAGGCAGAGAGTAGCTGTGCTTGTGGCCATGTACATGGAATGGGGCCTATTTAACTTCTTAGCTATGGGGATCATAAACCCTTTCATAGACTCCCAAAGAAGTGCCTTATCAATCATGTAGTCAGCAGTATGAAATGAGCACCAATATATTTTCTTAACTCTTTTAGGAACAATAAATTTCGATGAAACTGTAGAATGAAATGCAATTCTCTGTTATTGTGCTATTTTAAAAATTCATCTTAAGGTCCTTCACAGATGCTAAAAATCCATACTGGACATCAGAAAAAGTTGGGGGTTTTAAAGTACTTAATGTATTGTCTGGACATGTTTTGAAGCTGACTTGAACTCTCCCAGAACACAAAGAGCTTTGGATTGCATACTTTATCTTTCCAAAAGTTTGAAACATTACTATTTCTTTGTATTTCTATAATATGTATGTTCATATCTGCATGTGTTAGGAATAAAGTTCAAAGACATTTTCAAAGGGCATAATTTTCTTTTACTGTGGATGCTGCTTGAATCATTCGTGTTATTTTCTGCTATGGCTTACATAAAGAGAAGAGGCACGCTGGATCCTCTTGCGGTTTTTGTCTTGTATATCCCTTCTCAACTACACAGCCATATTGGAGCCAATTACCCCAATTAACTGAGATAACAAGATTAAGTAAGTTTTGCATATTCATAGTCTTAGGAAGAAGAGGAGGTCAGGAGGATGACAAATGTTGCTTATTATAAGAACACATAACATTTAAACTGATGACAGCATTGTGCACAAATACAAATGAACTAAGCCATTGTTCTGAGTTAAAGTTTCAATTGCAACTGGAGAGACTTTTGTATTAGAAAAAAAAAGCAAGAAAACATTAATTTATATTGCTGACATACATCTCTCATGTTTAAAATTGTAGAAAGTACGCAAATATGAGATAGACCTTGCTCTTTTTTTTAATTTACATTTAAAGAATTACCATAGAACAAATCACATTTCATATATAAAATCCAAGAGAGTATTTGCCCCAGAACACAACACAATCCAGCAATATGACCACTGGAGCAAGCCAGTAACTCCCCTTGTGAAACATAGCATTACTCTGAAGTTCCTCCTCTGACCTCTGATATAATCCTAAACCTTTCTCAGCATAATAATTCATGTTACTGCTTCATCTCATTCTGACCATGTGCCCAAGCACGTACCTAAACAAGTTGAAGCCCCCAAATATTAAACACCCTAACCCATTTGGGACTGGGGAATGATTTTCAAAGGTAGCGTAATTACCTAGCAAGGTGGACCCGAAACACTGCAACTCCTATGGTTAATCCTGCATGATTGTGTAAGCTTAGGAAAGGATCACGGGAAAACTTCAAGCATCTTACTGTGTCTCCCTACAGGATCAGAGGAAAGCTGGAGCAAGCCCCAAGGATGCTCAAGAGGAGGAACCATGACAAAACAGCACCCAAAATTCTTTGGTCATACAGACTACTTCCGGCTATCTTTGAACAGGAGTAAGACAGGAGCCAGGCGAGGGGGGCATAACTGAAGAAAATGCTTCTAGGTGTGTTTTGTAGACATTTGTCTCCAAGCAACAGAGAAAGCCATATAAACTGTAATTAACTTATTACTGTAAAAGCTCAAAAGCAGAAAGTGCCTGCCTTGAGGACTAACACAACAGTAGAAAAATACCTTAGGACAATAAAAAATGCTAGGCTAGCATTTAAATTAATTGATAAAAAAATTTATTAAATTGACCTTGGATGTGCTTGCCTCATACTCATACAGGTCAGCGTAAAATGGAAATGGGATTCCTCCTTGTTGAGGCACACAGAGGGATATCAGAGAACCGCTTATTTCCATTTTGTGTGTTCTGGAGGGGTTCACAACACTTAAATGAGGGGTGCTTTGGTGGCATTAATGCAGTGATTTTTAAGTGTATTCCTTGCAGCCTATCAACTACATTCACATGTAATAAGGGACATTGTATAGATAATCATAAGCAAAGGAGAATTGTTATCAAAAAAAAGTTCAAGTCAAGGTATAAAAAAAGGTTCAAGTTATGTGTAAGTCACATCTTGTGAGCTTTTTGACCCCTAGAAATGTCTCACATAGTGGTTTTGTAAGTAACAGTAGCAAGGTCCTCAGCTGTTGGTTGCCACATCCAGGCAGGAGTGCAAGGGGGAGGCATTATGCTTGGCTTATATGCACGTAAGACAGAACTGGATTAGGTAGGCAGGCCCTCGTTTTGACCTAAGGCAGCTGTTCTGCTGTTTTTCCTGGAAGGTGTAGGAAAGCTTCCACAAAGAAACTCCCTGAAGCTCATAAGCTGCCAGGTTCCTTGAAGTTTTGAACCCTAGCTGGTGTTACTGCATAGGAACAGGTCAAGTCACCAGGTGAAGGGCAGGGGACAGGGACTGCTCTCTGTGCAGCCACAGTTTGGCTCGTCAGCCCTATGGGCCAGGGGCAGCGAGTTGGCACTACCTTGTCCCCTGGGTTGGAAACCCGCTGAGAAATGGGTGCTCCAAAGGAGCTGGGAGGTGACACTTGCCCCGGCCAGAGCATGCATGGCCAGCCCCATGCAAGACCTGGCTGGGAGGGTGTGCTGAGAGGCACTGTGCTCCCAGGGTGGTCCCCACATGTCCTCATGGTTTGGCTGTCACCCTGGGGGTTGTACAGTCCTCACACACCTCCCTCTGAACTATGGTCTCTGCGGCACCTTCAGGAGACAAGTTGCGGGAGGTACTTAGCATTACAAAGTCTGCCGTTCTGTCTGTAGCGGCTTGTTACACCATTGGTCCATCAATGCACACTAAGCCACAGTCACAAATTTAAAATTTCAGGAAAAAAAAAGATACATATCCATGCAGGTTCCTGCAAAAGAGAATAAATATCCTCAAGTATTTTAAAGTAATAATTTTCACTACACTGAGACTGTACGTGCTAAAATTAAGCAAAGTTTAAGGTCTTACCAGGCTTGCTCCATTAGTATTAAGGAAGAGGACAAATTCTAGCAATTGTGAATATGATCTTTCTTTCACAGAACTTTTTTACACTAAGTTCAATAGAACTATTTTTTTCTTGAGGAATGAAATCAGAGTCTGTCCCTCAGAAGACTCAAATACCTGCAAACTCAGGGGCGTTATCAAATTTATATACACTTATATTTGAATGAATCGCACAGGAAAGTGTCATCAAGATTCTGTTCACTATTTCCCCTGAATCCCTCCATTAGTAAGTAGCTGAAAATGTAAGTTCAGGTCAGAGTGACTGATTTGCTGGTGGAGCACACATGCTGTCAAGAGCAGCATACATCTGTTGAAAGTCATAAACACTGCAAATCAATTAATTAGATAGATAAATAAATATACTCCTATGAACTCTGTTATTTCAAAGACTCAGCACAGGCTGGTGTAACACTATTTCCTGAATATTCAGGCAAATTTAAAAGATTATTATTTCCTCTAAAATTAGGAAATGGTAATATATTTAAATTAGGTTGACTAATACATGTTATTTATATGAAAAGCTAACCAACAATACTGCAGGTGCCTTTGTTTGACACTCATCAGCTGCAGATTATTGTAACCTAAAACATGAAATGTGATAAAAACCTTTCATTTATGTCTAAGAGTAGTACTACATCTTTGAAATATCCTGCCACAGTTACAGTATTTTCTTGAACACTAAAAGCAGTTAGAAATGTTCTTGTCCAGAAATGACATGAACATCTATTTCTCCCTTCTATCTATTCCACTCTTTTCTCCAATTTTCCCATTATGTTGTTCCTGGAGTACTTCTTATCTCTTGATTCATAGCGATTAGAGTCACTGACTCAGTCCTCATCAGTCTTTTTTCTCAATTCTTTGTTTTTAACAATGCAATAAATGGCTAGTTTATATTAGCAGAAGAGAAAAGATAGCTACACAGACACTAACAGCTATATAGTGCAGAAAAAACTGAGAGCATGCATTTGTTCTGGCATTGCATATGTAGACAGAGAGAGGGGAATGGCATCAGATACTGAAATATTGCAGCTCGGATTTAGGCAGAAAAATGGTTTAGTAATCAGTCACATGCATTGAAAGGTGATATATCACACTTCTATACTATCTTCCTGACCCAGAATGAAAGTAAATGTTCAATTTTAATTTAGAATCAAGGGTTCATACATTGCTAAATTTGCTGATACCTGTTCTGTCTGATTGCATTCCATTGCATACATTCATTCTGTAATTATATCTCAATTTTAATATTAATGTCAAATATGGTTAAAGAGTTCACAAAGTACTTAAGAGAAGGCTAAGAACTACGACCTTTCCATTTGTCTGGTACTCCTGTTTCACAAGTAATGATTTTGAATAGCAATAATAACAAAGAATATTCAGTTAAAAAAAAAAAATTTAATAGGGCAAATAGGAAACTCCTGACTTTTCCAGTAGTTGCTTACATGACTTTGGATCTATCACTGACTCACTGTGCTTCCCTTCCTCTGCTTATAATATAGGTTCTTTAGGGCAGGGACTGCCCTCTAATCTGGGTTCTTATAATTGCAATGCTTCTGTGTCACATTGGATGCTGGTGGGCCCTAAGGATGGACCTTACAGTTTGGGATGTCTGAGCTTTCTGAAACCAAGAGCTACAGAGCAGTCAGAACTGACGAGTTCCTAGAGACCAGTTCTTCTAACTTGTTAACAGCAACTGAAGAAGCACAAACAAGGGCATCTGATGTTTTTAGCAATTTTAATTAGAAGTACAATAATGTCACCACTTAATGACAAAGGTCCTATCAGCTTGCTGAACACCACAGGTGGTCTTCTAATAGTACAGCATTATTTAGGCTTATAGTTAAGATAAATGAGGATTTATCATTTTAATGCAAATTATTTTGCTCTGGAAAAATTAACCTACATACTATTTCTGTTTTATGAGGCAATAACCAAATCAAACATAGGTGTTTGAGCTCTCATTCTAGCCACTCAATAATCTGATTATTGCTTCATAAAATAACCTGAATATCATCATCTAATATATCCACCTTGTTGTTCAAGTAGTTAGGAAGCCGTGGGCACATTCTCAATATCCTTTACAAACCTCAGCTAAAGAAAACTATGTAGTAATGTGAGGATTCATTATGTGAACTGAGTGTCTCTCAGGTTCTGGCATACTGAAAGCATATTCCAATTGCTAAGATTTGTGACAAAATTTTAAGGTCAAATTCCTAAAGCCTGCCAAAATGCAGACTAAGGGTTTTCAGGAATTCTATCAGGAGTCGTACAAACTGCAGTGTTGGGACTACACAAGCTATACAGATTTGTTTTCACCAGTTTAGCCTAATTGTAGACAAGAGTATAAATAAGGACAATATATATCACTGAAGTCAGAATTAATCATGATAGAGTTTATGAAGTTTTCAAATTATTTGATTATTACAAAGGCATGACAATGATCCTGCATAGTTTTTAGTATACCTGTGTAATGTGTAAAAGCTCCCAGAGAGTTGACTTATGTTTTTAAGATGGATGTCTTTCAAAAATATTTGATTGTATAACCAGAGAAACCATAAATTGGAACTCTGATAGAATGTAGCTCTTCAGGAATGAGTAATCCCAAATATTTCAGGGGAAATATTTTCAACTCTTCTAAAAAATAGCAAGTTGTGAGGTAAACATGACTTAAACAACATTCCATGAAAACCAGTTCCAACTCCTACAGAATCCAGCAGTTGTTTATGACTACAGATAAGTAATTTTAATCATTTTTTTGGCAATCAAAAATAAATTTGAAATATTAATGAAAATGAGATTAATTCAATAAACAATTTTTATTAGGAAAAAAACCATGGAGGAAATTTTGACATTGCTGCAAATGAAATACCTGATTTCAACATGCCTAAACCAGCCTTTTCAATTTTTTAAATTTGAAATGACATTATATGTTTACAAACTGATCCACATTTTTTTACAAAGGAAGAAAAACACGGAATATTTTATAAAAAGGGCTAAGTAGACAGGAGAGTAAACAAATCATTTAAGTATGTGGATACAGATTTTGAAACATTTGATGTTGATTCAAAATGAAAATTTTGTGGGTTATTTTGTAAGAAATCAGAAAACCTTCTTTTTCAGTTTCACCCAAATAAAATCTCCCTTCTCCCTTTCTACCTCTCCAAATTTTCTTTCTGACATGGAAAGAAACCCAAATAGATTAAATAAGTCAGATTCTAAATGTCAAAGAAATCAGGTGTCTAAATGGGAAATTTAGGTCTAAAAAATACACTTGAAATATTAGATTGAACAGACAGTCCACAAGAGCTTCATGAATGCTAGGTACTCCTGTTTCCGGTGTGTAGAGAGACTACAGCTTCTGTATACTTAAGATGAACTGTAAATACTCTATCAGTGTTTAAAAATGTCTGGATATACAGTAGTGCAGCCAGGGTTTTTACACAGAGCAGTAAGTTTGACTGAGCCAAGAAATTCATAGCATTCCTGAACATACCTCATGTTTCAACACTGACCATTCCTGGAAGCACTGGATTTACTTTATGTTAAGCATATCACACCTGTGCAGCCCCACCACAGACCTTATCACAGGCAGCAAGATTCCCAGTGTGTTACTGGGGTAGTTCAAGATTAGTTAAGTCTTGGAACTAACACTGACAGGATCTCCAGAAACTGATTTAGAGAAAATAATTTCAACATTATGAGATTAGCAGGTAAAATGCTAAATTTATTCCCTCAAAGGCAACATCATCACACCATCTATTTAACCACTGTTGGCTCTGTGTAAAGTGGAATGCAATTATGAGATAACCAAGAGGTTGCTTGTGCTGTTTACCTGGCAGGCTAATGCCATTTTAAGTGGTATACATTTCATTTAGTTTTCTTTTCCGAGTAATACCACACATACCACATCACATTTATACTTGCATTTTTTTGCTGCTGATCCTAGCGTAAACTGTTATGCACAAAGATTAATCTAAAATTATTTTCCAGAAGGAAGCTTTCAAAGAAGAAAGGGGAAAAAAGAGATTCTGAAAATTAAATGTTGGATTTCTAGGCATATCACAGAATTGTCATGAAAAAAGACTTTAAAGGCCTGCTTTTTCAACTTCCTGTATTGTTTTGAAAACAGAAAGTATATTTTGATCTGCAGAGATACTTCATATTTTGTAGATTTGTTAAAACTTCCTCCCTCTGACCATTTTCTCTCTTGTCCCCATCTGCAGTGCAGAAGACAAAGAAAAAGACCATGTAGGAATTGGAGAAAGGAGAGACAGGTACAGGCAGTCCCCACGTGCGTGTCAGCCTCAGCCCAACCAGCAAGTCGGACTGGATGTGGTGGTTTAGTTGGCTAAACTGCAGGGAAGACAGTCCCTCCTATCTCCTTGGCCAAAGCCCTCAAGTTGAGGAAGAAAGTTTTCTGATGAGTCCACTGCTCTAGAAATGCCAGTTTCAGTTTTCTCATGCTTTCCTCTGCAGCCGCCAGTACTGACCACCATTAGGTTCAGGTTTTGTAGCCTGAGCCTCTATAGAAATCTCTGTCCTTCTACCTTAACTATGCAGTGCTGGGCAAGACCAGTGGCCTATCTCCAGCAGCATCTCCTGAGCCATGCGTCTGTCCTGTGCCCGCTTGGTGCCTGACAGATGGAAGCTGGCTCCTGTTCAGAATCTGTACAGCAATGCTAGAGTGCTGTTGGACCTAAAGTAAAAGTCTTGAAAGGGACAAAGTATATCACCTCAGGCTTGGTGGCACGTTTACAGGAGTTCAGGGGTTCCCGACCAGAGCCGGTCTGTGTCTGCCTGTCCAGAGTGGGGGTGAGAGAGATGTGCCATATCTGCACCCACCTGTGTCAACATGCCCCCAGCATGGCCACGGACGGGGCATTGGTTACATGGTGTGACACAAGGCAATTATTTCATCTAAGGGGGCCCTTTCTTCGGTTGCTACTGGTTTGTTTTGAGGAGTTAGAAAAATAAGTCATTCCCCTCCCCGGATTTATGAATCCCATCAGCTTTGCAATCTGTGTTTGAATACTCTCTGAATGACATCAGGATTTTATCCCTTGTGAGCGGAGGTGTTGTCAATGCAAAGAGACTGGCCCAGAGGCCCAGTCCAAAAATGTGTTTTTTGGGAAGGGCTCTCAGTAGAGAGAAACTATTTGTTTTGGTTAGTTTTCCACTCCAGATAAAGCCTTCAGTGGTCTGTTGAGAAGGAAGTGTTGCCCTGCCAAGTTTAGCATTTCCACACCCTTGAGAAATCTGAGATGCTGAGAGTCGGGTAGTGAAGTAAACAGCTTGTTTGAACCAACATGGACACAGATGTCCGGTTCCTGGGATACCTACTGGCTTTATGGCTAAGGTATGTCAGTTGCCCACTATGCTATCTTCAAGTTTCATCTGCTTTGTCACTTTAACACAAAATGTGTCTTTTTCAGAGGCTAAGCTCTTCTGCTGGACATTAAATGCTTGTTAACACACTGAAAAAATCCTTTTGAAGTAAATGGTGTACGGATATATTAAGCATTTGTTCTGATGGGGGAAGGCTCATTCTTTGATCGAAGTCCAATCATTTTATACTTATGCTCCCCTATCAGAAAAAGTTTATATTTTGAAAGTAAGACCGTGTATCTATCTCCCTAACGCTTGGATCAGAAAGGAAAAAGAAAAGCTGAAGTGATCTCTGTCAAAAGCAAAGTACATCAGGCATAAAAATTTCCAGAAGATGGATTTTCTCAGGAGTTCTGACCATGCAGGGGTGAGAGGTTCAGGTAATGCAAACCTCCTTGAAGCCACATCTGTGAGTGGCAGAGGACAACTTCATCCTGATCCAAGTTGCTGTTAGAACACTGTGTAAGACATACACAGTTTTTGTCTTCTTGTAACGAATAAATAATCATAAGGTTATAAAAATATTAACATAGAATATCAGGGTTTTAGTAGTAATCTCTGATATTCCCTGTTCCTTGGCTTTTTCTGCTTTTATTATTTGACTAAATTCATTCCCTTCTGGATGCTGAAATGTTAAAAGTTTACTTGGTTTGAGAAATGAGTTTAACTTTAAGAGAGAAGGGTTGTAAACTTAGACGACATATCTTGAACATGGGAAAAAAAATTTTTCTACCTTCAAGTGATGGTTTATACATATACACATTCAACACTGTGGATCCATTGCAAGACTGTTACTTGGGAGAGATCCCAGGGGCTGAAAGACAGCCTTCTTGTTAGGGCAGACAATCTACCTTTACAATAAAGATGCAAGAAGTATTTTAAAGCAAGTTTTGGGTTTGGTTTAATGAACACTGTCACAGCTGAATTATACGCCCATGGTTAAAAACAAAACAAACAATCCAGTGATTCATGTTTTCAACATAGAGCACCAAGTTTTTTAAACATCCACGTTTTTTCAAAGAGGGAAAAACCTGAAACGTAACCATTCATTGAAAATATTCTCCACTGATATTTATTACTTTGTTTGAGCATGCCCTTCACCACTGAACATTACTGGGCTGTTGCTAAGAAACACAGATATATGATGCCAAATTATATTACTGACATTGAATTTTTACTCCTTATCATGTTATAGCTTGCTTGAAAACAACTGCAATTACGCTATGATGGAAGAAAAGCTAGCAGCCTCTATTCAGTACCTTTTTTATAATACTGAGATTATTGACGGTCTGCATCTGCATCTCCTACACAGCCATCTCAACAATAAACCAAATGTTCTCTTTGATTTTCAGCCAACGTATGCCAAATTGCAGGAAGATTGGTCATAAGGTTGACCTGCAGGTAAAAAAATATGAAGCACTCAAACCCATAGCTAATGCTTTCAAGGCCCTTCATATTTCACTTGTTTTGATCTATGCAATTGACCAGCTGAAAGCTGAAAATGAAAGGGTGTTTTTTAATATATATTTTTAGGTTGTTTTGTATGGCCTTTGAATATTTTTCTTCTAAAATAACCACTCATACAATAGTTGATGTATGTCAAATACACACAGCTTCTGATAGGGAATGTGTATCTTCATTTATACAAACATAACTGTTCAACTATATTATTTTTTAATATAACAACAAAGCCCAGAATCCCTATAGCCAAGATGGGGTCTCAATGCAGCCAGTAGTCCAGGAATACACAAGTGGAGAGAGCAGTCCTTCCCTGTAGGGTTTAGACCTCAAATATGAGACCAAAATGGACAAATGGTAAGACAAGTAATGGTAGGTTCATAAAGATTTTGCAAAAGGACTTATGATCTAAAATATCTTTACGTGTATGACCTTAAGCAACCCCCATTTCTGTACCAGCTCATTTGCAGAAATGGAGATAAAACTTTGGGATAGAAATTCTGACAAAATACCATATAACTGACAATCAGAATAACTAACCGCCCCCCCCCCCAAAAAAAAAATCAAACCCTCAGAGAAAGCTGATTAGGATAGCAAGATCCAATATCTAAAAGGCTTTTAGAATTTGCAAAACAATCTACGTAACGCATTACATACTGAAATACATGGAGGGTGAACAAAGTTATCACATCACTATTGGAAAAAAAAAAAACCAAAATTATTTTGCAGGACAGAAAAAAGCCTGAGACATGTGCACATGTAAAGATGGAAAGAAAAGATCAATGCAGTAAATGGAACTACATGTTAGGTGGCCCAAATAAAAAAAAAAAGAAAAAACAGAAAGATGGCTGGCATCTGAGGAAAGATGCAAGAAATACAGAGGACCATCTCACATTGCAGGAATCTGTCAGCACTTGGCATGGACTACAAAGACCAAGAGGAGGACACAGCTCCACCCACTCACTGAATCTGTGGGAGGAAGAGGGACCATCCTGCAGTGAAACGCAAATTGACTATCAGGATGAAAACTACCGGTAGAACAATACAAAACTGTATCTTGCTATAAACGTGCCTGAAGAAAGGTCATGGAAACTAGAACAGAAACAAGTATATCTCACTTCACAGTGACAAGCTTAACCTTCTTTAAAAGCACAGCTAAACAACAAACAGAAGATGTACAACAATAAAGGCTGAAAATACACAGCCTCATGAAGAGGATCAAAACCAAAGGGAAGAGCTGCAGGATATCTCCTGAGGACCAGGGAAACGCTCAGCAGAGTAGAGAATAAAACTAAAGGAATTTGACTCTTCCACCATGACTTCTAGGAAATTCCCCAGAAGTTGACAATAGGAGCAGGTAAACTCATTGGGTTTGCAATCATAGAGCAGCTAAACCCAGAATACTCTAATGAAATGAAAGGGTGGGCCATTATAAATCCCAAATACCAGATTATCAGATCACATCCCACACCATGTGGCACAGTCACCCACTTTTTCGACAATAACATATTATGCAACTCTATTTGCACTCCAAAATCTGCCATGATGTCCCTTATCTCCTCCTTGAAATCTTGTTTCCCTTCCTTCTTCTGCTTCCTATTGCAAATGACCCTGAATACCACCATGTTTGCTATCTCCCATTCTTTGGCCTGAGTGCTGAAAGGCACCACAAAATTTTTAGCCTTTGTCACAGTCTGAAATATATCCTGTATTCCCCTCAGCTGTCTGACTTGCTAATGAGAATATACAGACCTTCTGGTTTACAGCATCATCAATGTGTCCATGGGTACCTTTTGGCAAAGAATTGCTTGTATTGTGATTGGCAGCTACCCAGTGGAGAGGTAAGAGCCTTCTGAGGTTTACTGTATTTGTTTTGCCTAGAAAGTTACTGAAGAAATATATTAAGACAATCTGGACTGACATACTCCAGTTGCTTGCTGTCCTGTGTTATTATTACTTCCCTAGTTTTGATTATTCATTGTTAAAAATTTCTTCTAAAGCATAGTATAAAGTCAGTCTTACAGGTATGTATTGTTTTTCTTTTTCCTCGGACATTTTTCAAACAACCAATAATACCTTGATTTTGATTTATTTATTAAGACCCCTTACTACTGGGACTTGGGATTTCAGTTTACAAGAAAATAATTTCTAGTAGTAGGTTGAGTCTAAGATTTGACATATGCATGTTAAAGTAGAGGTAATAGAGATACAGAAGGATTTTAACCCTCTCCCAGCTAAGTAAGGTGTTGCATATTAGCAGCCATAAAACAGACCTGCAATTGGTCCAAAGCCTGGACAGTAAGATTCTCACCACATTCACACCTGTTCTGAGAAGTCCTGAATTGGAGCTACCTTTGAACCAAATCAATTGTTGAATCTACATTTCAGTAGATTTGCTTTTAATATGCACTAAACAGTATTTCTTGTGAAAGTTTCTTTCCTTCTAAGAAAAATAGGATTTGTGGTTTTGGTCAAAAATACAGCCTTGATAATTTGTATCTTCAAGTACTATTTAGTTGCAATTCCTTCTATATGTCTGCCTATCAATCCTTGTGTTTTCTGATGAAATAGAAAGAGGGTATGTCTGTAGGCTACCACTGAATAATCTGCCAGAGATACCTAATAGATTGAAAGACTTGTTATTACTTATGTAACTGTAATGAAATGCTGTAGTACAGCATTTCATTTCACAAGAATTAGCTCATTAACTGCATTTCTCATAAACAATATTTTTTGGTTTCTTCCTTGCCTGCAAAGAACACGTACTGGCCATTTCTCTCTCAGCAATGGGAATAACATGATTAGTTTTAATAGTCATTATCACAACAGACCTTGGAGGTTCTGAATGTTTTTCTTGATAGTCTACATTGTTTTCTACTTTCTTAATTTATTCTTGTTAAAACATATATATGGATTCAATTGTTAACCTTCCCTGGGATGAAATCCAGAAACCCTTTAAGTCAATGGCAAAACTGTGATTAACTTAAATAAATTTTAGCCTTGTTCTTTGCAGCTTTGAAACATATATAGGCAGCTGTTACAGTGCCAGATGTTCCTACCTGATTACAAGGAGAGAGAAAAAAAAACTCAGACTTGGTTAGATTCTGCTGTGCATTACAGATTTCCCTTGAAGGATGTGCCAATGATCAGTATTTTAGAAAATTGGGTTATCTACAGATAGGCTTCAATATTATTTTGGGATCCTATGTTTTGAGACTACTGAATGTTTATGTATGGAATTACATTCTTAGTGCTTCCTGAGTTTATAAGAAACAAACAAATAAACAGACACAAAAAAGAAACACACACACACAGACAAATCCCTCACCCCCAAACCAGTATTTGTATTCTACTAGTCTCTGATTTCTCAAATCCACACAAATTACTAAAGACCAGAATATAAACATGAAGAAACATCTCCACAGATCAGAAATTAGGAATCCTTGGCCTTAAACACTAAGATTTCTCAACCTAACAAAAATACAACCACTAAAAGAGGATGAAAAAAGTCAGCTGGAAGCAAATGACATAAATCTTGTTTCAGTAAAAACACAGTGTAGAGAGAAATACCAGCAAGGTACTTGGTATTCTCAAACAGAGTGGAACAGATGTTATGAGACCACTGCAGTGATTTCAACAAGGTTTACATTAACTCAAGAGAATTTGATTTATAAAAACATTTTTATTTTTATTCTCTTGGCCCTGATATTAGACATCTACCATTGGCGTGAATGAATATCATCTTGCAGTTTGCAAGGACACTACAATAATAAATCCAAGGGAGGCAGTAACTCTACAATTTATCTCCTAGTATGCAGTTGTTCTGTTTGGAGGCCACTGAAATTACAGTGCTTGCAATCTCTGCACAACACAACTCAGGAGGCAGCACAATCAGAAGACACTGCTCATTTTGCCAATGTCTCAACTGAACATTAAGTTTCATAGACTTTTATTCAGAACATGCCTGAAAGTGTCTCATTTTCCATTCACTGGCTTAAAACTTTCCCTGGAATTAATCCTAGCTATGATTCTTGAGAGAGGTTTCTGCACCTTGGTTTTCCCAAGATTCAATGTGTGCCTGTCAGACTAGGTTCCAAGCAAAAAGAGGCTAAAGAAACCCTTGCTTGCCCTTTTCACTTGGCTCAAAGATTGGACCAAAATTTAGAAGGCAGGAGATTTGGATTTAGTTCCTTGTCTTCCAGGATGAATGCAAACACACATGTTCTACCCCCTGAAAGAAAAACCCAGGTTGTAGGTGCTGGAATAGAAGTCCATTCTGTTCTCCCAGAGCTATTTCACTTTGTGTGGAGTTATTAAATATTCATTGGAAATGGCAAGGCTTTTCATGACTTCACGATCTAGTAGCTAGAGCACTTTCCTGAGAGAAGGGAGAGCTGGAGTTCTATTCTTGTTCTAATTAATATTTCATTATCTCTATTAAATGCTCTGTGGCATACAGACAGGAAAGACTACTCTCCAGCTTCAAGAAAAAAACCCTCTCACTCCTAAGCCATTTAACTCCAGTATAGCTTAAAGTCCAGAAGCAGAAATGTCAATGTGGTTTGCTTGCAATCTGCATCAAGAAAACATCATCACCCATTTCTGGAATAAAGGACTGTTTCTTCCTCACTTAGCAAAAGAGTAGAACAGGTGAGGAGGGCTCAGACCATGAGTTCTTAGTGGACAGAATCTCCTCCATGAATATCAGAGTAAAGTGCCTATAACCCAGAAAGTATAAAACTTAATGAACACTTTATTTTTTTTTTTTATTCATCTGGTGACTACTCACCTGGTGTGCTAGTTCTTTTGGATGCCTTTTGTAAGCATCTTAATCTTTTTACATGTTCTTTACAGAGACTAAAATCCAGACACAGACATATGGAGTATACTTCTGAGACCAGATACCTGCTGTGCTCTGTGCTGTGATAACCGGATCACTTTTGACTATAGACCTTACATAAATCACAGATAACTGAAAAGTGAGCAGTAAGGTAAAAAAGCCTGAACATAGTATCTCAGAAATTTTGCTTAGATCATCAGTAGTGTGTTACAGCTGGGAAGGGAAAAAATCATTTTAGGAGAATAAAAAGGTTTTGAAGAGGATATGAAAACCAGAGACCTTGGAGGCAGAATGAGAAAGGAAGACATCTTTGGGGAAATGCTATTTCTCTAAAATTTGGAGGTAGGAAGGAGGAGTTAAAAAAAGCAAAGCCAAAATTCTGTTATTACTTTTAGTGTTAATTTAGTATCATGTTGAAGTAGCATCCTTGGCCTGCCAAAATTCCAGGAATCAGCACTCTAATTTTCCTCTTTATTTGATATTTTACCTTCTATAGGTCATCCTCTATGCTAAAGAATGCAAAAATAAATAATGAAGGAGAATACTTTAGAAAGCATTCTTCATCCTGAGTTCTGGCCTGCAGAGCATCAAAGGTGGTCTGTCAAACAAGGTGGAAATTTAAATCAAAGAACCCAAATATTTACACACAGAAGCAAGCAAACAAAACAGGCTAAATAAAGTATAAACAAACATTCAAAGTTTTGCCTAGGATGTATTTGGTTATAGAAGAAAAGCATGATAGGAACCCTGTACAAAATGGTGTGTGGATGTTTGTGCAAAAGAAAAAGGCTGAAATACTGCATATGCATATGATTTGCATATGAAAACACCGGGCATAGCAGGTGCCAGACCTGCTGAGACAGTACAATACACCCAGAAAGTTACTTAGGGTTGCTAGGATAAGGTGGAACATTTTGTTGATTTTGTGGAAGGGTTAACCTCATCACTTATTCTATGTACGCCTAGTTTGAAACAATATGAATTAATCATCCCCAGTTAATACCTTGAGCTAACTCATTTATTTGTATGAATGGTTTCAGTGCCTTCGTATTATTTTTATTTCCTTGTCCTCATCACCTAATCTAAAGGGTTTTTTCCCCCAGTCTTTCAGCAAAGGTACTCATAAGCTGATGTGCAAATCTCTAGTAATGATGATCCTGTCTTCACAGGTGTAGTTTAATATAGTTACAGGGCAAGCGGAATACCAGAACTTCTGTTTTTCTCTCTTGGATGACTGGGAACAGATTTTACATCTTTGACCCTCTTTAGATTGCATCACAACACCCAATAACTCTTTGACCAAATTTCTGGGCTGGCCCTTCCATTTGTCAATAATGTTATCCACCAGGTCCCGGGAAGTGTTGTGGTTCCAAGCACTTTTCTTCTGGATCCTGTGACAATAAATGGTAAAGAAAAGAACAAGGTTGTACATTATTTTTTTTCTTACAGTTATCAGAAAAAGGCAGTGACTGACTGTGCTGCTTCTTAGGCATAAAGGCACTTTTTACCAAGCCCTCTGGAGCAAGGGCAGGTGGTGGAATTTCCCCATGAACTCCAACTTATCATGGCTCCCATGCCCTGTACTCAAGCACAAAGCAATCTTCTTCAATTTGCCTTCTCTAGCATAAGCACACAAAAATTATTAGAAGCCCTTATAAAACATTGTATGGACAATACATTCAATATAATCTTTTCCCAAGGTAAGGTAAAGAGAACTTGGCACTGGTGAGAGTAATTGTTTATATTGCTTATAAGCCAGTAGAAGACACTTCTATATAATTTGTGGTCAAAATAGCATAAGAACAGCAAAAAAAAAAGAAAAGGTTTTTTGTTGTTGTTAAGTTGGGTAAATTGAACAATTTCTAAAATGTGTCAGAGCAGAGAAGTACAGAAGACCAGTCCAAGGGGCTGATGAGTTCCTAATTGAGCTGGGTCTGTCAGATGCCTCTGTGTCATATGCAGCTGGAAATGCAGTTGCCCTTGGCTTTGAGGTGGTCAGTATGAAGCCGTGGTTTCTGGAAGCTCTGGCTCCTCAGGAACCTCCCCTCCCTGGCTACCCCTAGCAAATGTGACAGATGAATTTTCCTGGGAACCCAGTTTATACTTCAGCAACAGTTATTAAAGGGGGAACATATCTGTAGAACATTTAGCTTTTAATGGAGTGTTGTGCATATGACATTTGGCTTTCAACAAAAATCCAGTGCCACAAAACTGAAAGCAGTTCTAATTAGGACCTGGGGAAAAAAAAAAGAAAAAAAAGACGAAAAAAAGGAAAATAACTCACTCTCTCTGAGATGATCTTTAAGCTAGTTTAGTTCCAAAGGCATCTGTTGGCATGTCCTGAAAGTCTGTATATTTCTGATGTTTCATCCCAATACAGGAAAATTAACTCCAGAAAGGCAATTCCAGACAGGCAATACCTTGCTGGGAGATTTGCTGCTTTCCTCTCAAGCAGCCTACTATCTTTCAGTGCCTTAGTTGATACCAAATTAGGGAAGGTTCAGAGAAAGAACCAGGTAAGTGAGTCAGGCATTACAATACTCTGAAGCCCACATTTTCAAGAATTTGTTATTTAAAACCAGGCCTAATTACTATCGGAGCTCAGTTCCTGTTCAAGCAACTCCATAAAGTGGAAGTTGCAAGGGAACTCAGCACCATGGATGTCACCAGGGAAATAAAATATTCCTCTGTTTGTGGGTGTTGAACTCTTGTGCAAAGTTGTGCTGTAAAGACACAAAGTCAAAATCATCGCTTTTGAAGTATAAAATGATAGCAACAATGAAGTAGCCTAGCCACAATCTTTTAAAACATCATAGTGCTTTTGGCTGTGCACAGTGAAATGCTCATTATTGTGGTTAAAATGACATAGAAGAATGAGTTTGGTCTTATTCCACTCTTACTGAATTGGACCAGTGAGCAAAATGTATCATGATTAATATGATGCCTCCACATCATGTGCCTAGATATGTCTAGACCTAATACAGTTAGAAAAGCAGCATTAATTTTCTCATACTAAACCAACTGGTATTCTACTCACTTATTCAGCAAAGTGTTCTGTGGGTGAGAATTCTATTATCTGTTCACGCCTTAAAACAGAAAATTTTTTTTAGGTAAACCATTATTGAGTTTCGTGCTCCATAATCTCAGTGTCACCCACACAAGCCAGCAGGAGCCGGCAAGAGAAGGCAGCTGTATCTTCACAGAAGCTGTGCAGAATGCAGGCAGCTTAGAAAATCCTAGCTGGGCAAACTTAAAGGTTAGGGTCCGACTGTGTCTGGAAATACACTCAAGTGTTCCCAGTTAAATCACTGCTTTAGATGGCAGAATATTTTACTACTTTACAGAACCATTGTTTTCTGGTAGAATCTGCTTGCCATTAATTTAGGATTCAGGGCGAGAATTCTGTTACCCTTTGCCACTCTACAGTGTTTATGGCCTTACAGTAAGCATGCATTCCTTCAGAAGCAAAACTCTAAACAGCTCCAACTACCTAAAAAACTCTTTAAAATGTAGAGAGGTAAATTTATTTCTGTACTTCTATCATTCTTTAAAGAACCTCTACAGTAATGGCAATATAACTCCATGAAAAATATGGTCAGTCAACAGAACAATAAGATTTCCATATCATAGGCAGAAGAGAGAAACGGGCAGATGACATACTGAATCTGCTCCATTTTATTTTTTCTTTAAAATTATTAGCATAGTCAGGGCTTTAACAAGGCAAAAGAATTTGGACATGCTTATACAATCATCACTGGCTCACAGGACAGGTCTTAAAAGCAGTTGTAGAAAATTGGTCACACTTGGGAGTTAAATAATTTATTACTATATTTATCTGATGTATAACAAAAGCACAAGCTGCTGTACTGCCTACTTCCTAACTTAAACATCACAGGTCAAATAAAATGTAACAAAACAAATCACACAAACCTTCTTGGAAGTGTGAGATATCTGGAAAACATGAGGTTTGGGAATTACATTTAGTATTTTGGTTTGTTTTTCAAATGTAAACCTGATATGACTGATATGAATATTGGCAAAATTAATAGAAGTTATTCTAGCCATTTGAAGGATGTTCCCTTTCCTCCTTCAAGCCTTTTGTTTTCAGTCCTGCTTATAATGAATTCTCCCCACCAAGCTCCAAATCAGCTACATCCTGGGGTCTTCTCACCAGTCCAGCTCCTGTCCGTACACACTATGGTCTTCTACATCTGTCCACCCCATGAAACTTCCATTGACTTTGCTCCTGGACTAGGTCTGACCTCCAGGTCTCTCCTGGTTCACCTGCAGCCCCTGGAGCTCTGCTCCTCACTGCTCTCTCCCTGGGATGAGCACTGAGCAATGCAGGAGAAGGGTGGAGAGCACTTTTCTTGATCACTAAGCTGCATATGAGCATTACCAGCATGTTATGCAGATATTATCACAAGACCTGTAATATTACATTTCATAAGGTGAGTACCTCAGGATTTGCTTTTGTGTTATTAAGTTCTTAATCCCTATGATAATGGAGGGAAGCTTAACAATCTGACACACATGCACCAGAAAGAAAATGAAATGAATCCCAGATGTACTAAACTTCTAAAGATTTTCTGAGGTTCAACAGATGAGGTTTTAAGTGCTTAGTATTGGCAGTACTGGATGCATATGGCTGGTTGGAAATTATTTCTTTTTGGTGAAACATGTTTTCACTGGAAATGTTGATTCATCTAAACCAAAATATTTTGTGGGAAAAAGGTCATTTTCAAAAAGCTTCTTGAACATTTTTAAACATTTTGTGTTAACACTTTAAAACTCAAACATTTCATGTTCTGAACCCAAACACCCTCCTAGAAACTAGTACACAGAGTAAGTTGATGCATAGTCACACTGACAAGCTTTTATTTAATATGGGGGAATCATGACTGATTAACTGACCAAGCTGTATCATATGAAAACTATATTTTCCAATGGCACTTCATTAGACAAGACAACTTTCCAGGTCTTCCTTAAGATGTACAAATTCACTTTGGGGGGAAAGAAAAAAAAAGCCATCAGTTTACTGGTGGTTTTTTAATGTGCATAGAATGCTGATGTGTGGGGAAAAACGAAACAAGCAGGCCCCTGAATTTCTAATACTACAGTCAGAAGAAAAGGATTTCCAGTATTTTCTAATAGTCAAGATAAAACCTACAATTCTTCCATGCCACTCCCCACACCCCCCTTTATATAAAATATGCTTAAAGAAGAAGTACAAAGAGCTAAAAGTAAAACATAAACAGGTGCAGGCTGGTGAGGTGGATGAAGAAAGTTTCATGCCCTGCTATTACTTAGATTTGGAGGACATCTTTTCAGTAATTGAATTTCTTATTCAATCAAATACTTAACAGCTTATGTTCTTTTTTAAATGATATTCTGCAAACACAGGGACTGGAAATGTCCCATTTGGAGTACAGTAATGAACCAGACTTGTCGTTTAGATTGAGGAAATAAAAAATTTGGAAGAAAATCAGAACAGTATAGGTGATTTGGAATTTCCTGTTTAGTATATAGCTTTCAACCTGTGAAATTTTATCTGCTTAAAATTCTCCTTATATTCCAAACAGAGGTTTCTTTGATCTCACGCAGAAAGAAAGAAGTTGGGAATGCTTATATGTGAACTACAGAGATATTAAAACCTTTTTTTGTGAGGTGGGGTGTGGGAGTACTTGACTCAGTGACCACCTGTGGAAGACAGTTGCTGCTGAGTGCCCTCCCCTCAGCTTGCCCGAGCACATGCAGCTGCAGCTTGTCTGGGCTAATGAGACACAGAAGCTTCTTTAGTGAGACCCAGAAGCTTCTTTACAGACACTGCTGGTCTTGGTGAGGGGTGGTGGGCCTGAGAGGATCCTCCTGCATCAGGGACCCACGCTTGCTTGAATGTCCCTGCTAGCTCTTGGTTTTTGCAAGCTTCAGTGTCTGCTTTTCAATTGCAACAGTGGGGGAGATAAGATTGAGGTGATATTGTGTGAGTGCATTTTTTAAACTCTAGAAACAACTTTTTTGAAAGAAGGCATAACTAGTTCTCTGCTGTTGTTTCTGTTTCTTGCTTCTTGACCACGGTTTCTTTGACCTTATGAAAGCAGCATCATTAGGTATAAGTCTCAATGTTACTCTCACTCAGATGATGCTAAACCTCCAAGTGACCTCAAGTGGGGAAATCTGTATGTTCTAGTAAAATATCAGAATGTAGCATATCATTCTTTATAATGCACATGTCTATTTGTTGCAACATATTGAATCAAAACAGACTCAAATACATAAATTAGCTGAGATATATGTTGGCAAACATTGCTTATTTAAATGTCTGGTGTTTTCCACAGCAGGAATCTGTTAACTCTGCCATTCTCGTAAGTGTAGGAGTGAGTGAGAGCTAAGAATATGGAAATGAAGGGCAACCAGCCTTTTCCAAAACGCTGGCCCTTGAACGTTAGGCAGCAGCAGTGGAACCAAATTTCCACTTCTGAACTTTCCTTTTTGTTAGGTCAAGTGATGGAACTGGCAAGCCAGCCAAAGACAAAAAGAAACCATGAAAGAATCTGGGAGGCAGTACAAATTTAGCTTTTGGGAATCATGCTGCAATTTTTTCTTTCTACTTGCAGACATACACAGCAGCACATGGATAAAAAAGAAATCCTAGTGAAAGGAAGAAAGATGACATTTGAACCATGAGCAGCCATGGAGGTTTTTCAGAGTGCATTCTTCAAACCAGTGCAGTTTCACCCCCCAGCTCCCATTCCTGGAAGCATTTACACAGGATTGTATTGGAATAGTGAAAATTACCAAAGATGCCTTTCTCTGTGACCCAGATTAGGTTGTTACCTAGTTGTTAGAAGTTGTATTTTTTGGAGATGGATTTCCCAGTGGAGGAACAAGCACACTGGAAGTGGAGCCCCAAAGAACTTTTGGGATGAAGAAGGGCAACAATGAAGTGCTGTCTTGAATGGATGCACAGGGAACAGAGTGAGACGTGATGTTCCACAGCCAGCTCATATCAGCATTCATAAGTTTTATGAAAATATCAGGTACAAGAGTTGGGCAGGAGAAAAGAGGAATGACTTCACAGCTGTGACTGAACATAGCCAGGCTAGTTGTGAATGAGGCATCTGCTACTCTAGCAGTGAAGCCATGGCAAGGTGAAGTTTAGCACACTCCAAATCCAACCATTTGTGTGCGTTTTTGGGCAAATGTTCAGTTACCACAGCTTTCCAACTGTGCTGTCTCAGCTGCATTGCTGGCAGTGCCTCAGCAGGGAATTTTAAAGGTAGTTCAAATACACTCACACACCAAAAAAAAACCCAAATAAAAACAAAATACTGAAAGGTCCTGTCAGAACCGAGGAAAAAATATCAGGATTTACGTGTCCCTGCTATGGCTGCTTCTACAGCTTCATGACCAACTTTAGCCTCCGACTAGCTTCTTGAAATTTCTTTAAGGCTACATGTCAGATGGCAAGGATTAGCATCTGAGTAGGAAGCACTACACTAGTGCTTTCATAATATGACCTTGCTTTTAGGCTCTGAGCTTAAAGGCTCACAGGTGATACAAGCTGATCGCCTTCTGCTCCCTCCCATCCAAACATTAATTTTCACACAGCACAACAATCTGTCCAGATTTGTCTGTATTCTTCTGCTGTTTTCTGCCATAATCCTGTGATAGTATTCAGAGACAAATAGGACTTTCAGACTTTTTCTTGTACTGGGTGTTTCCCAACTCTACATTTCAGACATGAATATTTTTTTGCAATAGTGTGACCTTATGTTTTTTCTACTTTTTTCTACTTTAATGGTTTTGCCTTGGGGTTATATACTAGATTTCAAAGGCTGGCTTTAATATACTAGAACATCTTGTTAACTTGCGTTCCTATCAGGGTCTTTCATCTCAAAAGCAGATTGCTCCATCAAAGCTACTTATCAGTAAAATTTCAAAGATGCTTAGATGAAATCAGGGGTGGCAACTTAGATTTCCTTCAGCTCCACAGAAAGTATAATATTGGTGCTCTCCTTTCTAATTTTGTGTTCAAAACTTTTTGTACTACTTAACAGAACAGCTGAAGAGAAGTAATCAGAAAAACATCTCTCCTATAGCAGAGCCAAAAAGTATGTAATAAACTGTTCTTAGTCTGAAAACTGTTGTTGGAGCCAGGGTGGACTTCCAGCACATGTAAGACAATGCTTGTAAGGAAAGAGGTAAAAACAAATCCATGGGTCTAGATCAATATGAAGGTTGTTTACGTCTTAAGCTGGTGCTAATATATGTAAATAAAGACTGGTAGCCCAAATTTATGATAAAGACAATATCTTTAAAATGCCAGAGTTTCTGGAATAAAGACTACAACATATGTTTCTCTAAACAAGAAAATCAGCCCATGCTTAACCACTATATAGTGAGAGCATAATAAATACAGAACACATCTTCACAGTAGTTGGAACAGGAGGAGTGATTGCCTAGATTTTAGTGGCAAAGTCTTCCAGCATCTTAAGTGTTGCACTTCTATTTGTAGAATACATATTTTATTCCATGTGTGGTTCCCAAGGAGTTAATTAAAACATTAATAGAGACACAACAATGCAATAGGTGTGATGTATAGTTTCATGGCTTTGAGAAGACCAAATGGAACTTCAATTTCTGATATCTTGCTGGATGAAAAACTGAGTATGACCTGGCAATGTGGGAAAAACTTAACATGAATTCATTGTGCCAGGAGGCAAAATAGATATATTTATGTTAAAGCCCCAAGTTAGTTTCTTATGGTTTAAATACTATTTCTGATATGACTTTATAGTACAATTTTTACTAGCTTCCCTGAATCTCTTGCCTCTAGTTTTAAGGGTTTTTTTTCTGTAATTAATTTCTAATTTCATTTAGAGATACAATAACAACTGATCTACAATTCCAACTATACACTCACATTTACAGTCTATACCTAAAGGAAATTCAATGTTAACTTTTCATTACAGTCTTGAGGAGTGCAGTAGTGCACTGCATCTTATCCAGGAAGAAATAAAATAGAAATTATATAACCTGATATGCTATGATTACATTACTACTTTAAAAAAAGGCACCAAGAAATAGTTTTAGGGAAATATCAGCTTAACTTTGTGAAACAGAAATTAAGAATAAATTAAAAAGGGCGAGCCCATCTTTCTTCTGAGCTTTCCTTATACTGCATCTAAAGTAATCTTGAATTTGCTATGCACTTGAGATCTGCCTCTCCATTCCCTGAATGAATTTGTATTCATTCAGAGGAATGTTTTTTCATAAAGGATCATTCCTTGTCTTTCAATGTGATACTGAAAGAAATGTCATTAAGATGTTACACATAAAGTTTCAACATACAGGCAAATTACCTGTGATAAATTGCTTTATTGTCTCATGAAAAATGTTAAATACTTTGAGCCCCACTTACCCCTCAATGAAAAAAGTTGACAAGAAGCTGGAGAACACACCTGCACATGCTTTGCAATAGATGTCACAGGATAATTTATCATGCAGCTACATGTTCATGAGCCCAAACCCTGACACTTGGGTAGGGGATGGTGGGGTTTTGTATCTTTTGGACTGTGTCAGAGGAAACAGGGCTGGGTGAGATGGTGTAACAGAGTGTTCCAACAACTTTCTACAGCTGTTGTCATACTGCCATCCCTTGATCTGAAGGCTGCTCAAATGAAAAAAGGCTCCCTATAAATAATTCATCATCGTTGTTACTGCTGCCTCTCCTAATTCTATGAGGCAAACAAAATGAAAAGAAAAAGCACAAAGCAAAACTACCTTAGAGACCAGAGGCGACTTTATGAAGATGAGGACTGATATCCAGCAGTAAAACTTCCAGTTACCACCAGCCACTAACACTAACAATTTCAGCAAAAGCTGCCTCAGGTATAGAAGTCATTGTTCACTGCGTTATTGACATAATTTTGTTTGTGCCTAGGAAACTCTCTCATGTTTATTTTCCCTGAATCTTAGATCCTTTCAGTACTACAGAAACAAGCTTAAGCTTTACACTGTTTTCTACAGCCAACAACTTCATATACAGTCATATATGGTGAGCTTTGCATGTGAAAAAATATGAGTATCTATTAAGTCCTACCTGAAACTATATAGATTTTTTTCTGTCTGTAGATTTTGTTTTCTCTTTAAACATTGCAGCTCTGGCTGCAACTCAGGCATTACTATTTATTAGTACAGTATGTTCCTCTGCCTCAACTACTGTGGCAGAGGTAAACGGCATTGACTTGGTGCCTTAGCAAACAAAAAAGTAAAAGAATAATCAGATAGTTGATAAAACGACTGCCAGTTAGAGTAGACTCTGACCTTTGTAATTCTCTGCAAATACCAGTTCATTTAAGGTTACTTTGCTCATGCAAATTGAAAACTTCTTATGATAAGGCTGCAAATCCAGCCTGTTCATTGACAGGATGGATCTCATTGGCAATTTCATCTAACTGAAATTATGAAAAACCTGTAATTTTACAATAGAATGCTATTTAATCTTAAGCTTCTTCACCAACTTATCCCTTGACATTCAAAGGAGTACAAATGCGGAGTAAGGTAAAATAATCACTTTTATCATGGCCACTGTTTCTTTATATTAAAGCTACTGTAGTAGCTTGTCTCCATTAAAATAAATATGAAAATAAACTCATGGAGATCTGCAGCTGCAGAGACAACCTTTTAATAGCAGCTGACCTTTATGAACTGCAGACATGATCCAAGTTACCCCTAATCAGTGCCAAATCCTGCTCTCGGTACAGAATTACTACTGGTCTGAGATAGCTTCACCCTGAAACTTGATGAGACGACTTCGGGTCTCCTCTCTCAGGTAATCAATACCACTTGACTACAGGCCTGACAAAGGTAAAATATCAACTTAATCAAGGCTTGTGTGCTCCAAGTGGAGTCAGTCAAGAAACCTAAACTGAAATATCTTTCTGCTGTGAAATGCTGAAAGAAATACTAATTTATCTGAACATAAGCAAAAAAGCAGTAATAAAAATATCCTTGAGAAGGTTCCTTAGTCTCACCAGTGGAGGCCAAAGACACATCAGAAAAGCTCCAAGGGATGCTTTAGACAATAACATGGCTAGCCAGACCAAGATCAAGGGGAACACATACCAGAAGACAAATACATGGACAGGTATGAGGGCTAGGAGGGTATCCAACAGGGTTATGAAGCAGATAGATAGATAGATTTTAGCAAGCAGATGACAGGAACAGAGCAAACAACCAAGTACCACAGCAGTGAGGGAACAGGGTCAGACACCAGGAATGAGGGAACCAAGGCAGCACCAGGGTCAGGGCTGAAGTGGGGGTGATCAAAGGGGCAACTGAGACAGAGGAGCAGAAATCAGGCACTCCAGAACATGAGGCTTGCATACACCCAAAGTCGCACAGAGCAGGAAAAAGCAAGCTGTACAACCCCATCACATAGCTTGTATTTACAACAAACCATTGGTCAGCCTCCTGGGACAACCTGCAGCTGCAGCAATATTACACAACTGCCACAATAACAGGTTGTGGGCAAGTACAGGGCTCACATCCTTGGCAAACCCAGGCAGAGGCTTCCAGTAATCAGATGACTGGTTACAAATCACATCATAGTCATACACTCACACACAGAGGCTCTGTTTGTTCCTCTCCACTTCCCCAAGACCATTGATGGGGAAAGAGAGCCAGGTTGCTACACATAGCATGTAAAGCATGTGCAGTGAAGAACCTGCATTTCCAAGGATGGATTTAACCATGGGGGTCAGAAGGAGGGCTGAACAGTCACAGCTGCATGTAAATACTGCTTACTAATTAAAAAAAAATAAATCTGTAAGGTAAGTCAAACTGGAAATAAACAATATCATATATTGTAGCCAGAACTGCACAGGGTTTGGGAAGGATGTCCACTAATTATATGAAATTGTCTATCACAAGAGACACTTAGTATCGATATATTGAAATATTGGTGACTTTTTCCTTTAACACTGCTGTTTCCATAATCCCTTATGGTTCAGAGTTGCAGAAATTTATATGATAGAAAACTGAGAAAAACAGAAAATGTGAGGTACAACAGAAAAATTCTAGATGATGTGCCTAGTGTTGTGAGATTCTGATGAAATTAATTAGGAATAGGGGGATGAAATGCTTCATTCTCTGAAGAAATACCTGGGCTTACTCATTTCCAGATACCAGCCAAAATCTTGGATGTCAGCCACTTATACTACCATCTAAAATACAATTTAAAAAGGAATGGCAGAAAGAAATGTCCGGGGATTGTTCAGCCTACTGAGCATTGGGCTAAAACCTCATGTTAAAGTACATTGGTATTTATGGACATGTGTGGATTTCCCAGCACCCAAACTGGTACTTAATGTTGAACTACAAGTTGACCAATGTATAGACATACATTTTTTAGATGCAAATTCTATGCCTCATTAAATTTTGAAAATTAATCTAGAATATTTATACCAACTTGTCACTTTAGTTATGGAGACATTATTTCTTACTGATTAGTATTTATTATTAAATAACTGAAGAGTTTATAATATTTCAGAACTTCACATAATTCTGCATTTGTTCATCTGACTATCCAAACCGTTTCTGAAGTTTCACAGCAAGTATTTATACACTCTACCTGTTTGTACAACCGCCATCTGATCCTCTCAAAGACATGGCCTACACATACTTATTTCACGTCTTCATCAGTTCATCCCAGTTCATGTAGGAGACACCATGCCTGCTGTTACCAACAGACACAATAACATTTTGGAGTATGATAGCTGAGATTTTAAAAGAAACACAAATAAAAATACGAATCAATTTCCAAACTCTTTTGATTGTATTTTGGGAGCATAACACGGAAATAATAGGCTCTATTAATAAACAGGTATGTATTTGAGTTCTAAGCTACCATATATTTTGCGGGTTTTTTTACTTTTTCTTCTCTTCTCCATCACTTTTCTCTCCCAGTGTTGGTAGTTTCCCAGAGCTCTTTCCATTTTGTTTGACAAATGGTAGGGTTTTTATAAACAATTCATCCATCATCATCAATGACATAGTGGGATTGAGCGCACCCTCAGCAAATTTGTAGATGTGTCACAACCTGTGCTGGACAGACCAGGGAGGGGTCGTGGTGGGTTCGGAATTCCCTCAGGCTAAATTGAGGTGAAATGACACCAAAAGAACAGTTAAACATTTTATTCATGGCAGAAGCAAACTGAACTTGGAAGGCGTTAACAGCAGGTGGTGGGGTTTCTCACAACAGGAATTGGCATGGAACGACCTCAGCGAACCATGTAACCCACGGTAACCACATACATCGATTCAGGGAATAAGGAGATCCCTCCCATCGAGTCCCGAGGTTCAGAGCAGACCCCCTTACCCTCCAGACTCCTCCTCAGAGAAGGGCCCAGGGGCGGCTGGATCCACTCAGTCTCAGACTTGGTCAGCGGTTTATATCTTGAAACGGATGAGGTGTAGGGATTGTGGAAAAGGAGGGAGAAAGAGAGAGCGAGACAGAGGGAGGAAGAGGAAAAGGAAAGGGAAAGATTTCACCGGTCCTGGGTCCAGCATTGGTCCAGTCAGCCTGGAGGTCCAGTTCCAGTGGGCGCGCACAGGGCTCCTCATGTTGGCGTCGTTCATAGCCCAGTTCCCGCCTTTTCTCACGTCAGTCACGCACCTCTTGGTCTTCTGCACACCGCCCGTAAGGATTTATGTAACTCTCCATCTTGTGCACAGGCGCCATTGCCGGGGGGGCACGAAGGGTCCCTCGGGCGGCTGTGAGCCCCTTCCTCAAATGAACTTCGCACGGCCTCTGGCCATACGTGGCGAGCTGCCCCGCTCAGCCTATTTGAACAGGGAGCTGCGCACCCCCGGCCTGCCCTCCCCGCCCTGTTGCTGACCGGCTTCTCACCTGCGGTTTGTTGTTAGGCGGAACTTGCCCCGCCACAGTGTTTGAGACACTAACTCTTAAAGTCTCTCACAAGACAACACCAAGCTGAGTGGTGCAGATGACACGCCTGAGGGATGGGATGCCATTCAGAGGGACCTGGACAGGCTTGAGAAGTGGGACCATGCAAACTTCATGAAGTTCAACAAGGCCAAGTGCAGGGTCCTGCACCTGGGCCGGGACAACTGCCAGTATCAATACAGGCTGAGGAATGAAGAGATAGAGAGCAGCCCTTCGGAGAAGGACTTGGTGGTACTGGAGGATGAAAAGCTGGACATGAGCTGGCAACGTGCTCTCGCAGCCCAGAAAGCCAACCGTATCCTGGGCTGCATCAGAAGAAGCGTGACCAGCAGGTCGAGGGAGGTGACTCTGCCCCTCTGCTCCGCCCTGGTGAGACCCCACCTGGAGTACTGCATCCAGCTCTGGGGGTCCCAACATAAGAAGGACATGGACCTGTTGGAGCGAGTCCAGAGCGGGGCCACAAAGATGATCAGAGGGATGGAACACCTCTCCTACGAGGACAGGCTGAGACAGTTGAGGTTGTTCAGCCTGGAGAAGAGAAGGCTCCAGGGAGACCTTATTGTGGCCTTTCAGTACTTGAAGTGGGCTTATAAGAAAGACAGGGACAAACTTTTGAGTAGAGCCTGTATTGACAGGACAAAGGGTAATGGTTTTAAACGAGAGGAGGCTAGATTCAGACTAGATAGAAGGAAGAAATTTTTTATGACAAGGTGTGTGGATTGTCCGGCTCATAGTTCACAAATGAGTTTCACCATGTCTAGTGCACACAGGCAACTCATGGGGGGTTACAAAAGTGACCCAGCCTTGGGCTGCCTTGAGGCCCTGCCTCTCTGCAGAGACGACTCACAACTCACGGGGAGCTGTGTAGACAGCTTAGCCCTGGGTTGTCTGATAAACCCTAAAGTAAACAGGGCAGTGGCTGCATCATTCAAAGAACCAAAACCTGAACTGAGCCTTGAAATCCCTTAACAAATAGTATGCCCTGAGTCTCAATCCAACCACTATCCAGTTGCTGAGGAAGCAAGGTAAAAAAAACCCCAAAACCAGAGGGTTTCAGCTTCGGTTTCAAATGACAACCTTGTGTATTCAAACAATCACAGACCAACGAAGGAAAGATAAGGGGAAACTCCACTCAGATATACATAATCCATTTAGGCATATATCATAATCCACTCAGGCATAGTCATACACACCATTCCACAACTCAGGGGATAAAAACTCTAAGATTCAGGTTGGAAATGGGGGGAGTCACTTCTCCAGCTATACAGTTGGCTTGCAAAGGAAACCCTTCCCCCCCCTTGATCGGGATGCCGGTCAAGGTAACTTCCCTGGGATTGAGGGTCCTTACCTGGAGAGGTAAGTGAATATTGTTTGTGCTTTAAGTTTGTAAATGCATTTGTGGTTGTCTGTGAATCGCTTGTGGTTGTAATAATGTACTACTCTTGCCTTAAAAAAATTGCAATAGTGCATTCCTCCATTGTATCTGTAAAACCTGCAATAGTGGCGTGTTAAGTCTGTAAGTGAAGTTCAAATAAGTTGTTTGCTTGAACCTTGCAGTTAGTCCTTTTCCGTCACACGAGGGTTGTGAAACACAGGAACAGATTGCCCAGAGAGGTGGTAGATGCCACATCCCTGGAAACATTCAAGGTCGGGTTGGACAGGGCTCTGAGTAACCTGATCTAGTTGAAGATGTCCCTGCTCATTGCAGAGGGGTTGGACTAGATGACCTTTACAGGTCCCTTCCAACCCAAACCACTCTATGATTCTATCTTTTCATTAACAACAGTTTTTATTAGAAAATACAGCTTAAAACACGGTGTTGCACAACACAGAGATACTTGAGCTAGCTCTGAATGAACTGAAAACAGCATGAGAACATGAATAGAGCCTTCTGCCTAAGCATATTGCCTGCTGTACATAGCACTGCACTGTGAGATGAGGATGTACCTGAACATTTGAGTTTTAGATTCAGGCATTTTAGTTAACTGTATGAGAAAATCCTAATTTTTTGCCAAAGATTTACCCCTGGAGGTATCAAATACTGAGTAAACAAAGCTAGAGAAACTTTTTTACATCAAGAAATGGTGCTAGGCAGAAGTAATCCTTGCCTATGAAAAGTCAATGAGACTTTGTTGCAGGACTGATAAAGTCAATTCCAGCATTCATGTGGTGAGGAGCTGAACTGACCAGAAGTCATTAAACTGGTTTGTGGGATAGCTGACCCCTGACAAGTTCCAGTAGATAGTACTTGAACAGCTGATAGAAAGCGACTAAGGTCCACAATTTATTAAGAATTCCTGAAAAAAAAATTACCCCATTTTGCATGTAAAATTCAGTAATACAAACATGTGACCGGAGAACAAAATGCAAATTTATCAGGGAAATTAAAGTAACAGCAAGAAAACTTGAAAAAGAAGACAATATAAAATGTGAACAACTCCTTTTAAAAATGGCTAGACAGAATCTCTCAAATAAAATGGCCTGAACAGTTAGTATTATTGAAGGATATTATTAACACAGGCTGTATGTGCAAATCCATGCATGTTCTAAAAAATAAATGAAAATTGTCAGCTACAGAATGTAACAGGTTTTGTTCTTCCTGTTTGAAATCATGGCTATCATCAAAGCAATATTTCAGGTGTTTATGAGGCCAAGCCTGAAGCCTTTTCTGTAGGAAACAAACATACTTGAAAATAAAAATCTTTTAATAAATTGAAGGCAGCAAAGCTCATGAAGGCAATGTAAAAATAGAAACAATCCTTCCACCAGGATATGTAGGTATAGGTATATAGGTATAAACCCGCATTTTAAAAGATTAAGTCTAATGTGCCTCTCAGTTTTGGACTGCTGAGCTGGGCATGCCCTGAAGATGACTAACCTTCAAAGAGCACTAAAGCACACACTTAGAAATGCTCAGGAAAGCACAAGCTTGCCATTCAAAGAACTGTTACCTCAAAAATCAATTCTGCGCATCTTGCCTCATCAGCCCCATGGCATTGAGTTCTGTGCAGCTGAAGCAATAAAAAAAAATGATACTTCAACAACAGAGAGCTAAAGAGGCAAAAAGGGAATCGCGAATCCCTCTGAAAAGAGAGCCCTATGATGTCCTGTTGAACTTGCACACTGAGAAGGTTGCCCTGAGTGCTGGGCCTGCAATAAAAAAAAAATCTCCAATTGACATGAAACCAAAAAGAAAAATGATCTAAAGTACAAATCACTGTTCATTTGTTACTGTGATAAAAATACGTGATGGGATCTTTGTCAGTCCCTTGCTCAAATATTATGTTAATATATAGACTGTGTCTCTGGTTTAGAAGTGGATTTCTCAATGTCTTTTCAGAAAGATGGACAGTAGCATGGAGATTCTTCATAAATTTCTCCTGAGTGACAGTAATTGGTGAAACAGTAATAGTTCATAGACTTTACATAAAGCAAGACCCATCACAATTATTCATTTGATGTACACATGATTAAATTTATGTACCAAAAAGTCCTGATGAAATCAAATAGTTTACTCCTGGTATGGAAGAGAGAGTGTGTGGAAGCCTTTGCAGGACTGTAGAACACCAGCATGTGTAAAGTCTCACCCTGCAAGATTTGCTAAGATAGCTACCCTGGTGTCTAAGAATGTTAACCTGACATGACAGGTTCACTGTTGCTGGAATAAAAGAAATATTTCATAGAATAACTATTGATTTTTCTTGTTCAAATATTTTTTTAAAGCCTCATTAAAGCTACAATGTAAACTCAACATGTGGGTTTCCTCTCCACCTGTTCTGCAAGAGACTACACATAACAGATCTAGTATATGCTGCTGAAACATTTAACCTCCAATTTTATTTAATTTTTTTCAAAACACTTCAAAGATCATAGTCTTACAAAAATAGGGGACCAGATAGGGAGGTAATAGCAACAGAATAAACAAATGTGGATACAGCTCTCTGTATTTTGTAGTGTTGATGCAGTTGACTTCTAGAATACATGAAATATTATTCAGAATTAATGAAACAGGCTACTCATCAGCTACTTTGTGGCAATATTGCATCATAGCAACATGAGTGCAAGAAAGAACCAGAATTATAATTGGGAAAGGTGAAATGAGAGTGGGAAAGATGAATTACAGAAGTTCAGCACAAACTGGCCATTTTCCTTTTTCCTCCTGATGTACATCAGGATCGAAAGGACAATAGAATTAACTACAGCAGGTTCAGTTTTGTTCTTTGCAGAGTGCTGACTTAAGCTAAGGCCCTGACTATCTTCACTGAAAGGCTTTTGAAGAGCTGATGCAAGTGACAAATTGCACCAATAATTTATTTGCTTTAGAAAATGTAAATACCATTAGCAGCAGCACCTTGGGTTATAAGCTTTAATTTCTAAATCCAGTACACCTATTATCGTGTCATATCTCAACACACAAATTTACAAAGCTTTCATATTGTGAAAAAGTTGAAGTTTTTTGTTCCCATTAACCTGAAGGGTATTGTAAAGACTTTTTCCATTCTAGCTAGAAATGTTGTAATTTCCAGCCTACATTTATCCCCTCCCTGCATAGTCTTTTGATATTCACTGGTATATCCTTTTAATTTAAATGCCATGTCTTTCTTCCTGTCATATGAAGGTTTTCAGTTTATTTGTGTATAGTTTATGCCAATATTTTTGTCTCATAATTGCTATTTCTTTTGTTCTCTAATGGATAATCAAAGATTTCCAACAGACTGAGGGAGCAGACCACCCAAGAAAAATAGCCATTTATTTATAGAAATGCTATGAACTGATCATTACAAAAACCTTCATCTTTCTTGACATACCTCTTTATCTGCAAAGGAACGAGAACCATGTAGAGCAGTCAGGGAACAAAACAAGCTCCTGGCTTCCACAGGGGCAATTAAACAGGGACACTGTTTTCTCACTAATTTCCCAGCAAAGGCAACCTAACAGTTTCCTACTTGAACAAAAGGTTTCCTACCTGTTTTGTAAAGAAATATTCTTACCATCTTCTCATTCCTTCTGCTAGCCTGCATGAAACATGGTTAGATAGTCAGTAGCTACTTACCCTCTTTCTTTAAATTTGTACTACTAGTCTACAGCATTTGTTTTGAAATATACATGCTCTAAAACTGAGATTGTAAACATGAAGCTACTCAAGTGTGTCCACTACTAGCAAAAGTGAATTATCAGTCACCAAAACTCAACTTTATAATGAAATGACCCCTTTATACAATGCACTACCTTCCAAAGGGTCCTGACACTGAAGTCTAGGGACCCTGTCACCCTCTGAGAGCAAATATTTATCTGAAAAGTCAGTTCTCTCATGAGAACAAGCATTTTGCCAAAGTTCTTCTTGCAGCACCTATGCAGCTATGCAGCAAATCCATAAATCTTTATAAAGTTCAAGATGTCTTAGTCTTTCCACAGCATGACCTGGATAAATTGTCCAAACCAACATATTAAAATCCTGAAAAATCCTCTTTTTTCTTTCCACAAAGGAATTTTTTCAATGATATCTGTAAACTCAGTTTACACCTCTCATTTTACCAGTGATACCTTTGATTAAGCATCCCGTTAGCACTAAATATAATCCATCCAGAACTGTTTTTGGCTAAGGTTTGGAATACATTTTAGCTGAGTTGATTTAATGCAACTCCTTGATCTAGTGTTGCACCAGCAGTCTCCTGAGTACACTTACCTTGAGCTTAACACATTGCTATGGCCTTATCAGATGAAAAGTCAGCTTTCCTCCTTCAGTATTTGGCATGATAGAGCATAATGCACTTATTCTGTTTAACAGTTAAGCCTTACTTGTTAGTTCAGACTATAAACAGAGTGGGCATCCATCTGTCTGCACTGGACTGCATGGTTACAGTATTGCACCAGCCCTGAGAGGAAAGCACAGAACACTGAATTTCATCAGCTTGCCTTGCCCAACTGCATGAATGTTTGTATGCTTGTCATCTGAAAAATTACCATTGAAATGCATAAAATGATGTTTTTCTTATGGAACATAACTCCAGACTACAAAAAGTGCCCCTTTAATAGTTTGCTGATAAACTATAGGTGAGGTGAGGATTGCTGATATCCACACAGTGAATTATACTTAAGGTTTTTCCAATCATTAATTGTTTTATCTGTGCTAACGATACCTGTTGACTAGTTATTCTGTGACAGAGAAAAATAACTCCGATTTTTCTCTCATCTCTGAACAGATAAAAGTACACCCCAAATCTGTGTCCACTGCAAAGCAGTCACTGCCAGTTTTTGCAGCTTGACTATGAAGCAAAACCATCATTCTTTCAGCGTACTACTCTCCATTTAGAAACACGTTCAGAAGCAGAAGTCACACTGTGAAAACTTAAAAGAGAAGAAACAGGAAAAGAGGATTATTCTATCCTGAAACCTTGATAGTTCAGTAACTCAACTTTTAAATTAAGGGAAACTACTTTATTATTCCTGAGCAGTAAAAGCAAATCTCCGCTTACTCACAGTTAAAACCATGGTATTGGCAATTGCACTATTATTTCCCTGTCTTTTTTAAAGTCTTATGCAGTGAAATCCTAGAAATAATAGAAATATGCTTCACAGAAATCTTGTGAGTAAACGTCTTTGTCCTAGGAAACTAGCTAGAAAGATATCAGGATCTTCTTTTCAAGTCATGCCAAATTATACAAATTTGAAAAAAAAAAAGATACTTCAAACGAACTTCTCATAAAACAGATCTGCATTAAGCAATCCAGATAGAGACCATGGAAAGAACAAATAATCAGCAGAACTATTTAATCATCTACAAGTAATTAAATAATTTCTACAACTGAACTAATGAAAAAACAGCAAAGGAAGAAATGCATTATTTATGTGCCGAAGAACTGAAATCCAGAGGTTGCACAATGTCATTATCCTGGAGCTGGAGTGTTAGTGATGTAATAAACCCCAGGAAGCTCCTTGAATGCTGGTCAACATATATTGTAATATAAATACACATATCAAGCTAAATTTCTAAATTGTCTGTTGCAGTACTAACTGCATGTATTCTCAGAGCTTAAAACTAGAGGATCACACAAATATCCTTAGAGGCAAATAACTGAATTAATATGAATTCCCTGAATCTTGCTTGACTAAACAGAATGGCCTTTTCTTGCTCAGCAGAAGCTTTTCATATGTAACTTACTCTTGGATAGAAGGAGTATCTTATTCTAATGGAGGAAGAATGATTCATTGACTTCACCATGCTTTAGATCAGGCTAAATAAAAACTATGAATCCCTGAAGGCAAATATGTTTTCTTTTCCTGGTCTGGAAAGAGGAGTAGCTGGGGAGCTCAGTAGCCTATATGCTGCATGGGACACTGGGGGAAAGTGCTAGTGATAAGATTTCCCTGTCAGATGTAGCAAGGGAAAAGCAACTTTAAAATCAGCATTCCAGAAATGAAGGAGAAATCTTGTCCCCAGGAAAGTGGGCAGAAATTTTTTTTGTGATATTCAAGAAGGCAGCAGCATTACCTCCTCACCTTATTTCAAATCTATCATTGTCTCTGTGGTATGAATCACTTCTGCTGTTGTTTTGTTGATGGCATTGGCAGAAATCTCAATTAGCAGTGCTGTGGCTGTATAAATTTCATCTATACTACCACTTGGTCTGTTTTAATCAGCAACAGAGGGAAGGAAAAAGCATTCTTAAAACAGAGAAAAGTGATTTTACAAAGTACTATATTACTTCTTTCTATGTTCTGTTTTCTTTATTTCTGTACACCCACAGAGAAAGCTTAGAAGACAAACAGGTAGGCAGACCGAAATATCCCAGTGCCAGGAAGGCCTTCCCCATTTTGATCTTTTGCACAGTCTGCTAGGACATTGCTCCCAGATGGGACAGTTTCAGTGTCTGTGTCTCAGCACACTTTAAAGCTAAAACACTCTGGGACTGTTTTCTGTACGAGGTCCGCCCGGGAACAGAACTTTTGATGTTGCTGATCTCTCTGGTGAGCATAAACTAGCAAACAAAATAGGCTTTCAGGGTCTTTTAGTTTGTTCCTCATGAAGCCTGAGAGTTTGGTTTGTTCCAGATATACACCCTGTGGCAGAAAACCAAGCAAATAAGATTTCAGCAGGAGAGAGCACACTGCACAACTGTGACAATTTACAATTGAGTGGGTTAGGATTTGTTGCTAGCGTATGGCTTAATTAAATAAAACCCAATTTTAAAAGGTTGCTCTGTGTGCAGCTGTTAATATGTAAGCACTCAGTACTGAACATAGAGAAAAGCTCCAAGGCAATTTGTTCCTTTAAACATCAAAAAATAAGCATCAAAATAGAAAAGTGGAATTAATATTTTGATTTTTTCATTCTAGTTTTATTAGTTGGAGACAGCTCCTTGGGTAGCAGATTTAAAATCTGTAGGCAAAGTCCACTGTAAAGTCTACAAACTCTTAGACCCACATTCAACAGCAGAGGGAAACAGAATAGGAGAGAAAATATTTCTACACAAGAAAAATCTGAGTTTGCCAAAGATGACTACAGTTGCTGCTATATTACTGCCAGCAGTGCATATGTTTCTTATGGGCAGCTGAATGCTTTCCATTCAGTGTGTAAGAATCCTGTTCACTTGACCTATATTAACTGGAAATGCTCTAAAATTTTCTGAAACAGAGCCATACAGAAACCTCTCAGTTATAATTACTCCCTGCTCCGTAAAATGTCTGAAGTGTTTTTTTACACGTGTACATATAGGCTATTGCTGTTAGTATCCCAATGAAGAAATAGATGCCTTCACTTAAAATTCAGAGAAAACAACTGCAAAAAAGTAATTCCAAATATGTCTAAATTGCATCCCAAGTAGGCTTTTTGGCAAGCCCAGACAATCCAGATGAGGTATACTGTGGGAGCACACTAGGTCTCCCTGCTGGCCTACGTGCCCAAATTTTCTCCTTAGAAACTCAGTCTACATACGTGTGCGTGTGTGGATGGAAAACTGCACAGACAGATTTTGTCCTACAGGGAGTCAATGTGCTCAGGGCAAGTGTCCAGGTCTGGAAACTGGGAAGGGTTCCCAGATCCCAAAGTACAGACACAGCCACAGAGAGCCAGGGTCTGGCTCCCCGGTTCTCCAGTTTTCATGCTCCAATTGTCTAAAAGGGTCTGAAAACAGACCTAAAAGGCTTCACCATCATTTGTTTTTTCATAAAAGCTGTCTTCAAGGAAGAAAAGAGAATTGTGAATACTAATGTGAAAAGCTTCGGATCTCAGCTCTCAGATCCTCATGGACCAGTTGATCAGAAATAAAAAAAAAGGACCCAAATAAGGTGCTGGATTGAGGCAGAAGATAAAAGCTCCAGCAATAAAGCACAGCACCTAAGAGTACATTTGTGAGGAAATGTTGTAGTATAGCTCTTGAACAACATCCTGTAAGCAGAACAAACAATATAATCTCCCAGACATTCCTTCCATAGGCTTAGGAGAAAGCATTCAAAAATAAAAACGCATTGAAGAGAGATAGCTATGTCCAAACAGGCAACCAAGACTGGAAAATCCACATCTTTGCTGGAAATCTATAGCCACTATGTACAGTGTTTCCTCCAGTCCAATGGATGTGTCAACTACGTAGTCTATGAAAAGATTCCTACTCTTGTAAATCACCATTTCAATGTTTCATAGGATTTCCAAGCACTTTCCACAACAAAGATTAAATCACACCAAAACTCAAATGCAGCTACTCTGTATCAAATACCTAACAGAGTGTAGAACTAATATATAAAAATAAGGACTATCACATCTCACTGAAACTCTAGAGGGTTTTTTCTTAGAGTTTTTTCACACAAAACACTGACTAAACTTTACTTTGCTTACTCGCTGGATCAGACAACAAAACAATAAATGAATATTTTATAGTAGTACAACACAATATTCTTCCATTTCCTTGACAGCGTATGATTCAAATATTTCAAAAAATAATTAGGTCAGAGTAGCTACATTTGGAGTGATAGCAATCTAATCCCTCCACTAAGGTTGCACTTTTCTCTCCATACTTCTGACAGTCAAAAGATGGTTAATGTGGTTGATAGAAATAGAAATCTTATGTGTTGATCTCCTTCAGGCTACTAGTAACTTCATCTACTTCAATGTCAGTTGCCAAGGGAACCAACAAATTGAGTCAGCGATAAACAAGGTAATCAATTTTAGTTATTTTCCTCTGCCTTTCTGTACTAAGCCAAAATGTCTTTTTATCTCAGTAAGCTGATCAAGCACAGCTTTGGTCTCTTGTTCAATTAATACAGCTCATATGAAAAACAATACTTCTGCTGCATCACAACAGTAGAGCTTGACAGCTGGGTGAACTGAAAACTAGCCATATTCGCAAATGCCAAATCAAAGCTTGCAAAAATGGCACAGCTCTTAGTAAGTGACTGTTAAGAAACGCCTCATCTTTGAAAGACAGATGGGCAGTGCGGACATATATTCTGGATTAATTTGACCTTTATTTTTCACCCACAGCTAGCTAGCCCTGAACTGAGTAACATCAAAGAAATCAATCCAGAAGGAAATAAATGGTGTGCTCAGACTTAAGAAACACCTGAAAAAACCATAAGGCAAGTCTGAGAGAGTAGAATGATAATAAGATGTGAGTCTAGAAAAACATTCTGGAGTAAATTTTTAGTGGAAGAACTCTTGCTATTATAATCTTTGCGTAGACAGCAATGTGGTTACCATTTGGAGTCCCTAAAAGAAGCAAAGAGAGATTATGACCGTCATGGCAGAACACAGTCCAAAACCCAGATATTGCTCAGTTCATGAGCAATGGAAAGTGGATCAGATGTGTTCTTGAAGTCAGGCACCCAGACTGCAACCTGTCTTTCAACTGATATATCCCAGGCTAAAGCCTGCTGAAGTCAGTGAGTTTTTACCATGAGAGTTTTGCATTAGGTGTCATCATTCAAATATGTGATAGAATACACTGACGATAAACATAATATATTTAAAAGTGGAAAAAAGTAACAGTATAAAACTTACAGAAAGAGCTACACATATAAAACCATAATACTTAATATACAATTCAGTCCCAAATCACTGATAACTACTTCCTAAAAGAATAAAAGTGTGCCTTAATTTAAAATAGGTGAGAAAAGGGCTGAAAAAATAGAAGAAAAAGTATTCATGACTAACACTAAAAAAATGAAATTCCCAGTACTACAGAGAAGTTCATATCCATGTTTTTTATTTAATGACACTGAGCTTCTACCACCTCTCTATCCTAACTACAGTTTAATATACTTAGAAATTACAGGAAGTTTATCTGTCCAGTCATTATAAAATCACACTAGAATAGTTTTGAAGTAGCAACTATGAAGGAATTTGAAATCCAAGTAATCTCTACTGACTTCAAAGAACAATTTATATTATTTCTATTTATAGGAAAGAGATTCATTACACTGTGTTGGAAGGTGAAAGTGAATACTCTTTAGCAAAAGAATTTTTTTCTGAGAAGGCTTACTTAGCAGTTTTGCACTCAAACTTTCATGAGGTCCTAGGTGTTTTCAAGTAAGGAAGGATGCTGCAAATGAGATGGCAATTGATCTCCACAGTGGTGCACTGGAGTCATACTTGATAATACTTTGTTACAGATAACTGTATTTATGCCGAGATGCTAACTGAGCCAGAAAATGTGCACACCCATCTCCTGTCAAAGACTGTTAACTATGCCATGCTGGAGAGAGAGAACCTCTTCTTACCTTTGCTATCTACATGAGTGCTGAGATCACCTGGAGACAAATAAAGGAATGGTAAAACTAGAAACTAGGAACAACAAGGTTATATATTCCAGATGTGACGAGGAAAAAGACATCAACATCTAGAACAGCTGGTTATTCCAATTCCTCTGTTGAGGAGCTCTGCTTTTTGTGCCTCTCCTACTGATAGTACAAACACATGGTAAGGTACAGAATCTTGAGTGAGTCTTCAATTCTGCCATTTTTGCAAGCTCTTCTGTTTCTTTTGAGGTAGATTTGCATTCACTTGTCAGGCAAAATTCCTTTTTCTCTTCTATTTAATATTTGATAAGGAACTGCACCGTTAGAAACCCAATTGTTTTGGAAGACTGTTTTTTACTTATTTTCAAACAGGAAGCTATATTCAACATTTTGCCTAATATATACAAATTTCATTGCTTGGCTAAAATACAGCTATACATTTAAATTTGCTCTTCAGCAAAGCACTTTAAAAATCAAACTGACCTGAAATAATTTCTTTTAAAAATATAAAAATATATCTAATAAATACAAAAATACATATGTGAATGCAAACATCATGTACCCATAAAGGTTCTAACCTTTGCAGTACACATGATCCCATCACCTGAATTTCCTTGTATATTTCCATCCCCCTCTCCTGTTGATGCTGTCAGTCTGGAAGGACCATTCAGAAACTGCTGCCAATGAGAAAGGCTGGTTATGTTGTTTCATTCATAACAGCTAGACTTAAAGGCAGCACTGAATAGGTAGCTGTAACCCTTCCTTTGCTTCTACATCTCCCCACAATGTTTAGCTTCTGAATCAGACTGTAATTATATTAAAGATAGCTTGGATTCCTTTTGATAGGCACAATTAGTATTTAGAAAATATATTGACTAATTTAGGAAAGAATGGGAATCTTTCCAAAACCATCTAGTCAGACCTGTGTCTAAACACTGGTACTCATTAACTTTATTTTTATAAGGAATAACAGATATTCACTACATTTTTATTACACACACAAAAATATCCCAGATAAAGAGATAATAAACCATTGGAAAGGCTGCTTTAAGAGTTGCCCTGGATGAATATGTAGTGGAAAGAATTAGAACTGGAAGACCACAACCTACTAGTTCTGGCTTGTTAAACTCTTACACTTGCCAAGATCTTGCTATAGGGAATGGCTTTGAACAGTCCTCATACCTCATCTCTCTGAGGTAGCTCTGCCAACCTTCACCAGGCTGGGATGTCACATCATTAAGACCAAAGAGCTGGAAAGTATTTGACAATTTGCTTAGAGCCCAAAGCACTCAGTCACATCCTAGGTAAAAAAAAATCTCTTAGTGTTTAGAATCAAAATAATTTAGAGATTTGTTTTAAGTGCCTCTCCTCATATTCAAAGATCAAAAGGTCTGTTTAGGTGCTGCATTACCAGGTTACGTTTTGTAACATTTCATCTGGCTCTTAGCCAAGAAAACAAAATATTACCAGAAGTCCTGCACCCTTCCTGTAGATTGCAATTCTACAAGTTCTATAAATATTCTAGCCAATAATAAGAAATTCTGCTTGTTATTTGTCATAATAATACATGTATCTTCTATTCTGTTTTGGGATGAACCACAAAACATGAGATTACATTCTATAAAAACTGCAGGACTTTTTTACTCAGTTTATGCTAAGATTTTTCTGCAGGTTTTTTCTGATATCTATTTTTTAAGAGAGAGGGAAATAATTTGTAAAGTTAGAGTTTGCTTACAGGGCTATTATTAAAGCATCATAACATTTATAAATCATGCTTAGCATTTAACGCTGCTCTCAGTTGCTTTGTTAATATTTCTTAAATGGTAATGTAACTAATAATACAAAGTAAAGCCATTAAAAAGCCACACATGTTTAAATATAAACCATAGCTTTAACACTCCATTAAATCTATTCTTGTGTTGACAGAAAGGAAGTAGGTAATTTAAACATGTAATTTCTCTCACTGCAGCAGGAAAAATAAAAAAAAAATTCCAGCACACACATTAGCTACACAGTCAACATTCATGCATCAAAACTTATTTTCTGGTAGAGTGGTACATTGCAGTCATCAGCCTGTATTTAGTGGGTCTCAGGAATCATGGTCCCTTAGAATTTCCTTTGATTTAACAATTTAGGCTGGACAGATGAAGGAGAGATCTAAAGAACAGAAAACGAAATTTAGAAGTTGTGGTAATTGGTGGTCTTGGGTGACAAGGTTCAGTAGATGGCCCAACCTTTTAGTACTCAGCAAATTTGGTTAAACTTCAGCAGTAAGAGAAATATGCAAAGTAAATTTAAATATATGGCGGATGTGCTGTCAGCACCTTCAAGTGCTTTAGCCTCTTTCCTTCTGGATTAATTTTATACTGATTCCTTGGTAGCAATGACAGCCCATTGCTACTTTTTTTTACCTGCATGGCAGAGCAGTAAACTGTGATGCAAAACACTGAAGAGATTTTTTTTCTAGGGTGTGACCTCTGGGGAGGTTTAGCTCCTGGGAGCTGTGGCAATACAGTTTGGAGCGACAGAAATTCAAGTCCCTTCAGTGTCTAAACAGTACACCATGCAAGGTCTTGACCACAAACATCACATGGCCATCAGAAGTATTTTCCTTTGGTTCAGGAGTGCACTTTTAATGGTTACCACTTACCGTGCCTTGGCTCAAAACATGGGGAGAGCTAAGTGCATCCAACCTTGTTTCCTTTCAGACAATGCTGATCTGGAAGAGCTATTCCAGTCACTAATATGTGTTCTGGCCAACTGGGATGACTAGAGGTTGTCTGAAGTAAAACTCCTGAATCATGTGTGTTGCAGATATTGTGTCCTCCTCATCAGCAGTTCTACCATACAGATCCTCTGCTTTCCTCTCCTCACGTGCTGTTTGCTCTCACAGGCACTGCCAGTGGCAGCATCTCTCTGAAGCTTGTGCTTCCTCCCTAAGCAGAACTGGCTCCAGAATTGGTGAATTGCCCCCAAAATACAGGGAGCTTCAGGTTCAAGACAAGACTTATTTGTACTCCAGGGTTATAACCTCTCTTTCTGTGGGTACTCCTTCACAGCTAAGAGGAGATGAGAGGACTGTGAAAGACAATCTGCTGAGCATACAGAAGAGCAAGATCTCCTGCAAAAGAGGTGGCAGCGACAAACAGGAATGGGAAGAACTGTGGCTCTGAATCACGATTCATTTTCATTTCAGGGCACTGCAGTTTCATTTTACCCTTTCTTCTGGGTATAATCCTCTTCCTTATCCCTCTCCCTACATGTCTTTTTCTCTCTTTTCATTTGTATTTGCTTATTCATGAGGAGGAATTGGTCCTTGCAGAAACAGTTATCTCATCTAGTTTGTAGTCCAGCTAAGGCATAGCTGACTGAGGGACGATGCAACAAAGAAGGCCCTAGTTAAGTGGTTAAAAGCTTGTGAAGTCCAGTCCATTGTGGGATAAATGAGTAACCTCAGCAATTCTTTAACAAAGATTTGCACCAAAATAAATCTGGATCCACACCTGAGTCTTCTTTTAAAAGCATTTCAAGGCTGACAAGTCAGGTTTATCTGTTGCACCTCCTATGCAGCCAAAACTGAATAAGTGTGATCATTTTTTTAAAGCGACCTATACTTTCATCATTACTCTCCTTCCTCACCCTTGATTTCATCTCTTAAATGACCATTGGTATGTAGTTAGACTGGAATCAAACAGTAAAATATTTATCTGCAAATAATGGCAATCTTCTTAAAAGCACCAGATGTGGTTCTTCACTCTGGATTAGGTTGAAAATCCATTTATAAGAATTATCATAATCTTTATGTACTCTGGTTAGACTTTGAGTTAATGTTTTTATCCTCCCATAATAAGTAAGCAATTTAAGGTATTCAACTTAGTCATTTATGCTGCTGTCAGTAACTTTAATGTTTCCCAAACTGATACAAATGAAGGTACAGCCCACATCATCACTCAAGGTTTTAGAGAACTCTATTTCTTAAATCTACACAAATGGTTATTTTTCACTTTTGAATTTAATACAGGCAATGTAATTCTTTAATCTTTCAGAATCATTGTCTCTATTGTCTGAAACAGAAATAGCAAGTGCCAGCACACAAACCTACCACCACAATAACTTTATAACTAATCAAACAAGAAACTGAGCATTTATTTCCTACCTGCTTCTAGAGTTCATAAAGACCAGAGTCTGCCTTTTGCTAAACAAGCTGTGCTCCCTTTAAAGATGTCCATGTAATTATGAATGAAACCATGATATCATAACCTAACAAAGAGATACAGAATAATTTTTAAGCAGAAAACTGAAAGCAATACCACCAGAAAATCAGGGCTGCCTTATTTATTTCAAAGCACTATTGGCCCTTGGATTTACTGGTTGCAGACATGATTTTTCAGATTGCAGACATGATTTTTTGGATGTGTACACTAGGCTCTAATTTTGCTCTGAGCTCCATATTTTCTTTTACTGTTGTTTGTTTTTTTTTAATATATATGTATATGTTTGTGAGATGGAATTGGAAATCTGCCTTGGATAAAGGAAGATGTCTGTCTGGAGTAGATTAGTATTTGCACTCTGATTTGCACATGTGTGGCTGTGAAAAAACACAGATAATTCTCACAAGTCATCCACAATATCAGAAAAGGTATTCATAAAGTGATAATACTTACCATGTGCAATCACTGTGGAATCTAGACCTATCTAACCACTATTTCACTAAGATTTGAAAGCACTGAAAACTATTGAATACCCACTTATTTCTTAATCTATTTTGTGCCGGTGTACACTGTGAGATATTTTATTATGTGATGTTAATGGCTACTTTCCTAGAGAAATTAATGACACCTTACAACATTCAATGGGAGGGGGAAAGGGGGAAAGAGAAAATAAAAAGAAGGTAATTGCTATGTTTTTAGCTTGGACTACCATTTAGACTCAAATATTCAGTGTAATGTTTTGCAATAAAATGGTGAGGAAATTTTATCTCCCCTTCAGGATTAGTTGGTATACCCTGTTGTCAGCTGCCTGTTTTAGGATTCAAGTTAATTTTTTAAAATAAGTCCTACAGGCAGTAGTCTTCACTCTCTGATGAAAGACAGTGAGCTCATTTGCATGGTGAGGTTTAGCTGAAGCCTGCGACAGTTTTACAGCACTATGTCTGACAGCTTGCAAAATAGAGCAGCCTCTGCAGCTTTTTGAGAATGATAATTACATAGTTTCATTTCATTTATTTAGGATGCCCAGACACAGTTATCTTTAGATGGTTGAAATTGCCTGACACTGAAAAATAATTCCACCCTATTTTAGTTGTAATTCATCTGGCTGGAATAATTCTGTATTTCGTACCCCTGTGTCACCCTTTCCTGTAAGTAACTGATCTGAATGACATTAAATAATATAATTCAAAAGAGAAACAAACTTCATGTTTGAATCCTCAAATGTTGAGGTTTCCACTACAGGAAAGATTGTTCTTCATGTTCAGTATTGACAGACCTCACTCATTAAGTGACAATCAAAAATGGCAAACAGAAATAGCTGCTGATGGATGACTGTCAAACTACACAGCGTGAAGGCTGACAGCTTCCCTACAACACATTCAGAGATAAAACTTCCTCGTCTCTGCACAGTGATACCCAAATCTCATCTGAGAAGCACAACCAAACCTGTCCTGACAACAATTTCTACTAAGCAAACTTCCACTAGCAGCCACTTTAAGGAAAGTGTTGTCAAGTTATCCACTTTCATTCTTTAATTGTCAGTTAATGATATGAATCATCCAGTAATGAATTTTGCCCTGTGTCCTTCTGAAAGACAAAGGTTCAGTACCATCAATGCCTCACAGAGCAGTGAGCTGGAGAACCACAGGAGCCAAGGAAATTCAACTTGGTCTTGACAGATATTTCTGCAAAAGCAGCAGAAGGCAGACCGTCTGCTATTGCTAAATTTAAAATAAAAATGAAGAAAATATTCAGAAAGGATAAAATTCAGACTATTTAAGGACAACTGGGACTTCACTGTGCGCTTGTTTCTCCAGGTCATTGATGAAGACTTTGAACAAAACCTGACCCTCACTGGTGTTATGGACCTCCACCTCTGATTTTTTCCCACCCTGAAAAGTAGTAATTAAGCCTTACTCTTTACTTCCTATACCTTAATCAGTTTTCAGACCACAGAAGGACCTGTCCTCCAAACCTGTAGCAATTTACAAAAGAAAATATACTCAGAAATTCAACTCAACTCTAAATAATTAGAAATAAAGAAAGGGACCCTTTCAAATTTTTTTCATGAGTTACATACACGCATGGTTGCAGACTGAGAACCAGATGTTAATAGGATATGCCAGGGGGAAGGAGGGAGGAAGGGAGAGTGGGAAAGAACCTCTGTGCCTTGTTCGTTGCCTCTTTTTTTGGCAGTGAGACTGCCACAGAAACCCATGTGGTGATGAGGAACATTACACAGTGCAAGAACACTAGAGGTGGTCTAGTGCTCACAGGAACACACTCCAGTATTTTAGAGGCACTCCTGATTTAATAAACAACGTTGTAAAAGGAGTTATATAAGTAGCCTAAGAATAATTTATTTGCAGCATTCTTGATCATAAAAGATGCCAGAAAGACAGCTGTAGTGAAAGACCTCACAAACAAAAACAGGTAAGATGCTACAGAATCTGTGATGTTAGAAAAATAAATGGCTGGGACAAATCAGTGGTATCTAGAAAAACCTGAAAAATTTTAAGACTATAGCTTGACCACTTAAAAATATGTATGTTCCCCAGCTGTAATAATAGAACAGGGAAGCTGCTGATAAATACAAGTAAGTAAGCCCTAATAAACTGCAAAAAATGATTGAGAAAACTCACAGTTATACCAGAGGAAAAATTCTTCCCAGTAGAGGTACCCCAGATGACAGGCATAAGTCGGTTGCCCCAAAGGCTCTTCCAAAATTGGTAGTGGTGATAAAGCTCATAAAATACCTGCATAAGTATAATATGAAAACACACAGCAAAGATCCCTCAGAGAACAATCATCCCTCTCTGGTCAACTGTATTTTTTAAGCATGCCCACCAAATGGTAGATTATGGATTTAGTTAATATGTTATTTGGCTTCCAAAAAAGAAACAAAATGGTTGCAGACTCAGAGGAAATGGCAACATATATTAGAATGTAGCTAGCAGAGAAAACAAAAGCAAAGCTCTAAAGAGCAAGAAAAAGGGACTATCAGACTTGGAATTCTTGTTGAAGAATGGCATTTGATGGGCCATGGACATATAGGACATGATGAACCCTATGTTTCTTTGTGAGAAACATGACTTAAAAATTCTGTTGTCACTTTGAAGGTATTTTCTTCTTTTGTGCCATCCTCAAATGCTGCATCTGTGTTGCCTATACAAGTTTTATTTCTTATGCAAGACTGGCTGAGACTAAATATTTCTTCATATTGAGCGGACCACTGTAATGAAAAGAATAAAATTACCACACTTGGAGACTCTCATGATCTTTTAGGTATATTCAAACTTACAACAGGAATCTTTGACAGAAATGTATTATAAGAGGACTTGAAAGTTGGTATTTTAAATAAAGTCCATTTGTGCTTAACCATTTGAATTCTTATCATATTCTGTTCCTAAAGCCTGCAGATCAAACACAATTCTTTCAATGAAGCTTGTTTGAAAAGAAGTTAAGAATGCAATGTGGCACTGCAGAGATTAATGGAACTACCATGTTCCAAGGTAGCATGCAACAAAATTGCTAAAAGCTGCCCTTTAGCACTAATACATCTGTGCTTGAGACAGAAATGATCATGTTTTTCTTCATACAGTATAATTTGGTTAGGAAACAAATTTGATTATTCTTATAATCTTTCTGCATACTAATGATTTGAGAAGAGTATCCGAACATATTTATCTCACTAAGCAGTGTAGCATGGTTGGCATGGCACTGGTTAGGAGAAATAAGGGTATATTTTGAGTAGTGAGCTCTCAGGACTCACCCTTCCTTGTATCTCTGTATCTTAGCATGGAGGTCTACATGGGCCATAGACACTGCTTGGTGACACTGCTTATACTTGCCAGTATATAGACTTGCCAGTTACCCCACTGCACGCAGAAGTCATGCAACAGTAATGCAATAGTCATACCTGTGCATCCCTGTTATCTAGGTATGAATAGCTTCAATGATAGGTCTTTTCCTGGAAGACTGCAGTTTTTGTTCCACAACTGAAAAAGAGAAGCTGAACTGGAAATTATTCAGAAAAGAAGTCTAAGAATGATCCTGAGATCCATTCCTTAATCCTAGCTGGACAAGATGAAATGGTCTATAACTTTATACATGAGGAGATTCCTAATACCAGACAATTCCTTCATCAAGCACAAAAGGCATAATAGAATTCAACAATTAGAAGCTGACACTAAAAGACCTTATTATTTTCAACTGCTGTAATGCTCAGTATGTGTACACAGTGGATTCTGTTAGCTGAACTATTTAGTTTAAATAATTGATTGGATATTTATCATCACGGTACAGAAATTACTGGCTTATAAACATTTGTTTTGCAGCAAGTCAGGCTGATGTATTATAAGATTTGGCCTTTGCTCTCAAAATCTATGACTATGCTGTTTTTATGGAAGAGCAAATGCTGCCTTCTGGCATTCTGGGTGGCTTCGAATATACTTCTTTCCCCCTGGTCATTCTTACTAAACAAGTTTGGCACTATAAGCAGGTTCCCAGTGACAGTGATGTCAGAAAGTGAGTAAATAAGATAAATAAGAAAAATGAGTGAGGCAGCACCTTGAAGAGTCTACCTACCATTTAAATGGTGCTTTTGTCTCAAAGTACTTTGCAAAGATTTATGACATGATTATCATCATCATTTGAAGGCTAGAGAGATTTGGAACTTGTCAAAAGTTGTGTATGAAAACTTTAAAAGGGAGCCCAGCTGTCTTTCCAGTCCCCAACCCTGGGCAGAGGGCCACAGTGCCTCCTGTAGAAACATTACAGATACGTTTGAACCATTGACAAAGATCCTGATCTGACAGAGAAACTGATAGATCATTTACTCAAAAGCATAACTGTGAACTTCATGAATGCCCAGCTGTAAAGTATAAGCACAGAACTAACACAGACTGGAAAATAAATATTAAACAGGGAAATAAAAACAGATATTAAATGGAGGTAGCACTCTTACACCAGAATTTCTCTTCATACTATTCATACTGGACAAACAAGAAGGAGACTACCAGTTTTGCTCCAAAACTTCATCACAATAAAAGTAATTTAGCACAGCTGAACTGCAAAATTCTGTCTTCAAATGAGTTCCCAGTTTTTATGATTAAAACTTGTCTATTTTAAGGCTAGAATGAATAAATGATACCCAGGCAGTAATATAACACAAGGAAGACAGAAACAGCTCACCCATTATACACAGTTTAGTGATCCATTTGAAATGGGGAATGGGATTACCATATTGCAACATACTATTGAGCCCACTAAGTGACAAGAAAGACAAGGCAAAAAGTTAGTGACACAAGGTTTAGCATCCCTGTCCCATATCCAGCCCAGAGGTGTAGCAGAAATGCAAGTCTATGCAGCACAGCTGGAGCAGAAGCACGTCTGCCATGTGTAGATCCTACAGGAGCAATCACTGGCAATTCCCATATATACAGCAATGCACAGCTGAGTATTGCTATTGAGGATATGTCCTAAACACTAGGGATGTTTCTATTCTAAAAACAGAAGTCATGTCCTGCAACACTATATTCCATTCTTGAACCATAACTTCACTATTGAAATAAGTGTAATAAGCAATATATCTGCTGAATCAGGCCCAATGACTAGGTACACAACAGAAAGGCAACAACGCTGAGTGTCTTTGTCATCATTGGGAGTGGATGGCAGCAGTGACTGTAAACAGCAAATGTTTCATTTGAACTGGCATAAATTAGGAACAAAGAAACGAAGAACTAGTAGCTGGATTAACAAAAGCATTCAAAGACTTTGTCATCACTCTAGGTACCTAAATTAAAAAAAAAAAAAAAAGAAGTCCTGTGCTACTGCCATCTACACATGAAGATGTCTACCAATCCTTGGTGCTCAAATTTCAAGATTAATGTTAATTAGGATATGGAGGATATTACCATGATACAATTTTTTTGGCAGTTTTGATAATACTAGGCAGCTTAATGCCTTCCTTAAAATTTGAAAATACCAAGCAGCTACTGTGTTTCTCCTCCCTGCTGAGGACTATATTTGTACAGGTTTTCAAAGCACACCTAATAGATCTCTACGTGGGAAAATGGCGTTCTCATTTGTCTAGGAGCTGTGTGTGGTGAAATGCATTTAAATGGAATAGTGCCTGATATGACCTCAACACCCACCTTTGTCTCCCAGAAACAGGAGCTAATTGACAGGTGGTCAAGAGCTCTCTGAACACTTTCTGTGGAAGGATGTGGCAGTCAGCATGATACTGCATTTTCAGCTGTGTGGACAAAAGTACTGTTGCTTCTTGCTATTAGCAGTTTGTGTAAGTACATTAATCTAATTCTTTAGTAGTTGCTCACCTTTTATAGTTTTTACCTGAGGTTTTTAGACTTCAACTGAAATATGAAGCACATTTGTGTATATTTTTGTGCATAGTAACCTGAAAACACTCTCCACTTAGAAAGCCCAACCTGACACTGAGCAAACTGTTCGCATGAGGTTTAGATTATTAAACTTAAGTGTTGAACTGTGATAAGACAAGAATTTTCTTTGCGACATCTTAAGGTAAATAATTGCATCCCCATGGTTTAACTCCAGCACTCAGCAATGGAGGCACACTGAGACACTTGCTTCCACTCCCTCTTCCCTTCCAGAGAATAACCCGAAAAAAATCGCAAGGGAACTGAATGTAAATCAAATACAAAGGAAAAAGCTCTTGAGTCTTTATCCAGAAAGGATTACTGCCATTCCCTTGGAGTGCAGAGTATTTTCACCCTTTGCTTCTCTGCTTGTTGCAGAATTAGATGCATGTTTCCCCTAATGCCGATAGGAAACTATCCATTCGTCCTTCATCAGTGCTAAGATAAGGTCTTCAGCCATTTTGTTTAAACCTTTTACTTGCTATGGTAGAAAAATACAAGCAGCGTGGTTACTGCTTTTGAACTTAGCTTTATCACATTATTCATGGTTGTTTACTACTGCTAGTGGGAGAAACTGGTGGCAATAACCTCTGTTAAAGTCCTGTTTCCTAAAAAAAGAAAACCAACCGTCATCAGCATGGGGAAAAGCTCTCAGATATTCTTCACATAACTAGCATTTCAAGCACAGCTCCTTCCTCAATTTTTCTTTTTTCTTCAGAGCAAAGCCAGCAATGTCTCTATATCCGGTGTCTCCTTAAGCCTTCTTTTACCTGTCTGCTTATTTCTCTAAAGAAAAATCAACTTTCTGTAAAGAATGGTAAAATCTGTCCTTATTTTCAACAGTGATGTGATTCTATAGGATAGACACTTCCTGTTTTGATTTGTCAGTTATGTGAAGGATCTTAACAGCTTTTTACAGTTATTGTAAACCAAAAGAAGTGTTTATGTTCTTCAATGATGTTAGGTATGATTTCCTGGTGCTGAATTCCCAGTAATTGTAGTCAAGATTTTTCAGAGAAGACACTCTACATGCCTATTGACTGGCACATAGTCCAAAGACCTTAAATGCACAAAAGAGTTTATTTTCCTAGATGTGCAGATGTAGAGTCATTCTTTAGCCAATATTAATCAGGCTCTACTAATTAACTTTGAAAGAACAGATTAGAATTCACTGAATACTTATAAATTTTTTTTTCTCTGTTCATCACATTCCCTCAAGTTGTATTTTTAGTTATTGGTTAGTATTTTTCCACTAAGAAGAACAGGAAAAATATTCTTGACTTTTCATTTAGTCAAAGCTTGTCAGTGGAGATACATTAATACCCACTTGGATGCAAGGAACAAAAAAAGGTTAATAAATGTTCTGAAAAATAAAGCAAGTATTTACCAAATAACCTACTTTTCAAATTGTTTTCTAAGTGATTTTTGTGTTAAGGCTAAAAAGTAACTCACTAAAAAAGAATGTCTGATTCCAATTCAGAAAGATGCTGCAGCATCTGCCCAGAACTGCACCAATTCAATGCAAAAAACATACAAGATCTCACTCCTATGAGCAGAGGTGCAGGATAAAGCCCATGGTAGTATAGCATAATTTCTTTAATACCTATATTAGCCAAATACAAAACAGCATAAGATTTCTCTCCTTTTAATGGAACTGTTGCATTCACACTTGCCTATGAAAGAAAAATTAGACACAAAACGTAAACTGAGACCAACCTCCCTTTTTCATACATAATTTATTTTCAGTTAACAGCATGGAAACATTTCAGCTTATAGGCTAAAGGGAAAAGCAGGGGAATTTGCTGTTCAAAATTAAGTAACTCACCTTCCAGGATTTTTGTGCTTTCTGTCTGCCCAGACACAGTATGCTCATCTTTTTGTATTGAAACAGATTTATTTGTGCTAGACACACATGGCAAAGAAATGGTAGTTATGTGAAGCAAGTAATTTGAAAGTAAAGAGACAAAAGTGAAGCACTGAAGATGATAGTTTAATGCAGTAATAAAGATTTTTATAGACTGTGAGATTCAAAAGGAAAATTCACAATGACTTTTGATTAATTCAGTTAATTTCTTCAGGGAGTCACCCTCACATCTCCTCAAATGTATTACACTTGAAAGACAAGAGGTTCTTGCCTTCATATCATTAGCTCAAGTCACTCCTAATGGAACAAAAATCTGTTTCCATGTGTGCAGAATTGTGACCAACTGAACTGACATGATTTCAGGTATACTGTTATTTATACACCAATTGCATCACTGGTTCAGATTCAAATTTCGGTTACACTGACAAATACAAAGGGATTTCCTATAGATAAAAAGGATTTTTATGATTTATGCATACATAAATGAGAAAAATATCTGGCCCAATAGAGAACTATAGATAAATAAAGCATGCAGATAAAAATTTAAAGACAAAATCAACATAAAACTTAGGAAAAGGAAACAAAAAGACACTAAAAGACCTCAAACTCATTTCAGAGTGTGGTTAAGAAAGTATCAGAACAGGTGCTGTGTCCTAATTACAGTGTAATCAAGACAGTAGTGGTCCTTCACTCTTCTGACAACTTTTCAAACAAAAATGAAGATGGTGTATAAACATTTGCCCACAGGCTGGCAACACAAGAACCATGTCAGTTAACAAGACTGAACAATAATTGAAGGAGCTTTGGAAAGACCATTTCTGTGCCTGGGGAAAGGGAAATCTGTACCATATAACAAAGCATTATGAATGTCACTGGGCAGGAAACAACATCAATACTTTTTTAAAAATTATTTTTTTATTTAGCTCAGATGCTGACAACAGCTGCTAATCACTTCTTTCACAGTGGAAAAGACTGTATCTTCCATCCATAAACACCTCTTGTTAGTGTATTATTCTAGGTAACAATAAGGACATAAACATCACAACAACTGTGGGAAGAGTTAAACTTCAGATCAGAAGGAAAAAGAAAATCTATTCCAGTTGTTTTTCTGTGTTGCCTTTTCCACAGTTCTGAAAAAAACAGGCTGAAAGAAACATCTTCCTGCCTGATGTAAATACAGATTTCTTCAGCAATCTTGACTTTGGCAATAACAGGTCATTCTTCAGATGGGGTTTTCTAGAGAACAGATTTTAGAAATTACATCTGCTGCCTGCCTGTGCTAGCTGGAAATTCAATTCATGCACCCGATTCTATTCCCAATAGAAATTTTTAAAAAATGGCACATTCATATAAGTGTTTGAAAAAGCTAAATCTCATATGACTCATACCTCTCTTCCTGTCAAAATAGATTAATAGTCCTGTTTATCCAAGCAGCACATGCAGCACCACTAGTAGGAGATGGGCTTTCCCACACAACTCAGGCAGTGAACAGTGACACCAGGACCTAAATGCAGAACACTAGAATGCCGCCAACCTTTTTAATTTTTTCTTTCAGGAGAAAAACACATGAGTGCCTGGGGTGGGAGATACCGGTCTAATGCTTCAGGAGTTGGGTAGCCTTCAACTAGCCCTCTCTGTGCTCCTCTCAGATCCAGCTGATAAGGCCAGACAATTCAGACAAATGGTTAGCAGCCCACTGAAAGATGAGTAGCAAAGTTTGATTTATGCAACAGATCCTGGACATCTGTAGGGATACAATGGAAAAGCCTTTCAGTTCCTGTAGCTTGTTCTGGTCTTTGGAAAAGGGATTTGAATCTTGGCATTTCTCCGGAAGCCTTTGGAGGGTCTCTAATCCTTCAACAGAGGGGAAAACAACACTCTCAGCATTTGAAAAGTGATTCCTGTCCCACTGGGAGAAGAGGGGTTTTAAACTTCTGCTTTCAGGAGAAGATTCTCAATTCCATATCCTAAATGGAGATGGCAAAGTGATACCTGTCTAACTATAGCATATGAAAAAGGCTGAACAGAGATGTATGCAGAAAGTTTGCATGGATCTCCATTATACTGGACTTCTGGATCTGATTTAACTGTAGAAAAGCCAAGTATTGCAACACTTAAGCTTCTTTTTTGGATCTAGCCCCAGATTTATACATATAATCATTGCTAATCTGTTTTACTGTGTTTGCAAAATAAACTGCCCCACAGAAAGTTCTTCAACACATTTTAGATGTGGTGGCTAGTCCTCTTGGGACAGAAGTGGCCAGCAGCTAAAGCACTTATTTGTCATTGTCCTTATTAAGCACAAAGACTCTGCATTTAAACTCACACACGCCATTAAAATATTGTATAACTGTGTTCTAGCTACAAGCAGAGCCTGGCATTTGCAGTAGTTTCTGTTCCCAGCAACATGGAACCCTACCTCCCAAGGTGGAAAGAACCCACAGTTCTCCTTTGCAGGCAGAACCCACCTTCTCCCTTAATAGCACCTGCTGCACTGGCACAGTGTGTACATTAGAAACTAGATGGACAACAGCAACCTAACAGAGGCTGAGGACAAGACACAAATGTCCCAACTCCCAATTATTAAAAGCCATGGGAATCTAGACAAAGAATTTATCCCATGTCCCAGACTGCAATCCAAACCCCAGGGATGCCACGACTGAGACCTAGAAGAGCTTCATTACAGGCTCAGCGTGCTCAGCATGTGCATGTCCCCTAGTTCTGCAGAAAATACCCTTATTTTATGTAAAATGTGGACACTGTTTAACAAGATAATGGGGATCCCTGTTAATTTCTAAATATGTTGTAGGCACTACCCTGGAAAGAGGCTGCTGGAGGGGGTCAGGCAACTATATAGAAAGAAATGGAATTTAACACAAGGAACAATAACATTTACTGGTTATCATCTGCTACATTATCTTTGAGATGTGACACAACTGGTTTTGATTTGATTCTGGAGTTTATAATAGTTGTGCCTGCCAAAGTGGTACAGTTCATAGCTATAGCCTACATACTGCCTTAACAGAAAGAGCTCTGGATGTGTGAATGCTCAAGGTTTGTTTGCTATTAACAAAAACAGCAGCAGGTACCACCTTACTGAGTGCATAAATTTTATAGATAAGGTTTTGTCTTGGTTTAACCCCAGCCAGCAACTAAGCACCATGCAGCTGTTCACTCACTCCCCCCCACCCAGTGGGATGGGGGAGAAAATCAGGAAAAGAAGTAAAACTCGTGGGTTGAGATAAGAACGGTTTAATAGGACAGAAAAGAAGAAACTAATAACGATAATGATAACACTAATAAAATGACAACAGCAATAATGAAAGGATTGGAATATACAAATGATGCGCAGTGCAATTGCTCACCACCCGCCGATCGACATCCAGTTAGTCCCTGAGCGGCGATCCCTGCCCCCACTCCCCCCAGTTTATATACCAGACGTGATGTCCCATGGTATGGAATACCCCCTTGGCCACTTTGGGTCAGCTACCCTGGCTGTGTCCTGTGTCAACTTCTTGTGCCCCTCCAACTTTCTCACTGGCTGGGCTTGAGAAACTGAAAAATCCTTGACTTTAGTGTAAACACTACTTAGCAACAACTGAAAACATCAGTGTGTTATCAACATTCTTCACATACTGAACTCAAAACATAGCACTGTACCAGCTACTAGGAAGACAGTTAAGTCTATCCCAGCTGAAACCAGGACAGGTTTGAACATTCTTTGTATTGCCACTACTCTATCAATTCCCTATATTTTACCTTTTTTCCTCTCCTGCATGGTACAATTTGGCCTACATTCACATCTTTAACTGCACCATTTTATTATGCTCAGCATTTTCTTTATTCATCCCATATTTCTGAATGCATGCAAGTTAATAGGAACCATGCATTGAACTTTCAGAAATGTTCTGGGGGATGGGCCTACTTCCTTTCTCTGCCTATGCAACACACAAAACCAATCTGCAGACACATGCCAAAAAAAACAAAAAAGAAAGCAAATTCACCCACATAAAAATAAATAAAAATAGACAGGTCATCATTAGCCCCAAACCAGATTGGTTTTAGGCAAGTTTTCCCAATACCACAATACCACAAAAGACAATATAAGACAACAAAGGAAAAAGAACTTAATGTTCTCAAAGAACTTTTTTCAACATATTTGTGAATTGGATAATTTTACAGCACTGAGTGCAAGAAAATGGACCAAGTGTACACACTAGTTGAGAGCCACCCAACTGAGAAAAGATGAAGGAAGGAAGAACTAGAGACGCTGGTGAATGGTCTACTCTCTAGCTATAAAAAGGGGATGGTAGTTGTGTAGACTCTTGAAGATAGTAGGACCATCAGGGCTAGGAGGCAGAACACAGGAGCACAGGACACAGTGGACTTGAAAGAGTCAGTTGACCTGGGAAATGCAAAACAATACCTGAGACACAGAAAGAGTGGCTAGTTAAAATCTGGAAGAAAAGTATCAAGAATTTGCTTCGAAAATTACAAGCTGTTCTAAAAATGGAAAGGGCACGAATAGCTAAAACATTTGCAGCCACTTGGATAATAGCTGCAGATATGCATTACCCCTTTGCAACAGTATAGCCATTGGTAAAGGATGTTAAATGATTATCTGCTAGGTGAGATAGCATGAATAAGGACTGAGCTCCATAGCAAGCAGATTTATTAAGACCTTAACTAAAACCTTAGCCACCTGGTGGTTAACAAGACATCACTGGGATGTGTGTGTGCCACTTGCTTCCCTCACAAAAGCTTTGAAAATTCTTTAGTTTATGGGGACATAACAGAGATCAGTTAAAACAGTGTGTGTGAACAGGGAATGATGATTGAATATTTCTTAAAATACAAGAAATAAACAAGGCTTTTCTCTGAAGTTATTAGGATGTTTGAGATGATAGGTTACAGAAATACATTTTAATTACACTGAATCTGTTGATGGAACTCACCATTCCAGCTTATTGAGGAGGCCAAAGGGATTGGACCAATTCAAGTAATATAGACCATCTACCCCTACTTATGCAGTCTCCAGCTCGTTGAGTCCCTAACCTACTGACTGTATAAAGCTGGGAAACGTGGTAGGGGAAAGTCTATGTTTGCATTTCTCTTATGCTCTCTGAGAGCTTACCCCTGGTGGAGACCAGGATACTTTTGTCTGATTCAGTACAGCTGTTTTTCAATTGGATCAAAAGGAGATGATATAGGCATGAAAACTTTAAATGGGACAGCACACAAAATCCAGAAACCCAATACAGTGCAAACTGTCTGACTGCGAGCTCTCCTTTCCTTCTGCAGAACAGCTTTCTTGAGGCTTTCCTTTCAAGACTTATTGTCATTTCCCAATTCATAGACTTGGACTCAGAAAATAAAATGAGCACAAGTCTTTCTACAGACTGAAACTGCATATTTGCTTTCAGTGGTAAGGATTTAGAACTATAAAGCAGGAACTGACCCACTACATATTAAACTGAAAACACTTTAAGTTCATTAAATACTACAAAGGGAGTCAATGGAAAAAAAATCTGCTTTGCTTTGCTTGACTTAATATCTTACAAATCCTTTGAGACTCTCCTCTTGAGATTGAACCAAGGTCCAGCATAATTTTGCAACAGCCACAGCTTGACTGATGAAGCACATTCCAACCCAGATATACAAAGATGGTATTTTTATTTTTACAGTTTAACTAGAGGAAGAGAAACTGTGAGTTCACTGAGCAGTGCCTTCCACATTTTTAACCACATAGATTTCATGGTGGTTACAGTAGTAAGGATCAAGTAGGAGCTGATGCCATCTGATTGTGTCTCTCTAAAACTGTAGTAGGACAAAATACAGTGTCTCTACCATTAAGTTCTCTATAAAATTCAATGCCAAAAGCTATTGTTTAATTATTTCTGGAAGGTAAGGTGACCCAAATAGTCTTGAATTGAGGTGCTTTTATTGTATGTGATTTTGCTATAGAAAAACTTGGGAAATTTTCCCCTGAAGTTAAAAGCCAGAAAAATACAATACTTCATATGCTTTCAAAAAAGACAATGGACTGACTGCTCTGAAAGGGTAGAGTACAGAAAAGTCAAGCAATTGGTAGATTTTTTTGCTACTCCCCAAGTAAGCTGTTTCTCCAAACAAAGCATCATCTCTCCTGCCCTCAGGTTCTTGCTCGTTCAAAAGACAAAAACAGAGCAACCAGATAATCCAAACTGTAGGTAACATGAAAGAAAAGGGCAGTTACTGTGATGCTCTTGCCTTTGTACCCATCAGCTTGTTTAAGATGCCTTGGTCTAATGAGAAAAATCAGACATTTAAGTTCTAAACTACAAAGAGATTCTTAAAAATGAACACAGCTCTCACATTGCAACTCCTTTTTTTTTTTATTTCCTCTTCATGCCTTACTCATGTGTTTAAGGCTGCTCACTTCAATATGGGGTATGATTTTCCCCCAAAATTAATAATTTAATTCAATGTTTCTTTAATACTACAAAGAGAAAGCTTTGGGAAAGCTCAAACATTTGGGCTACACACTTCCCATACTTCATAGCTCAGAATCATAACTGGCATGTCTGAAAAAATTATGACTAAAAGTGTTTAAGAAGGTGACGCAGAGCATCTGAGGCTAGGTGAGGAAGCCCACAGAAACCCATGCACAACTTTAACATAGTTATGAACTTTACTCTTTTTCACACTGAATTCCAAAAGCCTATTCAGAAATTTTATTAACAAAGTATAAAATATGTTTGCTCAGTACATCAGTAACCACAATTAAAACAGCTGCAATAAATACAGCAAAAATGAATATTCATGATGTGGTACAAACCTTTTTTAATGGGATCTGAGTGTGCTTCCACCCAAAAGGGAAGTTTCTACATTCCCTTGGGCTGGCAGCAATGCTCAGGTGGCCCCACAGTCAGCTGTTACGAAAGCTTCCCCTTAATCTAATCCTGAAACTGTACCCTTAGAAGCATTTAATCAAGATCATATTCAAAATCCCAGCTTTTTTAATCAATAAAAAATGACATAATTTTACTTTTGAAAGTGTAAATATGGAAATGGTTTCTGGTTCACATAATGCAGATTACTGGAAATAGGCACCTATGGAAAGTGATTCATGCGACTACTTTAGTGATGTACCTCTGAAGGAGAAGAATTGTACTTGAGAAGTAGCTGTTTCTCTCCATGATTATAAAGGCAAGCCAGCACTATCTCCAATGTATGCTGTACACCTCTAGAGTTATGTGAGTTCACATGATCCTAGCAATGTCTTGTGCAGTTTCTACAGCAGTTTTAACCTCTTCAGAAAACCTTGAAAATCCTTCCTTAGCTCTTTCAATTTGATGAAGGTAGCCTGTGACTGAATTTCTGATATCATTCTGGCCCAAACCATTTGAATCTTGCCTACTCTTTTCCTTGCAACAGATGGGAAACAGCTGTTTGATGGGAAAACACTGCCCAAGCACCTGAACACATCTTCTTTCTCCACCCCCTGGCAGTGGCAACACATCCCAGAAAGTTGGGCTGATGCTGCTCTTGAAACAAGGGGTGAGAGGCAGGGTATACTGCTGCTGCTGCTGCTGCATCTTCCTCCCAGGTTCCTCTTTTGGCCATCCCTACCTGTCCCTGCCCGTGGGTGTGAAGAGCAGCAGCTCAACTCTGGATGTAGTAGCAACACTCTTGATGCCAGCTTCTCCCTAGGACTCTTTGAGACAGTTATTTGCACACAGAAGAAAGTGGGGTAGCTATTGTATGTGGAGGAGAGCTTGTCTTACCCTGTTGCTAGAGGCATGATGAGGGAGGTAGAGTCAAGAGGGCTCTGGAGACACAAACTGAAAATCTATCCCTTAAACGTCCTAAGCTTTTTTCCATTTCCACTGTGTTGCTTCTCATGTCCATACCTTGCTTCTTTTAGGTGCTATGGTAAAAATGTGCAATTTTTTTCATGCATGATTTAGAGCTTTAAACCCTGTCTACAGGTCATGGCACAACAAGAATTTTGTTTCAGCAGAAGAACTCTCAATGTCATGATGAAGCCACTCTCCATCATCTTTGAAAAGCACTGGAGACTGGAGTGGAGGGTTCACAATAACTCCAAAAAGGCAAAAATCACATCCATCTTCAAAAAAGTCCAGACAGGACATTAGAGTTGTCAGCTTCACCACAGGATCTTGCAAAATTATGGAGTAAATCTTCATGGAAGCCATTTACAGATACATGGAGAACAAAAAGGTGATTAGTAACAGCCAGCTTAGATTTACCATAGCCAAATCATATAAATTCCTACACCTTCAGCAAGGCAACACTGAACAGCAGGGCTACCACTCAGATGGAGCTTGGCAGGATGGAGGAGTGGGCTACCAGAAACCTCATGAAGTTCAGTAAAGACAAATGGGAAGTTCTGGGCCTGCTGCAGAATAACCCTGTGCAGGCTGGGGACTGACCAGCTGGGGAGCTGCTTTGTGGGAAAAGACCTGGCAGTCTCAGTGCACAAGCTGAACATGGCACATCAAGGCACCCTTGAGGCAATGAGAGCTAATAAAGTATGGAGCTGCATTAGCAAGTGTATCCAGCAGATTGAGGGAAGCAATTATCCTCCTCTCTTATAAGACTCACTGGAGTTGTATCTGTTTTCATAAAAACATAGAATCATTTAGCTGGAAAAGACATTTAGGGTCATTGAGTCCAACCATTAACCTAACACTGCCAAGTCCACCACTAAACCATGTTCCTAAGTGCCACATCTACACGTCATTTAAACACCTTCAGGGATGGTGACTCAACCACTTCCCTGGGCAGCCTGCTCCAATGCTTGATAACCCTTTTGGTGAGGAAACTTCCTAATATCCAATCTAAACCTCCCCTGCCACAGCTTGAGGCCATTTCCTCTTGTCCTATAACTTGTTACTTGGGAAAAGAGACCAACAGCCACCTCGCTACAACCTCCTTTCATGTAGTGGTAAAGAGCAATAAGGTCTCCCCTCAGCCTCCTTTTCTCCAGACCGAACAGCCCTCAGCTGCTCCTCATAAGACTTGTGCTCCAGGCCCTTCACCAGCTTGGTTGCCCTTCTCTGGACACATTCCAGCACCTCCATGTCTTTCCTGTAGTGAGGGGCCCAAAACTGAACACAGTACTCGAGGTGCGGCCTCACCAGTGCCGAGTACAGGGGAACAATCACCTCTCTGCTCCTGCTGGCCACACTATTTCTGATACAAACCAGGACGCTATTGGCCTTCTTGGCCACCTGGGCACACTGCTGGCTCATATTCAGCCGGCTGTCGACCAGCACCCCCAGGTCTTTCTCTGCCGGGCAGCTTTCCAGCCACTCTTCCCCAAGCCTGTAGCGCTGCATGGGGTTGTTGTGACCCAAGGGCAGGACCCGGCACTTGACCTTGTTGAACCTCATACAGTTGGCCTCAGCCCATCGATCCAGCCTGTCCAGATCCCTCTGTAGAGCCTTCCTACCCTCGAGCAGATCAACCCTCCCTCCCAACTTGGTGTCATCTGTGAACTTACTGAGGGTGCACCCAATCCCCTCATCCAGGTCACTGATAAAGATAATAAACTGAACTGGCCCCAAAACTGAGCCCCGGGGAACACCACTTGTGACCAGCCACCAACTGGATTTAACTCCATTCACCACCACTCTTTGGGCCCGGCCAGCCAGCCAGTTTTTTACCCAGTGAAGAGTGCACCCATCCAAGCCATGAGTAGCCAGTTACTTCAGGAAAATGCTGTGGGAAATGGTGTCAGAGGCTTTACTAACGTCTAGGCAAACAACATCCACAGCCTTTCCCTCATCCACTAAGTGGGTGACCTTGTCATAGAAGGAGATGAAGCTAGTCAAGCAGGACCTGCCTTTCATGAACCCATGCTGACTGGGCCTGATCACCTGGTTGTCCTGTACGTGCTGTGTGATGGCACTCAGGATGATCGGCTCCATAACCTTCCCCGGCACCAAGGTCAGACTGACAGACCTGTAGTTCCCCCGATCCTCCTTCCAGCCCTTCTTGTAGATGGGCATCACATTTTCTAACCTCCAGTCAGCTGGGACCTCCCCAGTTAGCCAGGACTGCTGGTAAATGATTGAAAGTGGCTTGGTGAGCACTTCTGCCAGGTCCCTCAGTGCCCTTGGGTGGATCTCATCCAGCCCCACAGACTTGTGTGTGTCTAAGTGGTGTGGCAGGTTGCTGACCATTTCCCCATGGATTATGGGGGCTTTATGCTGCTCCCCACCCCCGCCTTCCACCTCAGGGGGCTGGGTACGCCAAGAACAACTGGGCTTACTATTAAAGACTGAGGCAAAGAAGGCATTAAGTACCTCAGCCTTTTCCTCATCCTTTGTCATGGTGTTTCCCCCCACATCCAATAAAGGATGGAGATTCTCCTTAGCCCTCCTTTTGTTTTTAATGCGTTTATAGAAACATTTTTTATTGCCTTTTACTGCAGTAGCCAGATTAAGTTCTAGCTGGGCTTTGGCCCTTCTAGTTTTCTCCCTGCATAACTTCACAACATCTTTGTACTCCTCCTGAGTTGCCTGCCCCTTCTTCCAAAGGTCATAAACTCCTTTTTTTCCTGAGTTCCAGCCAAAGCTCTCTGTTCAGCCAGGCTGGTCCTGCCAGCTCCTTTTTCAGCACATGGGGATGGCCTGCTCCTGCACCTCAAGATTTTCTTCTTGAAGAATGTCCAGCCTTCCTGGACCCCTTTGCCCTTCAGGACTGCCTCCCAAGGGACTCTGTCAACCAGTACCCTAAACCGGCCAAAGTCTGCCCTCCAGAAGTCCAAGGTAGCAGTTCTGCTGACCGCCCTCCTTACTTCTCCAAGAATCAAAAACTCTATCATTTCATGATCGCTGTGCCCAAGATGGCCTCCAACCACCACATCACCCACAAGTCCTTCTCTGTTCACAAACAACAGGTCCAGCGGGGCACCTTCCCTTGCTGGCTCCCTTACCAGCTGTGTCAGGAAGCCGTCTTCCACACATTCCAGGAAACTCCTAGACTGTTTCCTCTCTGCTGTAGTATATCTGGTAAGCTGAAGTCCCCCACAAGAACAAGGGCTAGCGATCATGAGACTTCTCCCAGCTGCTTATAGAATATTTCATCTGCCTCTTCATCCTGGTTGGGTGCTCTCTAACAGACTCCCACCAGCATAGCTGCCTTGTTGGCCTTCCCCCTGATTCTTAACTATAAACACTCAACACTTTCATCACCATTGTCAAGCTCTAGACAGTCAAAACACTCCCTAACATACAGGGCTCTCCCATTGCCTATTCTTCCTTGTCTACCCGTTGTGAAGAGCTTATAGCCATCCATTGCAGCACTACAGTTGTGTGAGTCATCCCACCATGTTTCTGTGAGGGCAACTGTATCATAGTTTCCCAGCTGCACAATGGCTTGCAACTCCTGTTTGTTGCCCATGCTGCATGCATTGGTGCAGATGCACTTCAGTTACGCTATTGATCCTGCCACCTTTTTTGGAGGAAAAGCCCTAATTCCTACATGACTGTTCTCAAGAGCTTCTGTGGTTTCTAACACATCAATAACCCTTGCATCTTTGCTGCTGCACGGATCTCCATCCCCTACATCCACTGAGATGGGAGACCCAAGGGCCTCACTAATACACTGTCCCTCAAACATCAGAGTGCCACTTCCAGTCTTATCTCTAGCAAGCCTGGTTTTATCCCTTTCCCCCTTCTAATCTAGTTTAAAGCTCTTTCAGCAAGCCCTGCTAACTCCTGTGCAAAGATCCTTTTTCCCCTTCAAGACAGCTGTACCCCGTCTGTCACCAGCAGGCCTGGTGTCAAGTAGACTGACCCATGATCAAAAAACTCAAGATTCTGCTGGTGATACCAGGCTCTGAGCCAGGTTTTGGTCCCCCAGTACAAGACAGACATTGACAAATTGGAGTGAATGCAGAAGATGACCACAAAGATGGTTAAAAGAATGAAGCATGTGATGTAGTCAAGGTTTCCTGAAAGTTCTGACAAAGCACCTATAGAAACTGTGCAGTGTTTACATGCCTCCTAATAGATAGCTCCAACTTATGGAATTCATCTTTCACTCACAAAATTGGCAGTAGTACTAAAATCACCAAGCTTGATTAGCTGTGAAGATTTCTTCTTATGTTTGTCATTTTTTTCCAGCGGGTGTGGGGAGTGTGGAGTGGAGTGGTGTGGAGGAGGAACATGGGACAGGACTGCCCAAAACCCATTTACTACAAACCCACAAACATTTTTAAAAAATCTGCCTTTGGAAATAAAGATATTCTAGTGATAATTCTTCCTCCTCCAGTGTTAGCTTGCTAGCATTTGGGAAGAAGAGGACAAAAGCAAAGATTTAATTCTCCTCTTCATTGTCAAGCATAAAGGTTAAATTTAACTATACCTTTGCCAGAAAGTCCCCAGGACATGCTCTGCTGCTAAGATAACATTGACTGAATAACTTGAATTTTTAGCACGCTCAAATTTTTTCAGCACTTGGTTTTCCAGTCTTACCACTCTTATCAAAATACATTATTGTGACTCTTAGAATAATATTTTAATTTATTTAACCCTTTTAAATAAGTTATTTCATGTTATAGATTATTATTTTAGGAAGTTAAAGTGAGGCATATCTGAAAACAGCAACCTCATTCTGCTGCAAAATGCAAGGGCCATTGGAGATTTGCAGTAATTTGGGGAGGATGAAACAAGCCTAGGGCCTCTATAAGGGAAAGTCATTGGAAAACGGTAATATTGCAAAGGCTTCTGCATAAGGCCCTTTAGTACAGAAACAGGCAATTTTTCTGTTAAAAAAATTTAACCAAGCCCTTGCCTCCTTATCCTGCTAGTAGCCCTGCACTCTCTCACCAAGGACAGAATTGCCAAAGACAACTTGGAGTTTGTTCCTAGCTGAAACCTTGATCAGGGATGCAGACTTGGGTAATAAAACTCAGTTATACAAGTATGAACAGCTAACACATTGACTGGGTACTCCCCCCCCCCCCCCTTTTTTTTTTTTTTGCAATATAGCTGATCATCCAGTCAAAGGCATATTATTGTAAGAAGTAGATTTCACAAAAATTCAGTGAGTGGAAGATTCATAAATACTGTTTTTCAATGGAAAGTGCTAATAAGCAATGAAAGAACAGAAGTGCTGGTTATGAAATCTTGTAGAATATCAGGGAATAAAAGTCACCGATACAAGGTTCATTCACCCAGGGGCAGAAAACCGAAATTCTAGAGAACTGAGGTTGTGTATTCATGTACAACCCAATCACAGGCTCATAAAAGCCAGTGAGACCAAACAATCAGAACTCTAATCACTGGTTTTTTATGAGATACATCAGAAGAGAAAGATCAATATTAAGAGGTAGCTTCTAGCAGAAATTGAAGCCTTGACTGTGCTGGACTCTTCAGTAAGCCACAGCAGAGACAGACCCAAGACTCATGATGTAGCACAAAGTTACCACAAACCCTTTAGTCTGTCAGTAAGCATCTTTGGCTCCATGGAGAAAAGACCCAATGGTCTCCCATGCAAATATCAACCTACCCTGACAGGCCCCCAGTCTGCAACCACTGAGGTGTGAAAAGAAGCTCCAGTTGTGAGTGGTCTGCAACAGTCCCACACCAGTGCATGCTCCACAGCCAGTGCTAGTACAAATTAGCATATTTTAAAGGCTTGAATGTTTCTGTAAATATAAGCACTGCAGAAGTTCCTTGGCATACAAGGTAGGCAAGTAACAGCTCTGCTTGTTGATACATGCTGTGCCTTTCTTAGTTGTACCTGCTCATTTGTCAGCCTTTATTGTACCCAGAAATTCCACTTCTTGATTTCTTGCTGTGTATAAAAGCTTTTAGCACAAAGCTACAGCCACATACCACAGTGTTACATTCAGTAAGCATGGTAGAAGACCTTTGAATTCTAGTTAAATATTGAACCAAGGGATGATTCATAGAAATTTTCCCATGAATACTTGTAAAATTATCCTGGAATAAACTCTGTTAGACTACAAATATATTTCACAGCAGCTATCACACTCCTTTTATCTGGAAACTGACTTGTACTACCAGTTGTTACTACATCATTGATGTGATCAATAGGATACAATTTATTTTGATGCAAATGACATGTAAATCATAGCAAAGCATGCCCATCACACTGACATTTCAATGGGAATAGAAAGATGCCACCAAAGTTTGATACATAAATGTAATGGTTTAACCCCAGCCAGCAACTAAACACCACGCAGCCGCTCACTCACTCCCCCCCACCCAGTGGGATGGGGGAGAAAATCGGGAAAAGAAGTAAAACTCGTGGGTTGAGATAAGAACAGTTTAATAGAACAGAAAAGAAGAAACTAATAATGATAATGATAACACTAATAAAATGACAACAGCAATAATGAAGGTATTGGAATGTACAAATGATGTGCAGTGCAATTGCTCACCACCCGCCGATCGACACCCAGCTAGTCCCCGAGCCGCGATCCCCCGCCCCCACTCCCCCCAGTTCCTATACTAGATGGGACGTCCCATGGTATGGAATACCCCCTTGGCCACTTTGGGTCAGCTGCCCTGGCTCTGTCCTGTGCCAATTTCTTGTGCCCCTCCAGCTTTCTCGCTGGCTGGGCATGAGAAGCTGAAAAATCCTTGACTTTAGTGTAAACACTACTTAGCAACAACTGAAAACATCAGTGTTATCAACATTCTTCACATACTGAACTCAAAACATAGCACCGTACCAGCTACTAGGAAGACAGTTAACTTTATCCCAGCTGAAACCAGGACAATAAAGGACCACTGCCATCCCAAGGTGCTGCCAAATATTCTCCAGCAGCCTAGAAAAAGGGGTCTGAGAAGTGGCTCTTCAGAGCACATCTGTGGAGATAGTGTAAGCAGAAGGTACCAGGGCCGTGTGTCAACACAGCCTGGATGAACCAAATGTTGGTTCCAGACTGCAATGTTACTTATAAACACTAACGGTTAAAGACCATCCTTTATTGTTCAGTGCTTTCTTCTCTACCTAATCATATTTTCTTTTCATGCTATTTTCCTTGCTTCCTAAAATTTATTTCCTGCATGCTCTCCTCATGTTGTTTGTCAAGAAGAACGCTCTCTTCTAGCTGTAATTGTCAATTAATTCATTAACTGATGCCCAGCATGGCTGTGTCTGAATACTAAGTTCCCTATGCGTTGTGTGAAACAGTGGCAACTAGAGCATTCAATTAGATCTAAACCCACTTGCTAACAGCATGACAAAAAGTAGACAAAGTTATTTCTCTTTATATATAGACAATAGAATGAAAATGAAATTTTATGGTTTTATAATCAGATTTCCCTATATTACAAGATAAAATGCAAGTACGTTTATCATTTATTAGTATATATTACCATGAATTGAACACTGATGAGTTGGAAAAACAGAGCAAAGGTTTATTTGCTTCATCTAAGTGATACATTAAACTAAAGCAGACAAAACAAACAGTCTGGCAAAATGCTGACAGTGGGTCTAGAATTAACTACAATTGCAAATACAGACAATATTTCTTTGTGGTGAATCACTAATAAAAATAACATTCAGTTAATGATAAAAGGAAGATAGGTTTTGAGATGACTGAACATTGGTCTGACATTAACTGTTGTGCAAAATTTCAGCTAATGAGAGCATCCCATCTCTCTCTCAAAGCCATAGAGGCAGCATTAAGCTTCTGGCAAAAAAAGGACACAAAAATGAAATTGTCAATAAAATTCTCTGGAAGCTTAACAAAGACATTTGAATACAGCCAGATTAAAGTAAATTAAGAAAACATTCCTGAGTGCGGGGTGTAGTGAGGGATGTAATATGAGCTTTTCCAGTATCAGTTTCTGAATCCAGAAGATTCTTTAAAATTTTGCCCAGACATCCAGAAGACCACATTTCCCAGAAAAATTACAAAATAAATCTAGATGATGTGCCAGAAATTGGGTCCAGAGGCTGATTTTCTCAGTTTGCTGACAGAAGGAACCCTTGTTAGAAATAAGGACAGTAAGATACATTAACCTGTGGAGGGGAAAGAGGGGAAAGATGAGGGAATTAATAAAAGGAGATGGGAAAAGGAATCAATGAACTGGTTTGTTAATTGAGAAGAGGACATTTGATGCCCACAGCACCAACAGTATGCCAGCCACCAGTCAGGGGAGAATCAGATTAGGCATGGGCAGAAAAACACATCTGTAATCTGGTAAAACACTTTTGAAAGGACTCCCCCAAAAGCTATTTATAACCTGGCAGATAATGGATGACTTAGTGTCACAGAGGTGCTCATGAAGTCCAAGGCTACCTCAAATCCTTTAACTGATCAGACAATTAATGTATGATGATCAGCCAGTAAACTAGTCCAAAGTGTCATTCCTCAGGGGTTACTAATGCATGTAAGACTTCACTGAGAGAAAAACCCAGTAACTTGGCAGTTATCTAAAATATACAGCAACTGGTTTACAGATCCTGCTCAAGACTTCAGCACTCAGAAAAGTACTGGTTGCTCAGCATTTTATTATCTTCTGTGGATTAGCTCTCACATATTTGTCCTTCTAGAAGAAAAATCCCTAAGTAGTGGTCACAGAAATTTTCCAAATTACTCTGGCTGCCAAAGACTGCCAGTTCCTGAGTACTCCTCCTGGCTGCCTGAGCCTTCTTCTCCCTTCTAACCAAGCTGAGCTTCATGCTGTGAATGAGGGAAAATTGCAAAGTGAATTTAAATCCGATTTCTCTATGCTTAGCACTCCAAAGTATTTCAATGATCTGATTTAAGGGAAGCCCCAACACTGCAATAATTTATGCTCTGTGCAAAGTTCCCCAAGTGGCAAATGAACCACAGCAGAACAAGCAAGAGTGCAGCAGAATTAGAAACAGAATCACACTCTTTCCAGAAAATTTTTTAGGATACCCCTCATGTGCTCTGGTTAACAGTAATGTTCCAGCCTGGTGCTTTATAAACTCCTATATTGAATTACTCAGAAGCAAATAATTGTGCTTTTTGGTGGTTTTTTTCATTGTAGCAAAGAAGCTGGACACAGGACGGTTGTTATCTAATGAACACTTTTCAGGACAATATCCTGGGAGAAATATTCACTAATAATACAGGAAGAACAATTTAAGATCGTGAGGGATACATGCAGTTAGGCCTGCGACCGCCGCAGCATGCTTGCTTGCTGAAGGACAACGGGAGCTTCAGCTCTGCCAGACAGTTTCTAGCCCTCAGCTGGTTTGGAGGTCTCCTCTCCTCCCCTCTCCTCCAGGATTTTCTGATCAGGTATACCTAGTTCTAGGGTGGCGTCTGTTCAATGAAAAAAACCCACAAAACAAATAAAAACTGGGAAAAAAAGGTCGCGCTTGTTCAATCCAAAACGTATACAAGGAAGTGGTTCCTCTTCTCTCAGGGTAAATGGAGTGTCATCTAGCAGTGCCCTACCAAGTGCCCTACCAAGCAGCTGACAAAATATTTGAGGAAAGGGTGTCCTTAGACATTTTTTGACTACTTAGAACTCTTCAGTATCACAAGTGCTTAAAACATTAAATGATGTAAAATCCAGCCCTACACTGTATATGTCATTAACTCTCCAGAAAATCTTGACGTAAGTTGGCTTATACTCTTGCATTTTCTCGGCCCAGAACTTCAGTTGGATTACCATACAGGAAAAACTTCCAAAAATCTGGGGAGTGCCTTTCCAAAGCTGGGGAAGAGCTGTAAAATGCAGCAAATGGGCAAAGATATCACTGCTGCATGTGTTGCATAATATAGCAGTGTCTTATTGTCCAGAGTGTACCACCAGAGAAACATAGAGGAGCACAGTGAGATCCATGGAGGATGCATTATCCATGACTGATTTTTCACACTGACTATTTATATAAAAACAGCTGTCATGAGCAGCAACAACAACAAATCTAAAACCTAACCTGGGCAGTACATTCTGAGATCTAAGAGCCATTCATGGTGCACCCAGACAAACTGGCAAAACCATCTAGAAAACAGATAGCTGATGAAGAACTGGCCTTCTCCTTACAAAAGCTGCAGATGAAACATTCCTTAGTATGTGAGTTCAGTCATTCTCTGACCCACATGTTATCTTAAATGTTGGCATAGCCATACTATCTGAATACTGCAGCAGACAACATAATTAGATGATATAGTCTCATATACGGCCGGCTTCCACGGTGCTTCTGCTGCCTACAAACTACATGCACCACTAACCAGTGGCGACTAAAATAAGGGTTGCTTCTCATTGTGATACTAGATTCAATCTGTCTTCACCTGTTCACAAGAGGCCAACTAGCTGCTAAAATGAAAATTGGTAATAGCCTCCACGGTGAACTACCACATACCAACGACACTTTGTAAGCTCTTATTCTTAAAATACCCTGCAAAATATGATAACATGCTTCAATGCTTTTCATAGGTTGTGGATGTGCAGTAGCATACAACTGTGACAGTGTATGAGCAATGCTACATCTTACAAGGACTGCTAACATAACAATTGTGGCCTCCAATCCATCTCAAAGAGATTAGTCTCAAAATGTTAGAGAATACCCTTGTTAATCATGATCTTCCATTCAACATTGATGTCTGCACCCACATACATTTAATTATGATTGATACAGCCTCCCTGTTCCACAACTACAGTCATGCTCTTAAGACAAATGACATTTTATCAGTGATAGCAAACTGAATCCTCATCATTGATCTTTTCTAATTTTTTTTAAAATTTTTATTTTATTTTTTTTGTTGCACCATTACAGCCTGTTCAGTGATGTCACTGAATTGGCTGCATGGTGACCATAGCCAGTGTCTCCACATGGGGTGTGTGTAATGAGGCTATGGACAAGTCCAAGTGACAGTGTACCCTGTAGAGCAGTGCCCTCTAGTTTGATTTGATGTCAAATGCTATTGACATTCAACATTTACACTTGTGTGCTTTGCCAAGACACAGATACATTAGATAATCTCTCCTGTTGATACCGTTGTGTAAAAAATTAAACACTTAGTGGCACATGATACATAACCCAGAGGTACCATGTCCTTGATGAATTTTCTAACCAGCAGCTCAATTCTCTTCCATATTTTGGAGCAACAAATATTTAAGAATTTTACTAAAAGCGTATCAGCTTCACCATGGTATACAGAGACTAGCATTTAGTAACTTGATGGTTGTAGCACATAAGCAGAAGGTAAAGGAACACAGCCAGAAGTTCTTATTACATGGATGACTTTATATTATATTTGTGTAATTGCTTAGGAGTTATAATACCATTAACATTAGCATTAATGCCAGGAAAAATGTTCCCAGCTGAAACAGTTTGGCAAAAAAACCCATGAAGCATTTCAAGTAACTTCTGGCAAATAATACTGACAGAATATTTTGTCCAAATCTACAATACATTTGAGCCATGAAAGGGATGAACACATCAGTATGAATATTCTCCCAAAGTCACTACATTTCAAAACACAATTATATCCCAGTGCTGTGGTAATCTGTTTTTCTGACTGATTTCCTATGCATGTCAGGGTCCTGAGGACACCAACAAGACTTACAGCCTGGCCCAGCATCCCCCAGGGCCTCCCCCATCCCTGACCATAACCCAGGAGTCCATTTCATCCAGGCCAGAGCCACCAGTCCCTGCTCCTGCCTGGTTGTGGACCTTGCTGAATGTGACCCCTACTCGCAGGCCAATGTCCCATCCCAGCCTCAGACCTCCCCTGTACCCAGGGAAGTGCCCGATGCCCGGGACTGGGGCTACCCGGCTCCCTGTCTGGCTGCTGGGATGGGGCCTGGCTGCCAGGTCCTGCCCTGCCACCCCAGGGAACCTTTGCACCTTGTGGAGCTGCCAACCTATGCAGTGCCATGACAATTCAAATGCAAAAACATAATTTGCTTTTTGGACAAAGGAATTCTCTGAATGGTTTTAAATTCAATAGCACACAATGAAAACTGAAAAAAACTACAGCTCAATTTTGTTTTCACACTACTGTAAAAACCATAGCACTTATTAGCTCCAGCTTATAAAGGCATGACTAAAGAGGTATCAGAAATACAGATTAAAATAATGAATGGTGAAATATCACAGCCCCAAAATAAGTCTGATATGACACAGAACAAAATTGTAAGACACAGCCTTTTTCATACCTCCCTCTAATAGTAACTGTAATGTGCGAGAATTTACCCCATGTTTTTCTGGTCAGTATCGCATTTTTATCTGATGGGTAATTCATATTAAGCACTTCAGGCTTGCTCAGTGTTATCTGTCCATTTACCACTGTTCAGACAGAAAGCAATGCTGTAAAGATCAAGGCCAAGTGGCATTAAAAAGGTGAAAGCTAGCATTCAAAGCAGCATATCACTTATGCATGTGTGAAAAAACAGCAAATTTGCCTAGCTCAGACATGATACAATTAGGTGATAACCAATAGATAGCTTGGAAAGCATATACATTATCTGAAGAGAGGATAAGTGCCTATACGGGCAGCTGCTTAAAGCTGATAGATACAGTGTTTTTGAGGTAATAAGTGGATCAGGCTGCAGAGCCTTGGTTAATCAGAACAGGGCACCTTTGATCTGACTTATATCAGCTATGGAAATGGTATTGCTCTAGAAGTACAGAGACTAGAAAAGATCTTAATGCAACATTTACCACAGTCTGGATGAGTGACACTAATGACCATGCATACTTAGCATAGGATTATTAACTAATTAGGTGATGTATTATACAGATGCAAGAGACAAGGCTGATAAACAAACCTTAGTGATTAGGAAACAATAAACTTGGCATTACAATTCCTTCTCCACGGTCACTGAACTAAGGCTGCTGCAGAGAGGGCTGCACAGAGTGCACCACCAGACTTTTGCTTGTCCCTTGCCACATCATATCATAAAACAGTCTGAATGATGAATCTGAAGTCAGGTCGAGTATTATGTCTGGGCAAAGTAGGATAAGTGGTTTCGGGCAGAGGTGCAATTGGAAGCAGCCAGCTGTAAACCGTAGGAAGAAAGACTGAACATAGCTATAGTGGGTCAGGTTGTCAAGTCTGATACTCAGACTTGAACAGGAGCCCAAGCAGATGCCTAGAAGTGAATATAAAAGTAGTGTAAGCAGATAGTGATGCTTTTGAAAAGCGTTCACCCAGACTCCAACAACTTACAGCTCAGGAACCCCTGAGCCAAATATATTTAACAATTCTCAGACAATTTCTCTCCCATGATTATGTCTTGTCTGCCCTAAGCCTCCTGGGGCTCACAACAACACCCTGAAGGGGCTCCTCAAAGTAAGGGGCTCCTCAGGTCACCAATATGGTCTATGAGGAGCCTCATCATTATCATATCTCTCAAACCTGGCTTCTATAATTTGAGGACTTACAATCTTGTATATGAAAAGATCCTAGCAATCAATTATTTTGCATCATCTCCAAGCTACTTTTATCTAACACACCTTTATTGTTTCTCCTGTCAGCACTCTCTATTGTGGGCTGGAGGGTCTTTGGTTTAATCAGTAATTCCTGGAATGTAAGCCATCTCATATTTCTCATCAACCTTCTCACATTCTTCATTGTATTTTTGCTAGTTGTACTAGATTGGTTTTTTTCAGATGGGGAGGGGGATACAGTCACTGCTACTGATTATTCTAATCTAGATTCTTTCTCATCTCTTTATCCCTGAAAAGGACTTTGGTTTTATTCAATGGCAGTTTCTTTAGGACCCTGTGGAAAGGGAGCTTAAAGAACACCTCATCAAGGTGCAGGTAGACTAGGCTGAGCAGATCTTGCTCCCTGTGGCTCAAGATTCCTAATGCCTCTAAACTCCTCTCCACACATTTATCCAAGTATCCAGGAATCATTCTGTATTACGGTTTTAAACTAATTTGCCTGTTACAGATACCAGGATTAGCAGATTTTAGTTCCTCTAGATCTCCCATACAAGTTCCCCTAGATCTCCCACACAGCCCTTTCTAAAATTACCATCACATCTGAGACCTTTGAGTCGTTAAGTGCAAGGGATTTTTAAACACATGGCTACCCACTCCAGTTAACTCATTCAGAGATTTCATCCTTGAGCTGAACTTTTGTAAGTCCTGGTTAAATATCATCTGCTCCTGGCAATCTGCTATAGCTGAGTTTCTGTTTGTTGCACAATTTCTTCCACTAACTCTTCACTTACTTTGAGCAAAATACCAATGAATTCCCCCTCAAAAGAATTCCAGCACACAAACCTCTTGAAGCTCACATGCATTGAACAAAAAACTCATTTAGTTTTTCTGATAGATATTTACCTTCCCTGAGTGCTCTTTCATGTGGTGATATCTATTGACCCAGCTTACTGTCTAGAAGGCTACTTCTTCCTGATGCCTTTAAAAATGGTTTTTACATTGGATATGCGTTTTGGTTTCTGCCTTTTGCTAGTTGTTCCTCCAGGTTTCTTGCCTGTTTTATTATGTTTTACATTTAACTAGCAAATATTTCCAATGTTGTTTGAGCTTTCTGAAAGATACCTTTTTTTTTCTAATAACACTTTTCCCCTTATGTTGATATTTAGTCATGCCAGCATCCTTTTGCCTTTTCTCAGGGATTTATATTTATTTATCGGGTAAGTGGTATGCATTTGCTCTGTACCTCTGCTATGGTGTCCTTAAATATCAGCCAGAAACATCCAAAACTACACAGCTGGCCGTCCAAGAGATACAAAACTGATACTGCGTTCTGTCACTCTGCTCATTTGCCCAGCTTAGTGAAGACAGAAGGGTTGCAAATGTCATTTTCATTTCCTCCTAAATACTCCAAAACTTTCTCTAAGCTATAATCTTAAAACTTTTGTACCTTGAAGAAACTTCCTCCCTTTCATTGTCCAGGTCTCAGATATCTATACTGCTTTGCATATCTGCAGCTTAGTCACCAGTGTAAGTGCCTAAGGATCATGCAATAATGTGATAGAGGGGCTGTGCTCTCCCATCTTACATTAGGGAGGGAAAGAGGTCAAATGTAAGTAACAGTATCTACCCATCCTTCATCTCCCAATTGTGTGTAAAGCAAAGACAAGAGATTTGATTTCTCTGTTAGGGAGAAGTGTGTAAGATGACAAGACTTCATATGACATACTACAAAAATTGAACTTGATCTGGGAACCTAACAATTAAGGAACAAGGGACTGGGCTGGAATCTGTGTCTTTGCTCTTCTATAGAGCAATATCTGGTATTCAGACTCCCAAATGTTATTTAGCTACTGAAGACTAGTAATCTCATAATTTTTTTTTCTTTAAATGAAAGTGCAGTCCTGTCCCTATCTTTGTCTTCTCTCATCTTGAGTCACACTGACAGCTAGCTGGTTTTTCAAAAAAATGCTAGAGAGAAATGGAGAAAAACTACTGCAATTTTCCTACTTCTATTATCAGAAGGCAAGACTGAACAAAAAGAATCAGTGAAATTGTTAGGTTTCAGTGAGATTACCATCATTTTCCCCAAAATTCTCATTCTTGGCATGAAATTATAGGTCATGGTTTGTAAATAATACCAGCCAGAGTCTGATCTCGTTTGCATCAAATTCAACCAAGGACAGCTGCTGCACTGGTGTAATGAAACTGAAATCAGAACCTGATCTCTTTGCAATTCTTGGGTCCATTCTTTCAACAGAGTCCCAAAGGCCTTGACAAACACAATCAGTATTTACTGTGCCCTCTTGCTGCTACTATAGCAATTACAATCCCTGAGACATGGGAATTCACTGACTTCTCCCTAATGTCCATATCTCAGAGCACCTTGCATTGCACTGCCATGGTGCCTTAAAAATAGGGCATTCCCTAAAAGATAGGAAGGTAACATAGGACATGTACTGAAGATCTGTAACCAGGCACAGTCCTCAGTCCCTGGTCCACCCTACGTTCTATATCTCTGTGCATAATGTCTGTGAGCACGTAATAAATGCCCCAACAGAAACCTAGAATACATGCCATACATAACTGACACATTCATTTAATGACAAAAACAAGACAGATGTGTGAACTAAGGAAGGGTGCAGCATGGTGAATGACAAACACAGCCATTACATTTAAATGAAGGTAGTTCTTTTGTCTCAAAGCTTCCAGCACATGCAACCAATTTTCTGTCTCTAAAATTAAATTCTTGTATGGATACTGATTTGCAGTACAATTGCAATAATTCTGTCTCTTTTGTCTTGTTTTCTTAACAATGGCAGTAAAATTATATAATTTTTTTTGTATATAAATTGTACAAAATAGCATTAGATAATAAAGTTGTGCTGTTTCCCCTGAGACAGAATCATAGAATCAAAGAATCACAGAATCATTTAGGTTGGAAAAGACCTTCAAGATCATCAAGTCCAACCATCATCCATGCCCACTAAACCATGTTTTGGAGTATCTTGTCTACGCGCTTTTTGAATACCTCCAGGGATGGTGACACCACCACTTCCCTGGGCAGCCTATTCCAATGACTGACAACCCTCTCAGCAAAGAAATTTTTTCTAATATCCAATCTAAACCTCCCCTGCCGCAACTTGAGGCCATTTCCTCTCGTCCTACCTCCAGCCACCTGACAGAAGAGACCAGCACCCACCTGGTTACAACCCCCCTTCAGGTAGTTGTAGAGAGCGATAAGGTCTCCCCTCAGTCTCCTCTTCTCCAGACTAAACAGACCCAGTTCCCTCAGCTGCTCCTCATAAGACTCACTCTCTAGAACCTTCACCAGCTTGGTTGCCCTTCTCTGGACACGCTCCAGCACCTCCATGGCTTTCCTGTAGTGAGGGGCCCAAAACTGAACACAGTACTCGAGGTGCGGCCTCACCTCCCTGCTCCTGCTGGCCACACTATTTCTGATACAAACCAGGATGCTATTGGCCTTCTTGGCCACCTGGGCACACTGCTGGCTCATATTCAGCCGGCTGTCGACCAGCACCCCCAGGTCTTTCTCTGCCGGGCAGCTTTCCAGCCACTCTTCCCCAAGCCTGTAGCGCTGCATGGGGTGGTTGTGACCCAAGGGCAGGACCCGGCACTTGGCCTTGATGAACCTCATACAATTGGCCTCAGCCCATCGATCCAGCCTGTCCAGATCCCTCTGTAGAGCCTTCCTACCCTCGAGCAGATCAACCCTCCTTCCCAGCTTGGTGTTGTCTGCAAACCTGCTCAGGGTGAACTCAACCCCCTGTCCAAATCATCGATAAACATGTTAAACAGAACGGGGCCCAACACTGAGCCCTGGGGAACACCACTTGTGACCTGCCGCCAACTGGATTTCACCCCATTCACCACAACCCTCTGGGCTCGGCCATCCAGCCAGTTTTTCACCCAGCGAAGAGTAGACTTGTCTAAGCCATGAGCCACCAGCTTCTCAAGGAGTATGCCATGAGAGACAGTGTCAAAAGCCTTGCTGAAGTCAAGGTAGATAACATCCACAGCCTTTCGCTCATCCACTAGGTGGGTCACCTCGTCATAGAAGCACATCAGGTTGGTCAAGCAGGACCTGCCTTTCATAAACCCATGCTGACTGGGCCTGATCCCCTACTTGTCCTGGACTTGCCATGTGAATGCTCTCAAGACAAACTGTTCCATAATCTTCCCTGGTACCAAGGTCAGGCTAACAGACTTGTAGTTCCCCGGATCCTCCCTCCGACCCTTCTTGGAAATGGGCATCACGTTGGCAAGCCTCCAGTCCTCTGGGACCTCCCCTGTTGACCAGGATTGCTGATAAATGATGGAGAGTGGCTTGGCAAGCACCTCCGCCAGTTCCCTCAGTACTCTTGGCTGGATCCCATCAGGTCCCATAGATTTGAGAGTGTCCAGACGGCGTAGTAGGTCACTAACTATTTCCTCCTGGATTAAGGGGGGTATATTCTGCTCTTCATCCTTGCCTTCCAGCTCAGAGCACGGAGTACCCTGAGGATAACTGGTCTCACTATTAAAGACTGAGGCAAAGAAGGCATTAAGTACCTCAGCCTTTTCCTCATCTCTGGTGGCAACATTCCATTCTATATCTATTAAAGGATAGATATTATCCTTGACTCTCTTTTTATTGTTAACATATTTGTAAAAACATTTTTTGTTGTCCCTTACAATAGTGGCCAGATTTAGTTCTAGCTGAGCTTTTGCCTTTCTAATTTCCTCTCTATAGGACCTAACAAAAACCCTGTACTCCTCCCAAGTTGCCCGCCCTTTCTTCCAGTGATGATAAACTCTCCTTTTCTTCTTGACTCCTAGCAAAAGCTCCCTGTTCAGCCAGGCTGGTCGTTTTCCTCGGTGGTTTGACTTGCGGCACATGGGAATAGCCCAGTCCTGAGCCATTAAGATTTCCTTCTTAAAGAATGTCCATCTCTCCTGGACCCCTATGCTCTTCAGGACTGTCTCCCAAGGGACTCTCTCAACCAGTGCCTCGAAGAGACCAAAATTTGCTCTCCAGAAGTCCATAGTGGTGGTTTTGCTAACTCCCTTCCTTGCCTCACCAAGAATTGAGAATTCTATCATTTCATGGTCGCTAAGCCCACGACGGCCTCCGACCATCACACCTCCCACCAGTCCTTCCCTGTTCATAAACAGTAGGTCTAGCGAGGCTCCTTCCCTGGTAGGCTCACCTACCAGCTGTGTCAGGAAGTTATCTTCCACACACTCCAGGAACCTCCTAGACTGCTTGTCTCTGCTGTGTTGTATTTCCAGCAGATGTCTGGAAAGTTGAAGCCCCCCACAAAAACAAGGGCACACGATTCTGAGACTACTGCCAGCTGCTTATAGAATGTTTCATCTGTCTCTTCAACCTGGTTGGGTGGTCTATAACAGACTCCCAGCACAATATCTGCCTTGTTGGCCTTGTTGGCCTTCCCCCTCACCCTTACCCATAAGCAGTTGACCTTATCATCACAATCGTGGAGCTCTGTACAATCAAAACACTCCCTAATATAGAGACCCACCCCACCACTTCTTCTACCTTGCCTACCCCTTCTGAAGAGCTTATAGCCATCCATTGCAGCACTCCACTCATGGGAGTCATCCCACCAGGTTTCCGTGATGGCGACTAAGTCATAGCTATCCCGCAGCACGATGGCTTCCAGCTCCTCCTGTTTATTGCCTGTGCTGCATGCATTGGCATAGATGTATTTGAGCTGGCCTATTGAATCCACCCCTAACATTTGCATGCTGCCTCCAGGCTCATCTCTGGTGCACCTAGTTTTATCCCTTACCCCCTTCAAGCCTAGTTTAAAGCCCTCTCTATGAGCCCTGCCATGTCATGAGCGAGGATTCTTTTACCCCTTTGAGACAGCTGGATACCATCTGTCGCCAGCAAGCCCGGTGCCATGTAAACCTCCCCATGATCAAAAAACCCAAAATTCCACTGATGGCACCAGCCTCTGAGCCACGTATTAACCAGGTGTGTTTTCTTGTTCCTTTCAGTATATTTCCCTGCCACTGAAGGGATTGAGGAAAACACTACCTGTGCTCCCGATCCTTCCACTAATCGCCCCAGTGCCCTGAAGTCCCTTTTGATTGCCTTTGGATTTCTCCCTGCAATCTCATCACTGCCAATCTGCACAACCAGCAATGGGTAATAATCAGAGGTCCGAACCAGACCAGGTTGTTCCTGGTAATGTCTTCTACCCGGCCCCCAGGGAGGTAGCAGACTTCCCTGTGGGATGGGTCAGGTCTGCATATTGGGCCCTCTGTCCCCCTCAGAAGGGAGTCACCTACAACAATTACCCTCCTTTTTCTTTTTTCAGAGGATGTGAGAATGCATGGGACTGCCCGGCTGAGCCTAGGCACCTCCCCAGATAGGGTTTCATCTACACCCCGATCTTCATTGACCTGGTCCTCAAGTTCCAGAGCCCCATACCTGTTGTGCAGGGGCAACTGGGAACGCGAGGGAGACCAGGAGGGGATTCACCTGCCTCCCCGAGCAGGGACCTGTATCCATTCCCCTGCATCTCTTAGGTCCCCTCCTGCCTGGTGGCAAGAGGGCAGGGGAACCTCCACTTCTTGTGGAGCCTCCATCTGCTGCCTCTGCCTCAGGGACGGCAGGGTGTGGGCCCACCAATCTATCTCCCTCTCACACTCCCTGATACTCCTCAACCTTTCCACTTCCTCCTTCAGCTCTGCCACCAGGCTGAGCAGATCATCCACCTGGTCCACCATACACCTGATAGTATAACAAAGATTTGCGTAAGAATTCAGATTGCAAGTTGTAAGAGGCACATGACACCTTTCACTTAACAATCCACTAAGAAAAATTTTCAGAGGAAATCTGAAACCCACCACTAATATTTCACAATAAACCAAGACTTGTCAAAATACCTTATTATAAAATGACTTATACATAAATGTATATGCCACAATTAGTTTTTACTAATCTGCATATTGTAACAATCAAATAAATAATATACACCTCTATGTGATTCTGCTCAAACAGCGTATAACCTGCTATTAATAACTCCCAGTAAAATATAAGATAAGATTAGTACACACTATTGCATTTCCATACAAAATCCTTAAGGCATTTTTGCAGCTTCAACTACAACAATGTATATTAACATCTTTTCCCTTTTTGATATCTTTACTAATGAGATTAAAATTATAACTCCAATCACTTAATACACAGATAAATAGATTGATTTAATTCTTTTATTCTAGAGGGGGTTTTTTGCACTGCAAATTCTCAAATCTAAAGAAAACAACATGCAATGTCAATCTAGTTTTCATCTGCACACAACAAAATGTAGGTCCTTTCATGACTTACGTTCTCAGAAATTTCTTTAAGATTGCCAAAGACTAAGGAGTTAAAGGCATAGGTCTGGTACAATAGGAAGCTTTTGCGTCAATGTTTTGAAGACTCAGGCTCCTAAGTAAACCTGCAATAAAATTAAGCATGGGAAGTTTATGCAATTTTTTAGAGTTGCTTTCCATGTCTGGAAATAACTCTGCAATTCCTTTGATTTGCTTGGATGTTGTATCACTCTGGATCTTCAGTCTTGCATAAAAAAAAAAAAAAATGCACAATTTCAATTCTGAAAGCATACACATCCTTTCCTTCCCTGCTTCCCAACTGACATTGAAGCATTCCACTGAGAAGTACTTACACATCAATACATCAAAAATTTGAGCAGATATAGACATGGGAGGACAGAAGCGTGCTGTAGCAAGCATCTTAGGATACATTCCTTTTCTCTTAGCAGTCCAAAATGAAATCAACATTTTTTATTGCTTTCTGAGAAGAAAACAAAGCACATCTACAAGGTATTACAATCCATTCTAAAGTGATTTTTTTCATAAAACCATTCTACCCATCTAAATGAAACTACTATTCCCTTCCTAAATTTTTTGAGGAAGAGAAACATGTCACAGAGTCTAATCTGTCATGATATTAGTAATGAATTGTGCATCTCTTCACAGTACTTGCTGTAATACCACATCTCTACAAAACTAAATTTTTCAGAACATCTTACCTGCACATATTTAATGGACTAATTGTTACTAAAGCTGAAGTGTTTCTAGATTCTAGCAACAGTGATGTTACACCCACTGAAGATTTTAGTTGGCCAAAATGGCAACTTGTCCTGAGATAAGAATCATAGCATTATAGAATCATAGCATGTTTTGGGTTGGAAGGGACCTTAAAGATCATCTGCCATGGTCAGGAACACCTTCCACTAGACCAGGTTGCTCAAAGCCCCATCCAGCCTGGCCTTGAACACTTCCAGGGATGGGGCATCCACAGCTTCTCTGGGCAACTGTAGACTGGTTGTGCAAGATTTCTTATACTTCTTTATAGAAGAAATCCATCTGAGATCTTTGTTCAGCCATGCTCAGGTTTTCTATGGTCTTTATTTAGAAGCTACACAGAGAAGAACTTTCACTGACACTGAGTGTGATATGTAGCGTCTATGCTGAAATCATCATATTCAAATTGGTGCTTAAGGTCTTTTCTCAAATATGTTTCATGGCAAATTTACAACTCTGAATGGAACCATCTGTTCTACTTCTACAACCATTTCTTGTCATTTACTGTAACACACAGCATCTGCTGTTGGCCATGAGGGTATTTAAATTCTTCTGGAAGAACCATGTCCTCCATGACATCTGCAAAGAATGACCAAGTACTTAGACCTTATGCAATTCAGCTACTGGGTAATATCAATGGAAAAGACCAAATTATAAAAATGATAAAGAGATCAAAAGATAAAAAAGTAGAAACCTATCATGCAGTTCAGATTTTCCTCCAAAAAAACACACCCTTAAAATTCAGAAAAATTCCACCTTTCAAATATGTTGTCTGAACTGAGGATGTCCTCTACTCAACCTCTGTCCCAGGCTGATTTTGTTGTTTCATTTAAAATATCACTCAGGTCATTGTGTGTTCTGATGTTGCTAACATTCATTATTGAAACTAAGTGTTTTCTTTTGAAAACCACGCTTCCTGTCCCTACAGGCTTTCTCCTTAGTGAGAAGAGGCTTAATGAGGTTTTCTTGTAAGCTAAATCCAGTAATAAATGCATGAACTGGGAACAAGAAAGAAATGATGAGACACTGCTGATTCCCTGTTTTCAGGGTCTTCCTTTCAAAACAACATGTTCCCTTTAGTCCTCAAATGCTGTGGCCCCATGAAAGGCCATGGACTTCAGAAACATAAAGGCTTAAAAAACTCTCAGATAACATCTACTTTGGTTCTAGTTCTGTAGGCAGTTAACAGAACCACAATATCATTTCAGGCTGTGGGTGTAAGCTGCAGTAGAAACAAGGAAGAACATCCCCTATATGTGGAAGTGAGACACTGGCACACACCAGTCTTTGTTCTGAGACTCGGGCTGGAAAATGAAATGAGAAATTCAACTGTTGCTTGTGATAAAGGTGTGAAGGAAACAAGCAGCAATCAATTGCCTACTACATGGATGAAAAAAGAAAACAAGTTCTGCAGAAGGAAACACCGCAAGAGGAAAATATCTCTTCTCCTAAACAAGCCAGGTTCTTGCCTGTGAGTTAACAACATGTTTGAACACAGTTAGCCTGCTTCAATGTGTTTTTGCAAATGGAAGTGAAGCGAGTTACTATGTATGCTAACCACAAAGCTTCTCACCACTTTATGAGACATAGAAAAGTATAAAACAGTATCAGACAAAGCCAGTCTGGATGACCTGTTATATTCCGTGACGAATTTTAACCCTGTAGAAGATGTAACTGCTTCTGTATGCATTGTTTGGATTGTAGGTGACTAAAATGACCTCCAAAGGTCCCTTCCAATCTCAACCATTCTGCAATTCTGTGAGAATTAATAGAAAATAGGATCTTCCCTGCATCTTTCTTTCTGTGATTCCCTATTATAACATACTTCTCAGCATTACCAGACAGCAAACAAAGTGGTGACACTTCCAGGGAAAAATAGACTCAATTTTGTAATGCCTGAGCTATTTAAATATGGAGGACAGGAAAGTTACTTTGACTAAAAAGTTTTGGGGGTTCCTATTGTACCCTGGCAATAACTCTATTTTAATGAAAACTAAGGTATCTGACAGAGTAAAAATTTGCTCTCTTCCAAAGGAAGTGTAAGGAAGATCTTGCGTATCTCCTTCAGCAAGTCACAACCACAGGGACAATCCAAGGTATCTCAAAAAGAATTCCAAAGGTCTGAGTGCAAAACATTGAAGAGCTAAAACAGTGTAAGAAATAATACACATATGATCAATGAGTTTAAGGGATGAGCAGAGGCTAGAGATTTGAAGCCAAAATAGATATTCTGTGAACTACTTCAATCCTGTAAGGTCTGTTCTTCCCTGCTGCTTTAATACTGATCTAATATTAAAAAAGAATAAGTTAAAAAGTTCATTTTTTAGTATGCTGTCTAGAGGCAGGTCAATGGCAGTAACTCAAAACTGAGAGACACAAGCAACAATTCAAATAGGTGGACAGTTGGCTTACTGAGGTCCCTCTTTGGTTTTAAGTCTACATTTTTTTCAGGATGGACAATAAAGATACTGGTAAGGGGAGTTGTAACCAGATGCCAGAGATGTAACTCTGACATCTCTTCATCTTTGACATCAAAAGGGTGTTATAGCTGAGTGCTTTGCAAGTTTTAATGCTTTTGGCTCTTTATCCCTGCAATGAACTGCTTTATTCTTGACTTAGGTGCCTGATTTCTACCAATTTGGAAAAATCACCTAAAAAAAGAGGTGTTTAGGGCTACAGACAAGCTGTAAAGAAACAGAAATTCATTTTTCCTGGCTGCTGGAATATGGTTTTTCTCAAGAACTTGTTCCACCCAATCATGGGACATTAGAATTACTGTAACACATACCTCTGATTTTTCATAATATTATCACTAATGCCACAAAAATATTACATTTTCCAGCATGACTGAAAGTCAAAACGCAGAGATTTACCTCAGGTTAATTAAATATTTACATACGCTCTCCCCACGCTACTTTAGGATTACACTCTTAAAAAAAGGACAAATCTTTTAGCGGCTTAGATGAGCATGAAGGCTGTGCATGGTCACCTTACACCCTGATTACTGCTATATTCTCTTTTCTGACTATGACAGACAATTCTTGACCTGCTAATATCTTTCTAATATCTGCTAATATCTAACAATGCTTCTAGTAAAGTAAAAAACTGAGAGGATAGGAAAATGGCTTTAGAACATGAAGAAAATGCTATGAACTTCTCATATGGATTTACCACAACGAGCAAGACAAGCTTCTTACCTTCTATCTTCATTTTCAAGACCTTTCAGTCCTTGTCCCAACATTACTGCACTTTATTGATTACAGAAAGTTTGACTCCCCTCCAAACAGCCTGCAGAGGCAGCCAGCATTGCTTCCTACTTATTTCCAAATACTTGTGCTTTTCCAGACATCACATTTTGAGGCAACTACTTGCACATATCCATGCAACTAACCTTGTTCTAAAGCAGCCCTAGCTCACCTCAAAGTGTTGCAAATATTGATTTTTTTCACACAAGAAAAGGCTTAATTTTCTCCCTTACAAAAACACACTTAGTATTGTAATTAAAATAGCTGGTCCTCACTAGCACTGGGGAAGTGTTACCTCTGCTATCTGGTCCTCATCTAGTTAGGCCGTTACTCCTAAAATATCACCCGCCCCACCCCCCTTTCCAGCAGATTGTCTCTTATAAACAAATAAATCATACAGGCCACTCTAACCCACTACAGACTCACTCTGAAAGTCCTTCTACTCTCCTTCAGGCAGTCTTACCTCAGTACTTGTTAGACTGAGGACTGCCCACAGTGCTGCCCTTTTCCTTTCGTCTTTTGCAGAAAGATTCTCGTGGGCTCCTGCAGTTAGGGGCCAGGAAGGCGCTCGATTGCTCCACTCAAGCCCTGTGCTCTGCAGATGTGTTAAATGGTTCTAGGACTTCAACACTGGCAAAAAGTACATTTGCCTAAAAGCTAACGTTTCTTTATGTGTTTACAAGCAAAGAACTAAAGCTTTCAAATACCCTTTTCAGATTAGACATGCAGCTTCTCCTCATCAAAAGTCACGTTATCTCTTTTCCTTGAATAAACAAACCACTTGATACATTGTTTTTCTGGTTAAATTAAATACTTGCTTGTACAGGGCTAGACGTTAAAGCCAAACATATAAATTCAGGAACATTTTGTTCTTCCTGACAATGCAATACTGCCACAGCATTCAAAACAGGAGTAACAATGTAAATCAGTACCTTATTTCCCCAATTAAGGTAATTTTATTATGCAAGTTGATTCTGCTGGCACCATACTAGATTTTCAAAGTCTTATGTATGCTTTCTTTTTCCTCCTTAATAGCAAAATAATTTTGATTAAATAATTTTAGTGAGGTACAATTTCTGTATTTATTCTCTGATAAAACAGGAGTCAGAGCAGCACTGATTTACAATCTCACCCTTATCTATTCTCCATGAAGTACTTCAAATTGCAGCTCTGGGTCCCAGGTCGTACATCATAAGGTCGTACAGTACTGTTAGCAGCATAAACATTTAAAACCCTGAATTCTTTTAGAACTGAGAAATTATTTGTGGGCTTCTACTTATTGCTCATTTTGTCCCTGTGTCCATTGCCTTTTCTCCAGCACTTCGGTTTGAGACAGATTCTCTGGTGAATCCCTCTAGAGAAGGATTCTGATGGAAACTTCCCTACTACTTTGAACACAGTCAATACAGAAAGGAAAAAATGTTGGCAGTTTTGGTTTGGGTTTTTTTTTGTTTGACTATTGTCTTACCCTCCCAAGCATCCCATTATTCTGAATAAACAGTAACACAAGCTTTAAGCTACAATCACATTAGGAGAGTCATGAATACGCACATTATTACATACCTGTACAACAGTTCATCGGGTACCTTACTATCTGCTAAAAACAAAAAAGCTTGAAGAATAGATAGGATATATATTCAGTGTTCCATGTGTCAGAAAAAAAAATACTGATCCACACACAAAGCAGATATACAGTATTCTAGTTAACGTACTAATAAACTTGGGCAAATAATGTTAACCTCTCATTGAAATTTTTTGAAGTTTTGTTTTTGTTCATGTGCAACACAATTTAATGTATCAGCCATCAGCAAAATACACTGTAGGAAGCTTGACAGATTTTTATGATTAAAGAGCACTTGGAGATTACTGGGGTTAATACTTTAATTTTCCTACCCTTTGAAAGCTATTCTGATGGTAAATTATTTGATACAGGAAATCCACAGCAGCCACTTCAGCTGAACTCTGTCTTCATCTGGGGCCTTTGTGTTACATAAGTAAAGTCAGTACAAGTAAAAGTAAAAACAATACTCTCCCAGACATTCACTCTATTGCTTTTATTTATACTCATATTTGTGTTACTATATTTTTTAATTTAACATATGAAAACAGCTTGGAATATCTAACTACATATATCTGCAATTATTCTCAATATGAAATAAAGCTTCCACTTTGTATTACAAGATTAGCTTTTTTAATAAGATGACCTATAATTAATTAGTACGTAAAAATAACAGTTGTGACATGCAGCATCCTAACACTTAATTCTTTTCTGAAAATTTAACTTCCTGCAAATTTACCTGAAGTTTCTGCACTGATTAAAAAAATAAAAGGAAAACAACCACACCCAGTCCTGAAACACTAAGTGAAGAGATTTCATAATAGTGACCAGGACTGTCTGGATGCAGAACCAAAACATAGTGAACTCATCTGAAAGAAAAATATGAAATTCTGGCTCTATGAAATGCAATGGCAAAATCCTCTAACATGAGTAAGGTCAGAACTTCACCCACACTGAAGAGATGACCAGTAGCATTCATCGATATTCAAAACCAGCAAAAGCATTTGGAGAAGCCTGCTATGAATATTTACAAAACAAGTAAGCATCTGCTGGTTTCTAAATGAAGTTCCTATTTCAGCCAAAAAACAAATGTAAGTATTTTAGTACATTTGCTGCAGAGCTGCAAAGTGCTTGAACTACTGAGTGCTAGTCGGAAGACTTCCTGTTTTAAAGAGAAAGCAAGAGATTGCCAAGTGCTGTTAACCTGTGTTAAAGTAGATTACACAAGTAAGGATGCTCTGTGGAAGAGAAAGGAGCTATCACAGAGTCTATACTGCACATGTGAAGTGAGGACTGTTTTTAACGATGTGTATCACTTTACCGCTACAGTTAATGCATTTCATTTACTGTTTTCAGTACCTAGTCATTATTACAAGACTTTCTGCAAGTCTTTGCTTTGATTTTGTTTTGAATAGCCTAATATTAACAACAACCTAACCTCAATACTTTTCAATAGAAGTTACTTATTGCTGTATCACAAAGCTCTGTGGAATTTAACTACCAAGAATACAGTATATCTGGAGAAGCACAGATGCGTATAATTTCATCAAGTCAGATTAAATACAACTCTGTGTCTTTATTTACATATAAAGAGGTTTCCACACTTAAAAAAACCATAGCCAAAATCTCTGAAGAGCCCAATAGGCTACTTTTCTGTAACAACAGCAGGCGCTTAATGGAAGTCATGAATCCAAACTCTTTCCTTTCACACCCAGACCATGGCTGTTTCTTTCCCCACCCACTCTAGGGACTTTTGCCATGGGGGTTCTCAATTTCTCCACCTTAAAGTAGGAGTCATGGGAGAGGGGGCCTGGGAATAATTATCATGTACCTGTATTCCGACCAAAAGTGGACTATGCATTGCCTCATGAGCACCAAGATAATTTTTGTTCCAGTAAGGAAGAAGTCATATTTACAGTATTTACTAGCTATCTGCAGTGAGTTCCGTTGTTTTGGCTGGATTAGATATAGGTGGTGTGGATGTTGCTGAAAGTGGCACCGGTGCCAGTTTTTGTCTGTTTCTCCAGTGCTCAGCTGGGAAATTTAACTAGCATCAGTAGCCTCCATATCAGGAGAAGTTCAGGATACTTGAAGCCTTTGAAACACTCTTCTTCTAAGGACAGATTGATCACTGGAGGAAGAGAAATGGTCTGAAAGCACATGTGAAAATGAATGTGAGGAGTTCCTCCAGCTTTACCTGCTTGGCAATAGAGAACAAATCATTGAGAACAGTAAGGGGAAAACTACCGATGCTGCACTGTTTTAAAGAGGCAGTTTGGGGTTACAGCTGCTTTGTCCTTCATGCCCTTGGGTGGAGAAGTGCTGAGTATGTATACTACAAACTGTCCTAACTGACCTGCAGGCAAAAGGGTTTTGCGACTGGTGGGAGGAGGGAAAGAGGTACAAAAGTATTCTAACTCACAGTTCTTAGAGTTAACCTGATAATTTTAATGTGTAGTCTCCAGGCAAAACTGACAATGAAGTGGAAATCATTAGTGTTTTTAAGCTGTGTGTGTGGTGACATGTCTAAAAGGTTTTATAGAGTTTTAGAATAGTGCAAAAACAATAGCACTCAAATCAGCATGAATTCACTTAGGAAGTCAATAGGAATATAAATACTGAAAATTGTATGGTAAGGTTAACCTCAGATAGGAACTCTGAGAATCTGGCACTGTGGAAGGGGAGAGACAGTCTGTAGTAGTTTCCATAACATTAGAAAAAGACCATAAAAACCCTGGCTCAAAACCACATGAACTGCTCCACCAAATTACACTGAAACACCTGGACAGAAAAGAAAGCACGCATGTTGTGTGGATCCTTCTTACTTGCTATAACTTATTTTATTAAAAAGACTACTACATGAGAATCTGTAGGACCTCTAGGATGTGAGGATTCAAGACTAAGAAAAAAACATTGAGCTACCCTGACAGGCATTTCAGGCTATCTCTCTCAATAGTCAGAGTTGAATTATTCTTCAAATGGAAAGTATATTGGGCAAAATGCCAAACAAATAAACAATAGCCTTGCTTCAAATTCAGCTGTCTGAATATGATATGGGAGTACGCCCAGGTGGCCAAGAAGGCCAATAGCATCCTGGCTTGTATCAGAAATAGTGTGGCCAGCAGGACTACGGATGTGATTGTCCCCCTGTACTCAGCACTGATAAGGCTGCAGCTCGAGTACTGAGTTCAGTTTTGGGCCCCTCACTACAAGAAAGACATTGGGGTGGGGGATTGCATCCAAAGAAGAGCAATGAAGCTGGTGAAGGGTCTAGAGAACCAGTCTTATGAGGAGCGGCTGAGGGAACTGGGGTTGTTTAGTCTGGAGGAAAGGAGACTGAGGGGAGACCTTATCGCTCTCTACAACTGCCTGAAAGGAGGTTGTAGCGAGGTGGCTGTTGGTCTCTTTTCCCAAGTAACGAGTTATAGGACAAGAGGAAATGGCCTCAAGCTGCACCAGGGGAGGTTTAGATTGGATATTAGGAAAAATTTCTTCACCAAAAGGGTTATCAAGCATTCGACCAGGCTGCCCAGGGAGGTGGTTGAGTCACCATCCCTGGAGTTGTTTAAATGACGTGTAGATGTGGCACTTAGGGACATGGTTTAGTGGTGGACTTGGCAGTGTTAGGTTAACAGTTGGACTCAATGACCTTAAAGGTCTTTTCCAACCTAAATGATTCTATGATTCTATGATTCCTGAAGATGTAGGTTTTTCTTGTAGAATTGTGCAAATAAGCTGGAAACATCTGCCTAGGCAAAACTCTTCCTTTAACTCTGAAGCTTAGAGAAGTTTTAAGGTAAAGACAGTGAAGGAAATTCATAGAAATGTTTTGTGAAGTCACCACTGTAGGTGGAATTAACGTGTCTTGGCCTAAAGAGTCATAGTGCTGCATAAAAGGATAGAAAAAGCAACTGCAGGGCAGCTTCTAGGGCTCTACTCAAGAGTTTACTAACTGTGACATCTCTTTATTAGCTTGACAATATGAGTACCTGGAGACCAAGCTCATTTTAGTAGTGTCACCTGCTAGTCCTTCACACTGTTTGTTTCTTGGCAAATAATCCACAATAAAAAGAAAATGTAACCAACTGAAACCCCTGGTGTGCTCTTCCATAAGACTAATACAGACAAATGTGAATAAAACCACTGTGACTTCCTGTTTTATGAAATAAATATGCTGCATCAGAATAGCCTATTTTCCATGAAGGCCTGCAAAGCTGCATTCAGGTAACAGGTATGAAAAGATTCCTCTGAGCTGAAGTGAAAGCTGAATGGCATCTCTCTACAGGGGCCTGCTTCTTCTTACTGTGGCTGGGTTAGGTAAGTGCTTTCTGTCACTGAAGTAAATCTGAAAATCATTGCAGCTCACTGTACTGATCTGAAAACAACAAATAAAACAAAAATTATACTGCCTAATAGTGAGCTGGATAGCAGCACAATACTAGGCATGAATGAAAGCTTGGGCTCTTTTCTGCTGCATTCAGAGCACTGCAAACTAACCTACCATTTGAAAACACGACTAAAGTTTTAGCCTCCAAATGCTGTCTTCAACAGAGAGTCCTGTTGAAGACAAGGCACTCAGCCTCAAGCATTTTGTAAGATTAGGCAAGAGCACTGGATTGCTCAGCATCTTGAAGAACTGAGGTCTTTTGAAGAGGTGAAGCCATGAAGCCATAGTAGATGAGAGATTAGGAGATGATAGTGAGAAAGAGAGCATTCAATTTGATTTTCCAGAATAGGTCACCCAGGAGTCTCAGACTCAAGTCAGACATGCTGTTCTGCTTGTTTTCAGGCTGGGTGAACAGGTTGTTGCTCCTGTCCAGTACTGACTGCAGACACCCTGCCAGAAATTATTACTTAATTCAATCTGCCATTTTTGCTGCCTGTGTAGTGTTCCTTGGTGTAGGGTTAGGAAGCCTACTACTACTGCAAATGCATTAGCCAACCTGAATTCTTTTAATAGAGCCAGGTAAGGAGCAAAAGCACACCAGATACTGAAAGCAACCCAAAACCTGCTGTATTCATAATATGCAAAGAGCAAACTGCAATGCCATTGAAATTAAAAAATAGGTAACGTGTCATCTCATTTGAATTATAGCATCTGCTCTGCAACTGAAATCCTTTGAATTAATCAAAGCGATTTAAACCAAAAAGAAGGTACCTAGCCTTTTAACATGACAGCAGGGTACTCTTTCTGTTCCATTAAGTGCACCTAATTGCAGTCCAAGACTGCACAGGCTTCTTCATCAATTTATACTTTGTTTTCCAAAGCATTCTGAAGAGACAGCAAATGAGTCAGAGAAGAGCAAAAACCATGTTGATTGATCCTTAAATCAGTATTTGTTAATGTTCACTGAGAAGAGGGCAGTTTGAAGGCCAATACTGCATAGTAAAAGCTTCCTTCCTTGTTTCTTTTTCTAGAGAATTACCTGATCTGATTCAGAACACCACCAATAAAAATAAAGGGGTTCCTGTAAGCTGAAACAAAAACGGAGCTGTTTAAAGTATTTTCCACACTGTTTGGAAAGATTTAATTTCGAAAAAGAACAAAAGAATCTTTCATCTTCAAGAGGAATAGAAAGATTGGGTAATTCCAGACTCCAACCAGAAGGAGACAAATAAAAATAATAAGAAGAAAGGGTAAGAAAAAGCTAATTACAATAATCAGAGTATTAACCTTTCCTTTAATGACACTAATTCAAAGCATAAGCCATCCAAATTTGTTCTCACCTTCAAGTATCTCCTTTATTGGAGAATTTGCTGCTTCAGCTGTTTTATTAGAAATTGTTTGAGGGAAATTTCTCTTAAAACTATTTACTCACTTTTATCATCCTGGTTACTAATCTGGGTCCAGTTACCTAAGTATGTCTGTACTGCAGTTAAAGCAGCGGCCATGGAACAATGGAGAAATTCCTGACGTAACTTTAAGTTAGCTATCTTGGATACTGGTCTTACCATAAATAGATAGAACTTAGAAGGGCTGATTTAGACAAAATTGTCTGCCTCAGATAAGTCTACACTAAACTTCGAGATAATTTCCCATTATATTAAAGGAAGAAAGATGTTTTTGCATTTTGGATTTGCCATTCAGGAACTGATCCAAACATCTAGTTTGTTTTCCTACCTATATCAGACAAAACAGCTAATGTGCCAAAAGACTGCAAGAATCTCAAACTAAGAAAGCAATATAACCTGCATGAATCTCGTTCTAATCTCTAAGGCTGGTTTAAACTCAGAAATGTGGAGCTTCTTAGATCTGACTTTTGTCTCCAGTTATGATTACCCTAGGTAAATTATTCCTCCTATATATATTCGATTCTTTGAAGCAAGAATATACTAGTTAATATATTAATATATAAATAATCATTTCTTGTGGCAGCGTTATATTAACCATTATATCCATTAGATTAATTTCTTGTGACAATGATCTCCTTGGTTCATGTGGATGTTAACATTCCGAAGTGTTAAAAAAAGAGGTAACATAGCAAATTCATCATCGAGATAAAAGATAACGGCTCACCAGGGCCTCCTGAAAGTTTGGCAAAGATTCAAAATATCTGATTGGGAATATTTAGGCAAAATACTTATTACATAGGATATACAGGATCTTGTTTTCATTAGATGTTGCCTTATGTAAAGCATGGTACATCCACACAGAGGTTGGTTGCTGAATATTGTGAGCTAGACTTCTAAATTAATAATAAATGTACTGGCTTAAATGTGGTCAGTAGTAAACTTCTCACAAAAGAGGCAAAATGGGCATATGAGTACAAAATTTATTACAGCTTTGTAAAAGTGCTTCTAAATATGAAATGGAGATAGAGAGGGTTCTGAAATACTGAAGTGATGAAATCTTTGTTGATTAAATACATGTATGCCCATTCCCAAACCTGAGGGGGAGTCCCAAGGACTGCATAGGTTAGTGAATTAAATTTCTGTTTTGTTTCCAACTCTTTACTTCTGCTTATATTTCTACTAACTTCCTCCTATGAAAACAATTAAAGGCAAATTCTTCTCTCTTTACACGTGCACACTGAAAGTAGAGAATAAACTTTCATATAAAGTTGTGATATTCTCAGGCTTTATAAAACTGAAATCTCCTTCTTGGCCAGCAGCAATTAAGCTCAAGGTCTTACTACATTAGGTCTTCTATTGATGTGTTCTTATAATCTGTATATATATAATTAAAATAATATCATCTATCTTGCATTTATTGCTAAACATATTTATCATAGAATATTTATTCTCATAATAATTTCTTTTTCTCTTTTACATGTAATTCTGCTAGTTTGGGGGTTTTTTTGCTAATCCTTTTATTGTTTATCCAGTCTTGCAAAACAAGACATATTCACCCAATGAATTTCACTGAACATTTTTTATTGTATTCACATACTTCCCTCCAGGTCTTCTCTGCCTTTTTTTTTTTTTTTTTTTTTTTTTTTTGGAGTTATTTCTGAGGGTGTGCTATGTATACTGAATGTTAACATTAGCAATTTAGAGTGTGTGTCCCAGATATGTCTACAGTCACATGCACACTTAATAATATTTAAAGAATTGAAATAATTTTGACATGAATACTTAGTTTATCGAATAGACCCTGGAAATGAAACTGTCTTTTATTTGCAAGATTTCCATTGGATCAGAAGTTAGGTCCAATGACAGATCTGTGAGCAAAAGCTCCCTTTGTTTCTGTTTGTGAAAGACAACAAATGTGTGAAGACATCAAAGAATTTACTTCCTGTATTGTAAAATTTTTTCAAATTATACTGAAAAGTAACAAGCACAATCCCCTAACCACCACTAATTACAGCAATCTCTCACTTTGAAGAAATTTACTTATATCAGTGCAATGCAGTCCCAATATTTTTCAGTGATTTGTAATTTAAAAAGCACTAGAAAAAAAGCTATTTCATAGAGATAGCCCATTTTGTATGAATTTGCTAAAGTGAGCCTGAAATTTTCCAAAGATATTAGCTAGCTAGCTTGTGCTCTCACTGATAATGAGAGGTGAAGTGTAGGGTGGATAACTTTTAGATTTCAATGCTGAAGTGCAGGGTACAAAGAGGGTGGGGTTATAATACAGACAGAACATCCATCTGGTGTCAGAATATAAAATAAATATATCTAGACAGAATGGATTCCTTGGACTAGAAGGGGAGGAACAAAAACGAAACGCAACTTTCCTACCTGATGGAAAATATCACAAGTCCTTTAGTACTAATAAAATGTTGTTTGTCACAGCTGAGTTTCTGAAGTAATTAATCTCTTGGAGCCACAAATACAGATGAAAAGCCTGTCCTTGAAGGTGTTATTACTTTGATCCCTTCACAACTACATAAGCTTTTTTCTCCCTAGAAGATAGTATTGAATTTTAAAAGTCAAAGTTTCCTAGTAATGCCAGTTAGAGATGTAGGTTTCTGAGGCAACCAATTATGCCTTCAACATCCTATTACATTATCAGTAAACACAGGTATTGCAGTGTTAAAGAAGATCTTGTCTTCCTTGAAAAAATATTAGATAACTGAGAAAAAACCTTTGAAAATTATGCAAGTACCTACAATAATAAGCAGTCACACTGACATATGTACATATCTGTCCAAATAGGAATGTTAAGCACAAACAGTATGTGCCTTAGAGACTAGATTAGTATATGCATACAATTTATTTAAATGAATGGTTTATATCGTCTTCTATTTTACTTCAGAAAATGAAAATCACATTTCTATGTGTAGGAGAATAATTCCATCTGCAGTGACACAAATACTAAAGGAAACATTGTACTTAGTTTCTATGAAAGAAACTAGCACTGATTTTTCACTGATTATAACAATGATTGTACTAGCTTGCACCCTAAGACACTACAGCTTGCTTTGGTTGAGGAAGCACTTTCCTATTAACTTCGACAGTACTGAGACACTTTTAAGCTTATGTAATGCCATAAGGCATCCTCATTAGCTCATACAGCAAAGATCTTAGTCCAACATTTGAACCCCGTCACATATTTCAGAGAGAGTGCTATGGTAAAGCTAAATGATATGAAGGAATTAGTGAACTAATGAATTTTATTTGCTAACATACCTGACAAGACCCCATCCATCCTGAGAAGGCAACACTAACCACCCAGCATACTCCAAACCCTGAATATATTTACTTTCGTCAGAAAGCAATACCCCTAGGGCCAAACTGGCTCCCACACTGGTTGTCAGCTGATTTCTCTTGCCTAATCTCACACACTTATGTTGGATGTAAGTTAGAGCTTCATGGGAGCCCTCTGGCTTTCTGACATCCATATGGTCTGATAGGTACTTCAGCAGAGATGGAGCAGAAGTGGCACTCCTCTTCCCCCTTAACCTCTCTGTCCTGTAGACCTTCATGGTTAGCTTAAGCAAATGTAAGTGATATGGCAGAAACACTCTGCTAGGTTGGGGAATGTGTATCCTGACACACAGCTCTCACCGCGGGGGAAGAGGGAAAGACAAGGGAGCGCTGGGTCTGGATGATTTGAGAGGTTGCTGAGATGTGTTTCACAACCTTATAGTGAGAATTTTTTATTGGCCTTCTCCTCTTGCTTTATACCTGGTAAATGTATAGCAGCCTTCAGAACTACATTGCAAGCAAAATTATGGCTTTTAATATTGCAGTTAGTAAAAGATCTATGACGTGCTCATTTTAAACCACCTCCACTGAGGGCTCCATGCTCTTCTGCGCTACTACAACAAATTACAAGTACTTTATGAAATTCAGGCTCTGACTGTCCCTTAATCAACTGAACGGGATTTTGCTTCTCCCCAGTTCATCATCACGTCTGGGACCAGTGTTCCCAAACCAGATGTGGTGCTCCAGAAGTGGCATCCCAAATGTGGCACAGGAGGGACACATCACTTCCCTTAGCCTGCAGGCTCCTGTCTTGCACTGCAGCCCAGTATACAGATAGCCTTCTTCACTGCAAGGGCACACTGCTGACAAAGAAGGGCCCATACAGTCTTTTTTTTGAAATTATATCAACTTATTTTAGTTTTGTGTGCAATAAACAGCTCCACAGCCGCTACTGCTGTAAAGAGAAATAACAGCAGAGGCGAGTCTTGCACAAACCTCACTGCCGAGTAGATCAAATGGGGCAGCCTAATCTTTCCATTTTCATATTACTTGCTGGTACAAAAGGCTGAGATCCACTTCCCTCCCTTTCCATTCCCCTCTCCCTCCTTAGGTGTCTTCCGAAGGCAGGCAGAGAGAAGACAAAACAGACGAAAAACAGGCTCCTCTGCTCTCTAGCTGCGTTGCTTTGACAAGAACGCCAGCTAATACTTTGCCTTTCTGAAGGCGCCTGTGCTCTGTGCAAGCCCTGGAGGGCTCAGCAGTGGCAGCGCTGCCTCACCTGGGGAGCAACATGTCAGCCGTGCTCACTGCCGATGGCTGCCTCACAGGGCAGCCGGGTCAGGCGCCCGCTCACAGGCTTCGTGTGAAAATGCCTGACGAAACCCTTCTGGCAGCGAGCTGGGACCTTTGCCACCAAAACACAACGCTGCCTGCCTTTTAAGTGTGGCCTCTTCCCTCAGCGGCAGGGTCTGCAGCTCAAGGGGAGGCCGCAGCGAGACACCAAAGCCAGCCCATGGCTCGCTGAGGCAAACCGAACATGGCAGGTGGGGCCAAGGGGTCCCTGTGGAGTGGCACAGGACCAGGGCCCTTGCAGGAGCACCCAGGAGGCAGCTGTCTTCTGTAGGCTGAATTAAAAGGGCCTGTTGTAAGCAGGCATAAAGTCATATAATGTAATTTCCACCCAGGGTAATGCTATTACGGTGTCAGAGGGATGGTCAAAGAGCTGTGGTGTAAATAGGAATGGGGCCATCAGTCTTCAGAGCAAACGTCTGTGCATCTGTCGCTATAGGTAGGCCAAAAGGAATTTATTACCTTTTACCCGCCCTGTATTTGCAGTTTTCTCACTCTTTACACTTTGTAGCCTAACAAGCAAGTCAAGTGACGATGATATAGTCATTTCCTAGTCCCTCTGGCAGAGAAGCCATAGGCATAGCAAAGCACAGAAAGCGTGTTGTGTTTTTTCCTTTTGCAAGTGGGGCAGTTTCAGGTTTTGTTGGGTTTTTTTAATTGTTGTTTTGGGGTTTTGTTTAATTTTTGTTTCAGGTGGTAAAGATAGTCTCAACACGCTATTCCCTTTGAACTGGTAAACAGAAATCACTGAGCTGCTCGCCCGTGTCCTTCTCCTCTCCACAGCTAGCTCCAGCTCCTGCGCCAGGCTATCTCTCATGGGGCCTCTCGTGCAGAAGAAGATTTGAGGTCCTCTTCCAGTGAAATGTGCTTTCTTCTGTCATTTACATAGTATAGCATTTCCCCTTTTGGCTAAGGTAGCAGCACAGATGAGGACATGAAATCAGGTTCTGAAGTTTAATTAGTGTGGTTAGAAAATCTGATAGAAAGGCAATTTAGGATGCTGCTGCTGAGGGAAAAAAACCCTTGCTGACAGCAGAGAATTGGACTTATAATGCACTATTCACATAACACTAATCTCCCTATCTCTGAACTGACAAAGATGGTTTTTTTCAGTAATTTGAACACCAGCTGGCGTTAGGATTTTGAATAATAGGAATGGCTGTAATACAATTCTTATTCCGTATGCTTAAATCTCCTTTGCAGCTAAGAAAAGTTTCATTATGGTTTGATACCTACTTTCTGTACAGGGAGGGACTCCAATTTGTCATTCATATTTTTACTTGACATACTCTCTCCAGCTGTTCAATGAGTTACCCAAATTTCAACTGAAAATTTAAAACTGCCACTGAACTCTTCAGTGTGGGTTCAATTCATTGCTCATCTTGCTCATCTACAGACTTTCTATGCTACCATGAGCAAACTTAGACCATGCTCAGGTGTCATGGCTGGGACTTTCTAGGAAATGCAAAACAGACTAACCACTGTCAAGCATTACCTAATTGTCAAAGTTGCCTGAAATCCATCATGTTTAAGTTCTTTTGCAATTCAGAAATACTTTGCCTACATCCCCTCTTACATGCCATCAGATCTACCCTGTTCAAATAGAAAACACTCAAAAATGAAAGAAGAGGTTGACAGGACCTTTCCAAGGTAGCTTGGTAGTAAAAGACTTGCGAAGGAAACAGGAGATTAAGGATCAAGGTCCATTCAGCTTAGCATGACAGTGCCTGAAAGCGTGTTTCTTCATCAGACTGAAGGCAGGGAAGCACCAATACACAGACAGAAATGCAAGAACCCTGTGACTGACTTACTCTCTTGTCTGGTAAGGTGAATAAGGAAAAAACATGGTTTCTGATCTCCGGGAGAACCATGTGTGTGTTTTCCACTTAAGAGCTCATGAATAAATGAGCTCTGGGAATAAGAAACAGAACTCAAGACAGTCTTCCTACTGAGTGTCAAAATCAGAATTTCTCTTGATTATCCTCTTTGGTACCATGAGTTTTGCATTCCTTTTGCACTGGCTTAGCATTGCAGAGGGTTGCCCTACCTAAGGCTACTTTGTTGCTATAAAACCGGAGCAGTGGGGTAAAGTCTTTGCAGGCTGTTGAGGGTCAACAATGTGCTTTCCCATTTTGGGACATGAGTCATAACCACAAAACCATTGAACTGAAGAAATTGTTCTCCTCCTTGCAAGCCTCTCCAGTATATACAAAAGAGGTCTCAGATTCTGAGTCCCAAACTCCTGTTCTTCAGCCCCATTTAGCCCTTTTCAATTGGAAAGTATTTCCCTGCCTTCTCGGTGTTGCTCAGTATCACTGCTTTAAAAATCTTACAACTGCTGCTTGTGCCACCCATGCTGGTGATACACCTGAAATAATACCTTATTTCATGCATGTCCAGATTTTTCAATTGTTTGCAAGACCCACTGTGAATACTACAGTTTGTTTAGAGAAATCTGTCTCATGCTGCCAGACAAGCATGGCTAGACAAAAAGGTTTTTTTATTTTTAACTAGTTTTTAGGCAATAGTTTATTTGACAACCATTTTGTCAGTCTCAATGACTGAATTCAGTGAATAGTATTTGCCAAAGCTAAAAAACAAGGACGAAATGTCCAGGATGGCAAAACGATTAATTTACAATTTCCATAACAGAATATTTCAAGTGTTTAGGCTATAACTAAAGAAACGTAGGTAGGAAGAGGCAGTTGCATTAGTGGTGCTGCTGTCTTTTACACAGTATAGACCTTACGTTAAGAAGTTCATCCAGTCTTCAGAAGAAACAGAAATTCTATCTCCTTCTCTGCCTGACTGAATGCGTGGTTTGAACCAAGATTTCCACCTCCTGAGAGAGCAGCCCAAAGCTCTCATTAAAATAGAGATTTGGCTCAACCCTTTAATCAAGTTCTATAAATTCTTGTCATATAGCCATCCATACTTGCAGACCTAGAGATGTGTATTTGAACTGAGAACTGTAGGAGACATGTAAGGTCATGCCATGCCGTACCATTTCAGAAATGCCTCAGCTACTTCTGAGTGAGCTCGGATGCCTATGTGACACTGCATAAAGAAAATACTACTGGATTCGACCAGGTGCAGTGATGTAGATCTGTTGTGGTCCTTAGTCTGTCTTTCTGTTAGGGCAACAAGATCCTGTTGTGTCATACCCTGATATTCCAGCAATCGCATTTCATGACCCAACAGTTTCAAATATATCTTTGCCCAAGATTTAAAAAAATAAATGGAGACAGAAGTATGAATTTATTTTTCAAATAATTTTTAAATTACATTATACCTAGAAGGCATTGCAGACTCACGATCTCACCTAGCTTAAAGCTAAAACACATGTTTTCCATTTAATTCCTTCCTTTTTCAACATACTGGCAATGAAGACCTCCAGAAATAGATTGAGGTGTTTATTCATTAATTTATATTGTTCAGATTATTAAGTTTGTTTGGTGTATTTGTTCTTCAGGAAACCTGTGTGTGAATGGGCTTTACAGCATTGTCTGCAGTCAAGTAGCTTATTTACAATGTTGGTATTAAATTACAGGTGGTTGTTGTTGCAGTGTTCCTATATATTGTGCTGAATTCACAGCAGGTGTGATTTAGTTAAGACTCAGGGCTGAAACACTGAGTGTTCTTAAATGACTAGATTTCACAGTCATCCATCACAGCTCCTTAGTTATTGAGGGACATGGGCCTGTTAGTGACAGTTAGAATGGATAAAGCTACATGTGAAAAATGTAAAGGAAATATTTCATGATGCACATGAAATCAGTAACAACAATTACTGGTGCATTTACTTTTAACATTCAGGTTATCAGTTTCTTTATGGACCCAAAGGCATAAAACAAGGAGGGTGCTCTTGAGAAGGCAGAATGCCACCAGGCCTCTTGCCTGTAGTACGTATGCATTTTCTTTCTCATTAATAATGTTGCAGGGCATCTCCACACCTAAAAGCTAAAAACAAAATAACAATAACAACATCCAAACCAACCAACCAACCAACCAAACGTGCTGCTGGAGGTAGGATATTCCTTTAGTTCTTCCTCCTCCATGAGAAAAGTTGACTAACTTATTTTTCCCTTTTTTTCCAGTTCCTCTTATTTGTATCCTTCCAAAATTGCCTAAACAGTATTATAACAATCGGAGTTAACACACTGCCTAACATATCTGCCTGTATGGGAAGAAAAAAGGGAAGAAACCTCTTTCTCTTTATTGGTTCGAAACTACGTATTAAGTTTTACTGAAAGCTAATTCTAGGCTCTAATAATACTCATTGGTCTGGTGGAACAGATGCAACTTTTGGCTTAAACCACCTGATGCCTTGAAATAAAGGCTGGAGTTGAAAGACTCCATTTTATTTTTGTAGCAATTAATTTATGCTTGCTTGAGTGACTTTGAAACTTTTGGTATGTAAGAAAACCTTGAGCTTTATTAACAGGATGCACAAATAGATAAGAAGCCTTAAGTTCTGCTGAGCTTTGTGTTTAATACCTACCAGGGCCAGCTAACTAGGAAGAAGAGATGAACCACCTGAGATGACCCACACTGCGCATGCCTTAAGAGGTTCAATTAGTGGACACCAAGAAAATTACCACCACAGGGCTTTGAAGACCCCAAAAGACCACTGACCCATTTAATAGTGCATGCCCCAAAGGGTGGGCATTATGTAAATAATTTCTGGGAAATAGCATGAATATGTACAACAATTCCAGGAAATATAATGAATATGTATATATTAGAATAATATAAGCTTTACTTGCTGTAGGTAGCTGTATGCACATTAGGAGGAACTATCCCCCATGCACCCAGCACTGCAATAAAGAATGCCTGCTTTCTAAAACTCCAAAATTGAATCTTAGAGAGTTCCTTTGACTGGCTTTTTATGGTAACACACCAGTAATCAACACAAAATAGTAATAGCATTCATGAAGTAGTTAAACCTATTTTTATGGTAAATTCTGCCACTAGCCACATAAGAGCAGCTCTACTTGTGTAAAAAAATGCAAAATGTTCCCAGCATTGCTGCACTTTCTGCTGTTTGTACATTTAGTCGTAAGCATACCAATTTCAAACTGTTTTAAGTTTCTTTTTAAGTTCTAGGTAAATGAAAGAAAATAGTTGGTATGAGCACTGCAGAGCCAGCATTGAATGACCTCTTATCATACTGTTAATGATCCCTCTCAAGTACTGGGGCTGTTTTTTACAGTACACCATGAAATACAAACAAAGTCTTCCCTTCTCCAGTGTGTACTGTCAAGGCTTATTAGTATTCCTTTTGCAACACGGTTCTGTGTCACCACAGCAGCAGCTATTTGGTTCGGTGCTTTCTGCTCTTTCCTCAGTGATAAGCACATCCACTGTCATTTCTGCAACAGACAGAGAGCTAATTAGGCAGCAGTGATATTCTCCTGCATAAGAGAGAAATACTGTCATAAAGAAAGAAATACTCAGGATTTTGTGTCAAATTCTGTTAGACAGAACTTTAAGCTTGTGGATGTCTGGGTGTTGACCCTCCCTTTGAGATGTGCTGTCTGCTATTACAGATTGCCTCAATATTTCCATACTCCTTTTTCAATACATGGTTTTGAAGATATATATTCTTTCCATCACAATGCCTACAGACAATGGAGAAATTGTTACCACATATCTAAAACAAATTTTCCAAGGTTTTCTGCACCCTTTTTGTGTTTGGTTAATTTTGGGGAAAATTACCAAAACCACTTACTCAGTTTTTTTCTGGATTTAACAAAATAAATGGAAAAGAATTTGAAAGGACAAATTCATGTGTGCTTGCTTATAAGAAGGAACTTGTAACTTTCTTTACTGAATAGTTTTCATAAGGAGTATCACAGCTATTTTTAATAGTACAAAGTACATTTCTTGCATTCAAGAAAGAGCTAGAGTTGCATATTTTCAAATGAAAATAGCACATTTGGTACAATTGTTAAAAGTTGCTCACAGATTTTTCTGGAAATGAGAATTTATTTCTTGACTTTTTACCTATGGAGCAAACAGAGACTAAGAGACTGTCAGTGTGATATTTTTATGAGAGCTGATTCTGAGCTAAGAGGGAAGAATCTGTTAAGACATACATTGAAATATGTCTGATTTTGTTTGTCTTTTAAATTCTAAGAATCCAGTGGATCTGAGAGCAGCACCACAGAAAAACATGTCTAGACCATCCAGTTTCTCTCCTAGCCTCCAGTTCATGTTTTCACTTTAGGTTTCAGCTTCAGTTTTTATTATTTCCTATTAGCTAGCAGACTGTTGCATGGCCCAGAAACCCACAAACTCTTTTCAAAGGCAGTACATGAAAAGGTTCTCCTCGTGTACTGTATAAAACTATCATCAAAAGAGTGGGACTTAGAATTTGTAAAAGGACTATTGAGATAGAACATTTCTAAAGATATTCTTCAGTTATCAAACATAAGCAAGATTTTTTTTTTTGAGGTGATAGATTTCCCAGCTTCTTTATGGTCCCCCTGATTTAGTGATGTGAACAGGAAAAAGAATCTTTGATTCTTCATAATAAAATGAGAGAAGCACCAGTGAACGTTTACACAGTCTGGTTTTGCAGCCAAGAGAAAGAAGCCACCGTGAGGATAACAAGCAGAGGAACAATCCTGAAACACAGGGAAGGTGACTGTTTACCTAAAGCAATATCAGAAAGGAAGTGGGTACATAAAGAAAAATGTCTTTAAAACTTTGTTTTACTGCAATGCCTGTATTACTGTGCAGAGCCATCCACTCTCATCCTATCCAAACACTCCCCATTACTTTTACCCACCTGTGTTTCTCATCTTATAATTAACTGGTGAGTGCACTGGAGTAAGATCTATCTACTTGCTTTGTGTTTGAACAGTACTTTGCACAAATTGCTCCCATGTCTCTGGCTGAGAACAGTAGGTGCTGCAGAAGTAAAAATAAAACCTGGATCCAGAGACTTTGATAAAGAGATACCATGATTCACCTAGATGAAGAGATGATAGATGAGCTTGACTTTAGAAATATGTAAAAAGAAAAGAGACAGCCACATAAAAAACGGCAAGGAGGAGAAATTATTAGTTTTAATAAATGCAAAAATATCATGACTGCTTCAGAATGTATGAAAAATGAATTGCTGGGGGCCAGGAAAGTACTTTTCATGTCCAGTCACTGTAGATGATGTATCTATCTGCTACAGATGATGCACAGATCCACTGTGGCCATTCTGATGACCTTATATCAATGACTAAGAGATAATGAAGAAACAGACAGAGATGTGGTGAGTAGTTGGAGAAGTAAAAGACGACTGGAAAGCCTGGAAAGCACAGGGAAGGTGCAGTACCGAGAACTACAGGTAACAGTAGAAAGTGAAAGCTTAAGCTAAAATGCAACTGTTAGAACCGGAAAACAACCAGGATACCTGAGGAAGGAGTGAGAGGGATTGGGACTGGCAGGTCAAGCCCTGCTGGATTTCACCCACCTTGGTATTGAAAAGTCAGCTAGCCTCTGTATGGAGACAGAGGAGAATCAGAATGGAGAAGCAAAATTCTCCCTGGGGTTGGGAGGTCAGGATTAGGCCTGGTGGGAGAAAGGAGAAGGTCAGAGAAGTTGTGAGGCCAGGTGCAATGCGTGGACTTTGAGTGCTGGAACAGTACCTATGCTGAAGATACAGGGAATATGAGGAGACGCACTGCAGCCCTTTCTGGTCAAACCCTTTGCAAGCAGGGTTGGAAGGAATGAAGAGGAGAATGATGGTTACTAGAAAATGGGTCCATGCACAGATCAATAAAAGTGCATTTGGCCCTTGAATCAAAGTAAGTAGTCACTAGTGACATCAGTAAATTTTTTCTCTCATTGGTATTGATTGGTGTCTATTTCTTTGACAGAAAATTATGCTGCTAATTCACTTTCGTTTATGAAATCAAGTTCTTCTAGCCTCCCCTGGTTAGAGAGAATCTTCTTTATGCTGTAGACGGTTTAAGTTATGCCAGTAACCAATTGAACTTCAGGTCTGTAGCACTGATTGGAAAAGTGGAAACGTAACCCCCATTTTTAAAAAGGGAAAAAAGGAAGACCCGGGGAACTACAGGCCAGTCAGTCTCACCTCTGTGCCCGGCAAGATCATGGAGCAGATCCTCCTGGAAACTATGCTAAGGAGGTGACTGGTGACTGCCAGCGTGGCTTCACTAAGGGTGAGTCGTGCCTGACAAATTTGGTGGCCTTCTATGATGGGGTTACAGCGTTGGTGGATAAGGGAAGAGCAACTGATGTCATCTGCCTGGACTTGTGCAAAGCATTTGACACTATCCAGCATGACATCCTCGTCTCTAAATTCCAGAGACATGGATTTGACAGATGGACCACTCAGTGGATAAGGAATTGGCTGGGTGGTCACACTCAAAGAGTTGCAGTCAATGGCTCGATGTCCAAGTGGAGACCAGTAATGAGTGGTGTTCCTCAGGTGTCGGTATTGGGACAGATGCTGTTTAACATCTTTGTCGGCAATACAGACAGTGGGATTGAGTGCACCCTCAGCAAGCTTGCCGACAACACCAAGCTGTGTGGTGTGGTTGACATGCTGGAGAGAAATGATGCCATCCAGAGGGACCTTGACAGGCTTGAGACATGGGCCCATGTGAACCTCATGATTTCAACAAGGCCAAGTGCAAGGTCCTGCACATGGGTTGGGGCAATCACAAACACAAACACAGGCTGGGCGATGAAGTGATTGAGAGCAGCCCTGTGGAGAAGGACTTGGAGGTGCTGGCTGACGAGAAGGTTAGCATGACCCAACAATGTGCGCTCGCAGCCCAGAAGGCCAACCGTATCCTGGGCTGCATCAGAAGAAGCGTGACCAGCAGGCCCAGGGAGATGATTCTCCCCCTCTACTCCACTCTCGTGAGACCCACCTGGAGTACTGCATCCAACTCTGGGGCCCCCAACATAAGAAGGACATGGACCTCTTGGAGTGAGTCTAGAGGACAGCCACGAAGATGATCAGAGGGCTGGAGCACCTCTCCTATGAAGACAAGCTGAGAGAGTTGGGGTTGTTCAGCCTGGAGAAGACGATGCTCTGGGCAGACCTTATAGCAGCCTCCCAGTACCCAAAGGGGGCTTACAAGGAAGCTGGAGAGGGACTTTTGACAAGGGCATGTAGTGATAGGACAAGGGTTAATGGCTTTAAACTGAAAGAGGGTAGATTTAGGTTAGAGGTAAGTTCTTTACTATGTGGGTGGTGAGGCCCTGGAACAGGTTGCCCAGAGAAGCTGTGGATACCCCATCCCTGGAAGTGTCCAAGGCCAGATTGGATGGGGCTTTGTGCAACCTGGTCTAGCAGAAGGTGTCCCTGCCCATGGCAGGGCGTTTGGAACTAGATGATCTTTAAGATCCCTTCAAACCCAAACCATATGATTCTATGATTTTATGTTGCTAAATGGGGGAAAATCACTACAGCAACCCCAAAGTAAGCAAAGGGTGATTCTTGCTCTATACAGAGGTGAACTGGCAAGCGCAGGACTAGATAAATTGCAGTCTTCAGTTTCTAACAATGAAATCAGCCCAGACATCCGTACAATCAATTAAACCTAGAGCTTCAAAATCAGTCTGATTGGAATACTTCAACTGAATAAGAAACAGATTTAATGAATTATTATATCTACATATATATCTCCTTTAGAGTTTCTAAATGAAAAGCAAGCCATTCATTTTGCAGACTCACATGCTAAATTTCAGGCATGTGAGTACTATTGACTTTGATGACACTTGCCATATATGTGGTACTTGAAGGATCTGAATCTGTAGTCAGATTCTAGGGCATATTAAGCCTATTAAAGGAGTAATAGCACTGACCTTATTACATTTATGGCAGAAATGCACTCTGATGTCCCAGACTTTAAAATAAACAGTCTGTGCAGGAAGCTCTTATTATTCTGTAAAGAATGGGGTAATTTCCTGGAGGGAACAGCACTGTGACCTCTGTATGTGATTGATAGCAAGGAGCAAGACACGGTATTGCCAGTGTCCAGACAAAAGCAGAGTATTAGCTGGGAGAGACTCCAGCACCTTTTTATCCAAGACTTTCAGGCCGCCTCAAAGAGAAAAAACAAAGATTTAAATATCACAAACCAAATTATTTAGGAGCATTGACGTTTCAATGTGCTAAAGGAACACAGGATCTCCAAAATGCTCTCTGGGGATACATCTCTCTCTCTTTCTCTCTGTATAAGGACTTCGGGTCCCTAGCTTTAGATACTCTCAACAATACCTTACTTCAATACCCTTGAATAGCTGTATGATGAAAACCTATCTTTAGAAACCTTGGTGATAAAAAAGGGGGGCTATTTAGTGATTTCTTCATCTAGAGCAGTGAGTTAGAGGATCCCAATCCTCTCTTAACTTGAGCCAGCAGGAATGTGATTTTAGTGGATTCAGGCTACATCTATGCTCTAATTAGGAACTGGTTCCAGCTCACTGTCAATATGAGTGGGACTAAGTTTTAGGTTTCGGGTGGGGTCCAGTGCACTGGCACCTCAGAGGAGATAAGCCCACATTACTCCTTGTTATGGCTTGCTGTCACCCCAGATGGACCGTGTGAGCTGTGCCTTCTGGACCTGGGTCCACAAACATGCAACTCACAATGCACTCTCTTGGCAATGAGCAACCATACAAGGCTGTCAAGGTGCAAACAGTGCTGCAGTGCCTCTCTTTGGAATGTGCTGCAAATGAAGTACAATGCAAGCCTGGCCCACAGCTTACTGAGGCCAAGATGTTTGCTTCACAGACTCTGATCACAGTGTGTCAAAAAATGATCCAGGAATAAATAAAAAGACTTAATTAAAAGATTTAACCCACTGCATTTTTATTTTGGAAATACAATATTCATTTATCTTACAGGGCATTATCATTTAAGGCTTACCTTCTGTGAAGTTACTCTGGAACCGGTTTACAACATTTTATCCCTGACTATAAATCTGGTGTGCTGATGCTCTTTTCCCAGGACATGAGTGGTGTAGTTTAACCCACTTTGAATGAACAAAGTGCTCTTATTTTGGAGTAAGAGTGGCCCTACTTGCAATTGTTCAAGAATAGCAAAATTTTCTGAATCGTCTCTAATTGGAGACCATTTTCATATGCGGGCAGTCTGTTTAGATATTTCACAGAAGTGTTAGGAAGAAGATACCCATTCTGAGGAGTGCTGCCCTAGCCGTCATGCCAAATTCTACCTGTGCTCAGATAAATATGCAGCCTGACAATCTCTGGGTATGTTGGAAGTGCCTCTCTGGAGCAACATGACCTTTCTGTCATTGCAGGTAATGGTGTGACAACACTGATATTCCAGTATCCAAATATCTCCATTCCACTTTGATGTTGTCCTGGTTTCAGCTGGGATAGAGTTAATTGTCTTCCTAGTAGCTGGTACGGTGCTACGTTTTGAGTTCAGCATGCGAAGAATGTTGATAACACTGATGTTTTCAGTTGTTGCTAAGTAGTTTTTAGTCTAAAGTCAAGGATTTTTCAGCTTCTCATGCCCAGCCAGTGAGAAAGCTGGAGGGGCACAAGAAGCTGGGACATGACACAGCCAGGACAGCTGACCCAAACTGGCCAACGGGGTATTCCATACCGTGTGACGTCACATCTAGTATATAAACTGGGGGGAGTGGGGACGGGGGATCGCTGCTCGGGGACTAGCTGGGTGTCAATCGGCGGGTGGTGAGCAATTGCACTGCGCATCATTTGTATATTCCAATGCTTTTATTATTACTGTTGTCATTTTATTAGTGTTATCATTATCATTATTAGTTTCTTCTTTTCTGTTCTATTAAACTGTTCTTATCTCAACCCACGAGTTTTACTTCTTTTCCCGATTTTCTCCCCCATCCCGCTGGGGCGGGAGGGCAGGAGCGAGTGAGCGGCTGCGTGGTGCTTAGTTGCTGGCTGGGGTTAAACCACAACAGATGTGCACAGAAAGAAATCAAACTAGCAACATATAAATGCACAGAAATTCCCGAGCAGCATTTTCACCAGGAATACAGGGACGGACTTCAGGTATTTCACTGCATATCATGCCATAACTATTGAAATTCTGTGGATGCTGCTCAAATATTCTAAGACCTTCCTTTCTCCCAGTGTATGCAATTCTGTGAGCTCAGATATGGGGTAAATTTATATACATGGGATGTGATTAGGATTAGGAGAGGATTCCCGCCATATGGCTGCACCTCTGAGTGCAGAATCTCACGTGGGCTGCGGGCTCCAGATGAAGCACAGTTCTGCATTTTCTTCCATCCCTGACTTCAGCATCATTTGCTCAGCAAATCACAGGTCAGGCCAATGAAATTAATTCAGTGCACAGTATAACAGAGCAGAAAGGAAACTGCTTAGAGACCAGAGACACATGGAATATACCCCTGGGGGAAAGTAAGGCAGGAGCTGACTGTGAGCCTTGTGCTCAGCATGTGAGACTTGAACGGATGACAGGTGTCAGTAGGGACACCCATAGACAACAGGCACCGTGGAAATATCAGTATTGGGGATTTGGATGTCAGCCAGAATTTTCCATGATTGGTCATTTTGGGTGCCTAACATGAATCTTGTTGGTTACTGTGGCAGCAGTTTCCAAAGCCTTCTTTTAAGTTGGGTCCCTCAAACTATTTCACCCTCAGGCACACTCAGGCATACCAAGACACTCCCAAAAATCTTTACACCAATACTTCCTTTAACTTATTTAGCTTTTGGGTTACTTCTAAATTATTAACTACTTGTGACTGGAACAAGTGATCAGAGAACTGCTAGGGGAAAAATGTCTCATTCATTGTGTGTCTGTACACCAGCTGATTCATATCAATTCCCTCCCTGTGGTGAAAAGCAAGTTAGAAAACATAAATACTTGATAGAAGTTTTGGGGTTTTAGTGAGTTCAAAAGCAGTTTGAATGTTATCAGCTGAAAAGAAGGATATTGATACTGGCTCAGCAGCAATTCTTTTCAACAAAAGACTGAAAGATGCTTCAATTCAAGTGCATGATTCAGCCACATGTTGATTATACTCACAGTTGCCCCTCTTATTTTACATGAATGTAGTGGTAATTAGGTTATTTGCTCTCAATAATTTATTTTTTTACAAAATCTGAGTCTCTAATTTTGGAAAAAAACCTAAGATTTTAAAAATATTTTTGTTAATTAAACTTGTAATTTGCCTTTATTGTCTTGCAAATAGCTTATGTTTTTTAAAAGAAGGCTAATGTGCAGCTGTATCAGTGCATCCTTATGCTACACTGTGCAAAGTTTGGACATGTGATGAATGAAGGTTATATTCTAAAAAGAGGATTCCCAGGTAACTTGATTACTTAAATCCTCATGATTCAGATTCATGACAAAAGTTAAAATAATTTATCACACAGAATGTAATGCATAGCACATATGCAGGTCAAGTTTAAACTATTGCTTTCATATGAATTTAAAAAAAAAAAGGACATGTCTTTAAATCACCACAAAATTTAAGACGAAGCCAGCTGAATTTCAAAGGTAATTCGCTGTGAATACTATCAGTCTTACAGGAGAAAGTTCTAAGCAACCGTTGTTTCTAGATTCGTTTGTTTAGGAAACTTGTATAAAACCCTTTCATAAAAGACAAGTTGGATTTGATTTGAAGTAGAGAAAAAGGCTTCGTTTTGTTCTTGGAGAGTAGCCCTTATACGTTCAGATTTGTGGAACATGTCTCCCCTGACACCAGGCTGTGGAATTGTCTTCATAATTCAAGTTTGTGGAGAAGATATGAAAGATGCCACACAAAAATTATATCCCTTTATCAACAGAACACTATTGATTAAGAAATACAGCCCTCAGTCCCACAGTCCCTCTCCACCTACCTCAGTTCCTTGATTGTCATTCCTAAGAACAAAGAGAAGAGTTTATTTTATTGTATCACTTTGCAGAGAGTAGTATTAAATAATTTAATGAATACAGTAGGTGTTTCTGGGTTGTCACCAGGATCATTTCACAATGCAACACTTTTCAGAGCTTGGTGAAATGTACTTCTGCGACAATATCAGCCTTTCATACTCACAGCTCTTGTCTCCCACCAGTTTGCCAAACTATGAAGGAATTTACTTTGAGGCTCTAAAACTAGTATTGTTCAAATTTTTTTGATGGACCATATGTCTTGATTGATTTCAGCCTTCAGGAAAAGACTGAATGCCCTTTTTCTCTCCCATCAGGTGACTGATTCTGCATGCTGTCATGTGCAGGGCCAGTGTTGCCAGAGACACTAGGCTCCTTGTGCAAGGACACCCAGAAATATTGCAAGTGTGCAATCAAGGGGCCAACAGGTGCTTCAGGAACCTCCAGATGTTGAGCAAAGACAAATGGAAAGTGCTGCATCTAGGAGGGAACATGGTGTGCATCAGTGCAGGTCAGGGACTGACTGGTTTGGGAGCAGCTCTGCAAAAGGCACCTGAGCTCTTGGTGGACCAGTGAACCTGGATTCAGCAGCATGCCCGTGCAGTGATGAAGGCTAACCACATACTGGGCTACATTGAGGACAAGTGCTCATTTCCCTCTGTCCAGGATTTGTGGGTCTGAATCTGAAGCAGGGTGTCCAGTTTTAAGCCTCCAGTATGAGAGATGTAAACGCGAGAGAATCCAGCAAAGGGCCTCTAAGGCAGTTACAAGGCTGGAGTATCTGATGAGGGACCTTGGCTACCCAGACTGGTACCTGCAAACAGTTCCACAGCACAAACAGACAGGACTTTCTGCTTGACCATGGACCAGCTGTGACCTCCCTGCTGGGAAGGGTAGACTTAGCGAATGTCATGCTGGAGGGGGAGTGAGCTAGCATGGGAGATAATCTAATCTCAATGGTTCTTAAATATACCCCTCTATCCGGATCCACAGTATTTTGTTGTTTGCTCTGTCTCACCTGTTGAACATCTCTGCTATACGCTTACCTACATTCTTCATTTGTAGTTTCATCCTCCTGAGGGAACCAAGAGCAGCCTGTGTGCAAACATCCTCTGGCCTGAGATTTAAGTGCAAGCTCTAACTATAACATCACTTTCTGCAACTGGCTGAAGGATATTTCTTTACTCTTGTACATACGGAAAATAATTTATCCAGAACCACTGGTGCTAAGATGGCACAAAAGACAAACTAAATCACAGACTAAAGCGTCAATCACCTTGCAATGACACCAGCAATTATTTCCGTACATCCTCCTAACAGCGACTCCAGCTATTCTCTTTAGCTGCCATAGTCATCCTACCATACAAATCAATTTTAATACCCACCAGATTAAAAGAAGAGGCAGCATATCCCACGTCTATAAAGCCTTTGAAAAACATGCTGATTTTCTCATAGGCTTTTCTATAAGTGCATCTGCTTGCTGCCGTATCTGAGAAGGGAGTAAAATTGATTACTCGAAGCAGTTTGGGCAAAGGGTGTAGGGATGCTGCCTGGCCCGCGTCAGCGGCTGATGTGGATCAGCAGTGCCATCCAGTGGGACACGCAGGGAAGCACAACTCCCCCCTGCAGCTGCGGGGAACCGAAGGGTGCCTACCGCCGCTCCCACCCGCCGCCTCCGTGACCACCCAGGGCCACTCCGTCAGAAGAAACTGCGAGACACCGAGCAAGTTGCGGGGACGCTGCCTCCTTTGTCCTGCCAGCCTGGCAGGTACCCTCACGTACTGCTCTGGAGCTGGCAGCAGGCATTTTTGTTCTTCCAAGTTTCAAAGACTTGAAAATTACCATCCCCACAGCTGCTTTCTTTTTGGGAGAGCTGCTCAGGGGAAGCCTCAGTAACTGAGTTTTCTCATAAATCACATGTATTGTCATGTTAACCTTTTACTTTTATTTTGTGACCACTGTTTAGATAAACATCCTGCCTCAGTGGGCAGGAAAATTATTTTCTTTCGAACATTGTTAGAATCCTTAATCCCAAGGAGAGCAAGATTTCTGGGATCCAGATCCTGATGATTTTATTTCTCACAAACCCATCACAGTTGCATTTACTGTGATAAATACAAAACCAAATAGATTTTAAAAAAAATTTTAATATTAAAAAGTTTTAAAATACATTTTAGTGACGTTCTAATGTTCCCTATCTAACTCACTTTGAATTCATAAATTTAAGTCCCAAGCTTAATTGACTTACTACGCTGCTAAACACAGCAGACTCGGGAATTTATATAGTAGGAAGTTTTAGGTGAAACCTAAAAGGTAGTGCTAAATGAAATCCACAGTGCATCTCTGCAACTATTTGGCATACGAATTCTCAACATGCTGGTCGCCTGTTCCATAGCATACCTCTGTGCATCTAAGCTGTTCTTTCACACACTCATCTTCCTTGCCTGTATCGATCCACCACAGTACTCAATCACAGAAGCTACCCCACCACCAGCTCTCTGATTCCTGTAATGCTGGAGCTCTGTGACTGCACAGACTTATAATTCCCACCCTTTGTTTCCCAGGCTGCATCCTTAAAACTCGTGATCCTTAATTCTTTAAGTTATCCTATCTTTAAGTTAATATAGCTGATGTTCTTTAAGTTAAGAAAAATTATATTCCTTACATTATCTTGACCCTTTGTCAGTGACTTAATACCTGTTAATTAAACAGATAACATACAATAACATTGTAAATTAATGACTAATGATGACACGATGATTTGTTATCTGTTATGACAGCATGACTGCAGACATTGCATGTGCGCATGTGCATGCAAGCAGAAGAGCTTAACACACACAGAGAGACTGTAAATATCATTTTTTAAAAAATAATTTATTCCTTATGAAGAAAGCAGAACGAGGATCTCACAAAAAAACGTATTTGTAGTAGCTAACATAGCAACAGGTTGCTACAGTCAACCCTCTACAGATAGATCATTATGGGATTATTATGACTAGCAGGAAGGTCACACACACCCAGTCACAGAGTGTGGAATTTTCCCCCAGATACTCCTAAATCTTTTGTGTCTTCTCTATTTTAAAGGGCAAAGCACACACACCCTATTAAAAAAAAAGGATAGACCACAGAATTATCATGGTATAGCTTCCCATTGATCTCCCCTTGAAGCTCCCATAGGTCCTTATTAGAAGACATACAAAAACGTCTAGAAAGCTGAGTTAATTGTGCATAAATATGAAAAAAAAACAAACAAACAAAACCCCAACACTTCCTGTGTCTGTCCCAGTTCATTAAAAAATTAGAAAATTCTCAAACGGAATGTTTCTGACATAGCTGTGTTGAGCATCAGACACACATACCAGACTGAGGGCAGTTACAGCTGATTATGCACCATGTAGTCATTTATCTAAGTACCAAGAAAAAATTGTGAGACTATTGCATTTCCATGGAGAGAGAGAGGGAAAAAAACAAAACAAAACAAAAAGAACAAAGCAAATACATGCACAGGCAAGAAATCCAAGGGCAGTTTCTGAACATTCATCCAATAATGAAAAAACATCAAAAAGGTGGAAGACTAGGACTATCCCAAATGACATCAATATGGAAAATGCAATTCCAGCTCTGAAATGTTGTTTCCCTTTTTACAAAAATATTTGCAACAGTGTAGAAAATTTCAAGCCAAGTACACTTCACATCTGCAAATGGCCACAACTATTTGAGTAACTGATAGGTCCTGCGTATTTGATAAATGTCCTGGAGTACTAATAATTCAACATTTATTCATGACATCAGAGGTATGTCCAGTTCAAGCTAATAATTTCACTGCAACAGAAAGCAGAAGATGCTGAAGTCTAATGTGGTTGTTTAATAAATAAGATCACAAACAAGAAACAACCAATTCATATACGGTAATTTGTTTGTTTGCTTCTGAGAATTTTGGTCTGGGCCAATAATTCTCCTGCAGCTGCTATTTCTTGTCTAGGCATTGTTTCTGGAAAAAATACAGGAGAATTCACTCTTTTGAAGGGATACTGTCTTTCTGTCAACTTACTACTGTACAACGTATAGTATATTTTCTTTGGTTGGGAACCGTCACTGTCACGATTGAATATACCTACTAAATGCGTGATGCATGCCATAGGGCGGTGCTGATAAACCAACCTAGTGTTATGTACATTTACAGAAGAGATTAGATTATCAGCTATACTGAGAAAAATTTGCACCCTGAAGGCCCCTGCTTGAAAGACAGAAAAAAACCAAACCACCCAGATTGCCCCCCCAAATCACTTCGTCAGCTGCTGGAATCCAGGCAATCCTGGCTTGTACTTCTAATTCAGGACTACAGTTGGAAGAATGTTAATTTTTAAAGTACATGCACTGAAATATATGCAGGTTTGCCTTTTAAATCTCCCTTCTGACAGTGCTTTGCCAGGACAAGATTCTTACTTTGTCTGAACTGCAAAACACCAAAGTCTCCATACAGTAAAACAATGCACAGTTCCATTACTGTGCATTTTTACAATTTGCTTCTTCCAGGAGCCACTCAATTCCATTTAGCAATCCAGCTAAAGTTGCAGCTACAGTGTCCTGCACCTGTAAAAATAAAAAAAGCTAATGTATTAGAGATAACAGGTAACAGGATCTAACAGCATTTTAGCATCACTCCATGTCTATCCTTCAAGTCAGAAATACTCATATCAAATCTAAATTTTTATCACTGCCTTAAAGGTCCCTTAGACAAAAAAGACTTCTTAAGAGTAAGGTACAAAAAGAAAACACTAGTCTTTACAAAATGACTTATAAGACCCGTTAGGAGAGCCTTGCATTCCTGGTATCAAGGTGAATTTTATTTCAATTGTTCCATCAGCTACTCTGGAACATTATACTTACTTTATGGATGAGAATCTACTTGAGAATTCTTCTCATAACTCTTAAAGCAAAAATGCTGCTAGATTTAGAATTCAATGCACATTATTAATTCTCAGGTTTTGTAACATATTATGAAGTGGCTATTATAAATCATATGTTTTTAAAAAAGCCTGTAAACATTTTCCTTATGAAAACAAAGGAATTCTCTGAAGTCAGGATTTTGGTTTTTTCTGATTAAGTGTTATTCTTCGGCCACACAACATCACCAAAAATAAATTATGTGTGGCTGAGCCATACTGATAAATACTGTGTTTGACAAGAATAAAAGAACAGGTTCTGGACCTCACATGCTAGGTAAAAACCTGATTTGTCAAAAAGTCTATAATCATGTAAAGCAAGCAACAATTGTCTCCTGAAAATGGCAGAAAAATCCACCTTGTGTCCAAGGTCTTGGGTCGTCCTCAGGAAATTTAGATTTAAATTAACTGAAGCTTCCTTACTCCCTTTGAGACCAACATTTTGTCATTCCTTACATTCTGGCTCCATCTGAAGTTTCTCATGTGTTCCTGGGCAAGCCACTTAGCTCCCCTATGTTCAGAGAGGCTAATGCTTCATTAGGAGGACCAGAGAAACTCAATTCTTCACCTAAGTGGAGAGCTCATGTACTAGTGTTGAAAGCTGCACTTGCTTAGGTGGGTGCAGTTCAGAAACTACCATAAGCCTAAACTAAATTTAAGCCACAGAGAAATAGAAAATAAAAGGTTTAAAAGCAAGTACCATCCAGGGCTGATGTAGCAGATTTAGTTGCAACTGATGTGCCATGTAAACACACGGAATTCTTTTCACACCAATGTGAGAGACACAAGACAAAACTAGCAGAGGTCTGTTCGGAGGCCCAAGAGCTGGATCAATCATTGCCAAAATACGAGCCAGTTCCTCTTGACGATCATGGTCTGAGAAACAATTTTTAATATATGAGTATTAAATATATGCAAATCCCAAGGATAACTTTTTTTTTTAAACTTTTCAAATATTTAAGATATCAGAGGTGAGGAAACAAGAGGGCTGGAAGGCATATGGCCAGATTATCTAGTTCTGCTTATCCCAAGGCTGGATCATTCACATTCATGTCACACAGATGTTCATGTCACATTTAGATGTTATTTAAAGATCTCCATAGATTCTACAGGCAGCCTGTTCCAGTCCTTAACACCACAGTGTTTTCCAAGTACCTCGCAGAGATCAAAATTGCAGCAAGCCATTAAGAAATACTCACACCCCATACAGTCAGCAGCCCTTCCCTACTGATGATACTTTTCTCCTTAGTATATCCCTTCACATTTTTTTTACTCTCTTCTGTTCTGAGCTAGCCCTTTCCCTCCATTTAAAGTTGATGAATGTAAAGACAACCACCATAATACATATTTGGACTATCCTCTTACAGGACTATCCTGATTGGCACTCTCTGCATCTTTTACTGCAGTTTTCCTGGAGAAGGTTCTGTTTCCAAGCTATTACACCACCACAAGAGGCATTTCAGGCTGTTTCTCCTAACCACGGCCAGGGGTATTTTTTGGTTTGGGGTTTTTGGCTTTTTTTTTAATCCAGATCATTTCCCACACGTAGCTTAGATAGAAACCATATCAGTATCCGCCATAAATGAAAGAAGGGGCCAGAACCCCTCACAGGGAAATGTGGGAGAGTGTCTAGGATAGGGGACCTCTTCGACTGGATAAGCCATGAAGAAATAGCACTAATGAGGCAGATTTTGAAAGAATCAGAAAATGGATTTTGATGTCTTGCATATTCTTTGCAATCTTTTATGACATTCTAATCATTCACAAAATATGAATAAATAAAATAAAGAGAAACCCCTTACTTTTATGAGCTTCTGCATTAGCAACATAAATGAATCCATCAACTACTTCGCACACCTTTTTCACTTGAGCTATTACACTGTAGTGCACGGCTTGCTGATTCCCTACTACACTGTTCTCTTGGTAGAACATCTTATTCACAGCAACAGCTTGCTCTGCCCTTGCTCTCCTCCTTTCCACACTGAAAGATATTTCAATATTTCAGTAGTCAGGTTAATTGACAATGCAAAAACTCAATTTTGAGAGTCTAGGCAGCACAGGAAAGGGACAGGAAAATGGCCTGAGCCAGCAAAACAGTTTCTTTTCTCCCTGCCTCCTCCCACCCCCTGCTTCTTTTCTAGTGTGCATATACAGATGGTTAGCAACCTGCAAGATGCATATGAAAATACAGGATGAGTTTATATAGTGTTTTAAAAAGGCATCAATCAAGGTATCAAGAGGGACAGAAGCATCTGTTACGTATTTGTCATACACATTTGGTATGTATAAGGTTTGGAAAAGGTTTATTGCTTACATGTGAAAATTTAGCAGTTGGAGAAGGAAGGAAAGAAGGAAAAAGTGAAGATATGCATTGAAGCTTCAGTTTATAAGCGATATCCATGCATGTGAATGCACGCATAAAAATCACATGACAAAAACACGGCGAAAAGTACGAAATAACGGAGAAACTGTACTTTTTTTTGGTGGAGAACAAATCTTACCTGGTGGTTGAATACAATGTCAGAATATTGAATTTTTGATTGTTGCTAAACTGAAAACTGACTCCTGATCCAATTCCTACAGGGAACAAATGAACATATGAGATTACAGCTATTTGGTTCCAAGTGGTAGGCTGAAAATTCCAGTGGTGCTATAAAATGGATACATCCAAGCCTAGGAGTTGTGTTAGGGGCAGCATATTTACTATTTTATGATGAAATTTTATACATGCTCTAATTGATCAGTCTATTAATGTAATTGAAATCAATTCAATAGTATTAAAAGAAAACAAGGAGGCATTTCCATGTTTCTGATACTTAGACTTGAACTTAGAAACCTAAGCCAAAGAGGAGCTAGACTTGTGTTTATTAGCTGAAACTGGCATAGCAAAGGCTCTAGTCTGTTTATGATAAGCTGCATTGAAAAGGACATGAGAAAAAAAAAAGGTAACACTACTAAGAAATCATATTTTCACACTTTCTATAAATACAATTTAATTATTCCAATTCTGCCATGCTAAAGTAAACATTACTTAAAAAGTAATAGGCTTTTGCCTCTGGTTTGGACTGAAGTGAATTTACAGATGTTAAAAACTGTGGTTTTAAACATTGAAAAAAATCCTTCACCTGCTCCTGTAACTCTTCGAAATGAAATTTACACCATTTGACACAGGACTGAATCATACAAAGGATCAGTCTTGACTTCCTGTGTAAAAACACAAGTGTGTTTTTTAGCCATTTTCTGCAAGCAGTATCTAAAGAAAGTTTTGTGTTCATCCATTACAACAGCAGGTGTGATGTGGAATTTAGGATCAAAATAGAAGTACAATGAGCAAAATGATCCCTGTGACATTGTGCAAATTTAAGCATAAATTCACTGCAGCTATAATTTTATCACAAATGTTCATTACATTTATCCTTCAGAATAAACACAAAGAGAAACTTTTTTTTTTTTACCAGTATGCTACTATTGAGTTTCAAGGGGAGAAAAAATCACCCCTTTTCTCCATTTCTCCCCCAATGTTTTTTGTGTTACATCTATTGATGAAATAAAAAAGTCAAAAACCAAAACCAGCATTACCGTGAATTTGTCTTTGAGGTAAGCCAGCTACTAGCAGAACTTCTGGGCATGTCATCATCTTTTGCACTAAAGAGTCATCCAGCTCTTCCAAACCTGGCCCAAACATAGCAAAGCGAGGTTCTGCCTGAGTGACCAGTGATTGCAAAAAGGAAGTCACAGCCCCATACCGGGGACGGCTTGATTTCAAACTTCTTCTACTCTGAGGACAGCTTTTTTTATATCTGTGTAAAATAGATGCAACTAGAAATTAAAATACAAAAGAGGTATTAATCAAACAACATAAATTGATTTAGGTCCCACACTTCTCATGCTTCGTTACTGGTACAACTCAAGCACTGGTGAAAAATGATGACGTTCCATACTGGTAGTTTCAAGCACCAGTACAAAGCAGGTAAAGGCATCGGTCCTTTCAAAGTCCAAATACTGACTTTTTGGACCTATGTATCTTTTAGTTTACTTTAAAAAATAAAATAAAATAACAAAATCACCCACCCTCACCGAACACACAATATTGGTAAAATAACATCAAAGCTCATGAGTCACATACAATATAAAAAATACGAGACTTATGAGTGCATTTCAAACCTTAATTTGACTGCTTTTGTGTTTATGAACTATGAAACAGGTAACTCCACCTGAAAAGAAGCATTTCCCCTGTAGGCACAGAGAATGCGTGTTGTGAAAGGAGACAAGTGTTTGCAAGCTTATGCGCACATCTGATGCAGAAGCTGGAAGGCATGAAAAGACGTTGGTAATCAAGGGAAAGAATTAAGAGTCATAGAAGTGACACAGATCCTAGAGAAGCAGCTTCAGTCTTTGCTTCTGTGGTCACCGTAGGCTGCTACTGGACAAATCACTTCAAGGCAACATTAAATGTGTGCTCCTCTACACCCAAACTGAGATGCTTCAGTTGAGATCAGCAAAACCAGCAAGTGCTCACAGGCACAATGGAAATTAGTGACAGGTGTTTTCAAATAGGTGATGCTCTGAAGTATTCAGACCTAAAGAGACTGAAATCCGTGTTCAAAACCAGTAGCTATTTTGCACTTCAAATTCTGGGCATGTCTTTCCCCATCTGTAAAGTGCGGATGAAGGGCACAGAGATTGCAGAGGTTAGTGCACTTGTAGTGAAACAACAGTTTCATGAAACCACCTTTGGAAAATTTAAATGCAAATTAAAAAAAAGAGAACTACTCCAAATTAATTTAGGGAATTGAATGAAGTTCAAAAAAACCCCCACAGAATAATCTGCTTGTCTTAAGCATTCTTCTCAGTCACCTAAACTCATTATGAGTGCTGCTATGCTTTTCAACTACACTAGCTGAAATGCATGTCTTTGTCTTAATGGCATTTGACCATCAGATCTAAAGCAATACTGCTTGTATTCTGTGCACATTCAAAAAAAAACCCCTTTTTTTCCTTAGGTCTTCCAGGTATGATGAAAAAAATGAAAATTCATTCCATTTGCTGTAGTTGAAGACTTCTTAGTACTTTTATTAAAATATGAAACCACGTGTCATTGTACTGAGAGCAAAGAACACATTTTTATCAACAGTATGCACAGCTTCTGAGATGACTCTATTTCTGTGGCATAGCAGACACGCAGTTCACAAAAAGCTTTAATTTTTTTTACAACGTTAGCTTTGTCTTCTCTCCAACATTTTACATTCTTGTTGAATTCCAACCAGAAAGAGCTGACAAAACTGTCGAACAACAGGAAATTCTGTTTCCAAAATAAAACAATGGATTTGAGACACATCAGAATTTAAGCAGCGGCTTACAGCACAGTTTTACTGCTGTAAATAAGAAACATGCACGAGGGGTGAACACACCTGCTGCAGAGAGACTGTAAGTCGCGTAAGAGAGTATGAAGGTACTTACATTGCCATGTAATCATACAGCGCATTATCGCTGACCTCTGAAAAGGCTTTATTAAAAATCTCCCCATCTGGGAGTGATTTCCAATCAACAGATGTCCAAAAGGGGAGATCCCTCAGGAGAAAATACCTCCACAACAACGGATCCTGCACAGCCGCCCTCCAGTAACAACTCGTGCTTCCCAAATGGCACAAATCTTGGGGCGAGAGGAAGGACATGATGTTCAGCTGCACGTCGATCTGAAAACCGTCGAGAGCAGCCGTTTAACGACTCAGGAATTAAGCAGCGAAGACGCAAGAGGTGGGATGCCGAGCTTCTCCCCCCCCCCCCCCCAACCCCCCCCACCTCGGTACCCACCCTGACCGGGCTCCACTCACCGGCAGCGCCTGCAAGGCGCTCACCTCCTCCGGGAGCGTTGGACGCGGGGGACCCGCGAACGCGGCGGTACCGCCGCGTTCGCGGGTCCCCCGCGTCCAACGCTCCCGGAGGAGGCGGAGCCGACCCCGCACGGCAGCCTCCAAACCGCCCCGTTCCTCCGCTCCGCCGGCCGCCATTAACGCCGAAGCCCCGCCGCCCCCCGGAGTTACTGCGCCGGCGCCGGTGGGCGAGGCGGGGCGGAGGACGCGCAGTCCTCTACCGCACAATGTGGCGGGGGGGGGGGGGGGGGGTCTCCCAGGAGCGCTTGACCATAGTCGTTGGACCTGTATCACGGGAGTTCTTTGAACGCACGTTTTTAATGCGAGAGAAGCATACATTTTGAGAAGAAGAACGGTCAGACACTGAAGCAGAGACCAGCTCCCTAAGCGAGCTTTGCAGACACAAGGTTTCTTCCAGCACAGCTAAAGCAGCGGTTTTTAGTTGTGGGATGTCAGGAAGTAACACAACATTTCCTTTGCTGTTGTTGTGTTCCACCCTCGGCCTCTTAAAGGCCCCTCACAGGCAGCCACATACTTCATTAACATGTTTTTGCCCGTTTCTCGGAAATCCAGCGGCACGCTCTGTGATCTGCAGCCCAGGTCACTGTTAGAGACGGAACCTATCGTCTCAAGGCTTTCCTGCCTCCCTTCTCCACACAGTCGCAGTCCCCAGTAGCACATTTCTCCACTGTACATCATTGCCAGTAAGTGAGTGTCACTAAATATACCTGCAAAAATAATTTAGATCAAGTACTTTATTGTTCTGTTATAAGCAAGTACACAGCTTGTTAACTTCAAAATTATTTTTTTCAGTAACAGTGGGGGAAAAAAAAAAAAAATCCAAAAAGGCAGTATAAGCCTATTAAAGAGGTACACCAAAAAAAACAAATTTTAACCATGAGATGACTGACACCACCCAGAAGACAACCTGGATCAAGGCCTTGCTGATTTCTCTATCTGTTTTGCCCCTCCATAATGCTAAAATCTTAAAGATTGCCATATAAATATTATTCTGATAATTGTGTTTGCCTATTTATCTTAGAGAATTTCAGTGTTTCTTTACAATGCATTAAGCGCAGGCATGATTATGCATATTTATTTTAGAATACTTCTATGCCTGCCACAATTTAAGCCTCAAAGAAGAGGCTGTTTGAGCATCATCTTAACTCAGGTTAACCAGCAGCAGCTTTAGTATTTGAATAGAAAGCAACATACATGTACAGGGTCATGGAAAAACAAATCCTGCTAAATAAATCTTTAACAAATCAGTTACTGAACTTGGCTCTGCACTGTGGAGCTGAATTGGAGCAGCACCACTTTCAGATGAAATTAAGCAAGAAGGTGCTCCATCCCCCCACAGCCAGAGTTGAGCTAGTTTGGAGTGTGTACAACGTGGACATCGTGTTCTCAGCACCAGCTGTTTTACCTTACAGATCCCCCCCTGCTGCCATCACCCTACCTGCATCACACTGATGCAGCCTCAGATCCTCATGGAAATGTACTACAGTAATGCAACCTACATAAAGTGGAGACAGAATAAAAGTTTGCCAAATCTAACGAATTCTGCATGTACTTTCTACCTGTGTGAAGTCAGTAATTCCGTGTTCCTATCTGCATTCTCCTAGGTCTAAACAGGAAGACCAACATGGGAACATCCAGCATCCTCTGCAGTCATATTTGTGCTTTCAACATCTGTCAACTGACACCTGGATGTTTGTAAAACACACGTGCTGTGCATGAAACACCCATTGCCTCAGTTCACTTTCCTCCAGTGCACCCAAAACCACAGAGAAAATGAGCACTGACACCTCCTAAAATCCATGAGTCAAAAGAAGGGGGGGGGAGGGGAGAGCACTGCTGCCTGCTTATCTGTCCTATTTTTTTTGTTCTAAAAAGTGACAGTTTTTTAATACAAATGCAGTCAAACAACAAAAATATGCAATAAAGCATTTCATACAGTAGAGCAGTTGCTAAGAGGAGCAGGTTGTAGGGTTTTTGGAAGTTTGTTTTTGTCTGGGTTTTTTTTTACCTTCACTGAGTAATTTAGCTGTGTCTTTATCTTGAAGTGAGACATCTTCATTTAGCTGAAGAGGGCATCTAAAGCTAAGCATCTTCATCAAGTAGTGAACTCCATCATTAAGACACTGAGTACAGTTAAAAAACGAGGCGGAAAAAAAAAACCACTTTTAGATAAGTTCTGATTAATTTAATGATCACCAGAAATACTTCCCGCTATGAATTCCCCACAACCCTATTTAAAAGGAAAAAAACCAAGAAGCTGTACTTCATAAGCAAAGAGTCAGACTTTAATGGTGTATTCACATGCTCATATAACTTTTAAATCTCCTTTACCTTTTTAAATATGGCCATGTTTTCTTGTAGCCATTCACTCCTTTCTTTTGCTGTATGACAATGCATGTAAAGCAGGGCTCCTTTTCTCCAGTAAAGACATTCTAACACCTCTGCACCAAGGATGTTGATGGGCTGAAATAAAATCCAACAAACCGGGATAACCCAAAAGTAAACCATCTAAACTACTCATATACACGTAAACTGTGTTATATTCAGTCTCTTAACTTTACAGGCTGTACCTAACAGCAACAGTCACAGATACAAGCGTAATGCTTTGGATTTAAACTGCCAAAAGCACATGGAATCATGAAATGTTAGCAAGAAAAACTCTGAACACACAAGTTATTTGAAAAAATACTTTCAGGAATCGCTATTTAAATACAAGTAAGACTTGGAAGTTTTTCAAAAGATCTTAAATTCTGCCCATCAAAAATACAAATACTACTACCCTATTTCAGATTTTTTATTTTTAAATAATGAAATAATTAATTCTCTGGCTGAATAACATTAGTACTCACTTCTTCATTTATGCTGCACTCCCTCACTAGGTCTTCTGGTTCTGAGAGAACAGAAATAAGTTCTTCAACTTTTTGCAGGGAAGATTCTTCTGGGAAATCTTCATCCACGAGCTGGTTTTCCTCAGAATACGTAATGTCTAAGACAGCCTACGAAAGCAAGAAGATACACAACATAAAAATGCTACCAGCAAAATAATCAAATGGTGGTGTGCAGTAAGATACAAACTTGTTGCAGCTTATAAAACATGACAATTTTAAGGTAATTTTTAACACTTAGTTTACAAAAGCTGCAAGTTAAAAGTATTGCAAGATTGCTGACAGTGAACATAAACTCAAAACCCTTTCTGTCCCTGCAGTACCAGCACAATCATTATCGACTTCGAGTTATCTTTTAATCCAGACAAAAGCAGCCCTGCACTTCGTGGATGTTGACCACACACACCAAGTAAGAGGGATCGCCTCTCTGCTGTACCCTCTTTCCTACACCCAGCCCTCTCCCGTACCCTACACAGTAGATTTTCTTGAGGGGGAGCTCTTAATGCTTTAAAGATACTACCTGCGTATAGAGCTGCAAAAGTGTGGAAGGTTGTTCTTTCCCTTCGTTACAGAGGTCCTTCAACTTGTCCAGAGTAGCAGAGCCCTTTGCTAAGAAGGTATCTGAAGGAAGAATACAACGCTTCCTTAGCACTGAAAAGCACTCGGCAAGAGCCTTGCTTACTCTCCCTTTTCACTTCATACAGTTTTATCCGTCCTTGTGGCATCTACAAGAGAAGCTGAGTAATACAGCACGTAAACAAGCCCACTCTCCTGTTAGACGACACCTTTCACGACTAAATCAAGGGCATTCATGGTTACGGCCTGATGTCTCAAAACCAACGCCACACACTCCACTTGCAAAGAAGTCACACACCAACAGCACGACTTGCTAACGCGCAGGTACACGTTTTAGGCCTCGGCCGCCCTGCTCCACGGCAAAGCCTGCGGGCGGAGCCTCCGCACGGAGGCCTGGGCCGGCACCGGCCGCGCTGCTCCTGGGGCGAGTCCGTTTTTGGGAGGCGGGAGAAGCCGAGGCCTCAGCAGCTGCCCCGGAGCCGGGGGCAGCAGAGGGCGGAGCGGGCCCGCGGGAACGCCGGGCAGGGCCCGTCCCCGTCCCCTCCCTCCTGCGGCCTCTCACCGTCGCCGCCCGCTCCCCTCGGCGCCGCCAGCCGCCGGCCCAGCGCCGCCAGCCGCGGCCGCAGCGCGGACACCGCGACCGCGGACACCGCGCCCCCCGCCTCGGCGACCTCCGCCATCGTCGCCGCCGCCGGTCGACCGCGCCCCGCTACGCTCGACGCGGCGGCGGTCCGGGGCGGCCGCCAGGGCGGGCCAGCCCGCGGCACCGGCCGTTGGGGCGGGGGCCGCCGGGGCGGAGAGCGGCGCGCAGGCGCAGCGGCGCCGGGGCCGGGCGGGCCGCGCCTCCCCGGGGGTGTGAGGCGCCGGCCCCGCCGGGGCGGGAGCGGTGGCGGCTGCCGGCGAGGCGGGGGGCTGTCGGCGAGGCGGGCTCTGGCGGAGCGGGGAAGCCGGGGGTTCCCGCTCCCGCCGTCTGGGCCTGCCAGCACCGCGGCGGTGGTGAGGCTCTACCGGCCTCCGGGCCAAGGCAGCGGGAGGACCGGGGCACCTCCGGCCTCCCCGGTACTGCCTCAGGCTAGGCCGACAGGCAGCGAAACGGCAGGCGGGCCTGCGGGGCCAGCCTTGTGCGCCCCGAAGGCCGGGACTTCCGTTTTATTTTTTTACGTGGACTTTAAAGCTTTTTTGTAACAGACCTTTGTGGCTTCTGCAGATCTGTGTCAGGGTCCCGGGGGAGGGTCCTCGGCGTTTCCCTGTGTTGCCCCCCCGTCAAACGATGCTCTCCAGCCTTGCCTCGCTGCGGAATGGGTCTTGCCCGTAAGCGAACTGAAACGAATGCTGAAGGGCCGTGAGGTTTTTTAAGGCCAAAGTCATACTTTTTTTATCAATAAATACATCTCTGTTGGTGTTTTTTTACTTACTTTTTTGTCCTGGTTTCGGCTGGGATACAGTATATTTTCTTCCTAGTAGCTGGTACAGTGCTGTGTCTTGGATTTAGCATGAGACCAATGTTGATAACACACTGATGTTTCAGTTGTTGCTAAGTAGCGCTGATCCCAAGTTGAGGGTTTTTCGGTCTCCCATGCTCTGCCAGCACGCGGGTACACAAGAAGCTGGGAGGGAGCATGGCCAGGGCAGCTGACCCGAACTAGCCAAAGGGATATTCCATACGATAGAATGTCATGCTCGGTACATAAGCTGGGGGAGTTGGCTGGGAGGGGCAGATCACAGCTCGGGTGTCAGTCAGCAGGTGGTGAGCAATTACATTTGCATCACTTGTCTTTTCTCGGATTTGTTGTTGTTAGTTTCATTTTTTTATTATATTCCTTTTCATCATTAGTAGTAGTAGTATGAGTATTTTATTTAACTTTAGTTATTAAACTGTTCTTATCTCAACCCACAAGTTTTACTTTTTTGCACTTCTCATCCCACTGGGAGTGGGGAGGAGTGAGCGAGCAGCTGCGTGGTGCCTAGTTGCTGGCTGGGGTTAAACCACGACAATTTTAGTACTGGATTACTTAACACGTAGAGGTAAAACTGTGAAAGTACAGTTAAATCATCTTAAAACCGCATACCTTTGGTTAGAGGAATGAGACTTTTGCTCCAATTTTTTGTCCAACTTTAGATGGCACACTTCATGAACTTCAGAAGTGCTAAATAGCTTCCATGTTATAAGAGGAAAATAGTAAGTTTTCCTTTTATTTTTAACAAAATCTTGCTACTACCCCACAGTAAATCATCAAATATTTTATGTTGTGTAGTTATAAAAATTCTGTATTTCACTATATTGCTTCTCTAGCTTTCTCCATCTCTTTACCTGCCTGGAAAAAGCTAATACCTCAGTGTCTATTGGAGTAATGTGTCATGAGCTTACACAATAGTCTGGATTTTGTTAGCTTGAATATTTTAAAAGAATAATTGACTAAAGACATTTTCCCGTTTTGAAGTCATACAGTGTTCATTCTGTTAGTGCCTGTGTCCCACCGAAGTACTTTAAAAAAAAAAAAAAAAACCAAACAGAAAAAAGTGCCATTTACTGGGGTACCTGTGGTAGCGAAAAGCGTCTGCTTACAGACACAGATGTTTTTTGCTGCTGCCTGTGTTACAAAAGACTTGCCAAACTGTGAGAGACTGAAAGAGTTAATGGCTCAAACATTGTGGTGGGGCAAGTTCTGCTTAAAGACAAACCCTGCACAGCAAGGAATCCAGGTGAAAAGCCCATCAGCTCAGACATCAGCAACAGGAGGGGGAGGCGTGCTGGAGGGTGCGCAGCTCCCCATTCTGATAAGCTGTTCTGATACAAAGATCAAACAATGGCCACGTCTGCAGGGAAGGAGAAGTTACTCCACAAAGGACCCCTAAGCCCAAAGGCTCACAAACTGCTCATTAACCTGATGAGTTCGGGTGCCCGCTCAAAGGAGGGGCAAGGATGATAAAAGGACACACACTGAAGCCCCGGGCGCACAAACCCACCGGGACTGGACCCCTTGGCTGACTGAACCAATCCTGGACCCAGGACTGGTGAAATCTTTCTCTCTTCCTTTCTCTCTTTCTGTCTTCTTCTCTCTTTCCTTTTCCCTTTCCACAACCCCTACACCTCATCCATTTCAAGATATAAACCGTTGACCAAGTCTGAGACTAAGAGTGGATCCAGCTGCCCCTGGGCCCTTCTCTGAGGAGGAGTCTGGAGGGTAAGGGGGTCTGCTCTGAACCTCCTGACCCAACGGGAGGGATCTCCTTATTCCCTGAATCGATGTATATGGTTACACGGTTTACAGAAGTAGTCTTATGCCAATTCCTGTTGTGAGAAACCCTCCCACCTACTACCACGTCTCCCCAGTTCAGTTTGCTTCTGTCATGAATAAAATCTTTAACTGATCGTTTGGTGTCATTTCACCTTAATTTAGCCCGAGGGAATTTCGAATTAAACACAACATCCTGGTCTGTCCAGTCTGTGTCGTGACACAAACAGATCAAATACAACAAAAAAGTAAAACCTAAAAGGTAAAATTGTGTTCGCTTCCGGAAATGGTTTGATTTCTAGAAGAAATCTCTTAATGCTTTGGTTGGATATGTATTGTCATTTATTCCTGCATAGTCCACAACCAGATACAATTTTCCATCTAAGGAACAGCAGTGTTAACAATACAAGAAGTATTATGGTAGTTAACCATATCATACCTGAGAGTTGAGGAGATGGTACTTCATGTTTTATGTGAAATACAACACTTTGCATGTTGTCAGTTTTGGGACTGAAGAATGATTGTGCATTGACAGGTTCCCTTCTCCAGATCCTCTGCTTGCTTAGTCCTGCCCTTGCTTGTCTGTTTCAATACCCAGCTGTGATTTTGTGTTGCTTTCTTAGTTGCTTTCTTCATAACTAGTCAAGTGGGCAGGTGGGTCAGCCCTTAATGGTGAAGGAGATGTCATCGAGCTTTCCAGATGTCTCTTGTAAAAACAAACAAACCCAAACCAAAACCCGAAGTGGTTGTATGCTGACTGATTTGATAAAGGAAGTAGTATCTTTTTTTCTTCCTGTGCTCCAGGCACTGCTGCAGCTTACGTTAGCTGTATCTGTTTTGAAAGCTAGATGTATATGCAATGACTTTTTTTCCAGAAATTGTTATCCACTTATTCTTTAAATATGCACTGAAATCTGATTTTGACCTTTCTCGTCAGTGGCTGAGATGGAAGAGGTGTGTTTCTGTTAATACCAAGCTGGTAAAATAGAAGCTGCTACAAATGTTAAAAAAAGGGGGGGGGGGGGGGGGGGGGGGTGATGTCCACTTTGATTTTTGGTGGGTTGGTTTCTTTATTTATTTATTTATTTACACCACCGCCCCCCCCCCCCCCCCCCCCCCGATTTTGTCATGAAATGTGTGAGGGAGCAGAAGCCATCTCTCGTGGCTTTCAAGCGTTTTTCTTGTCTTATACCGTACATACTCCCTGTCGGGAGCTGGATTGCAGGGAAGGGGGGTGGCAGGACTTCTGGGCGAACACCTGAGAGACTGCAGAGCCTGGAAGAGCGGCTGGGCTGAGCCAGCTGGCGTGCTGAGACCTCACTGCCGTGGGCAAGCCCTCGCCTCCGCTGGGCTCTGCCCCGCTCCTGGCTGGAGTGGCGTCTGAACAGCCCCGCGTCCATCCCTTCCTCAAGCTGTGTTCCCCCAGCACTAAACCACCAGGCTGCATCTTGTACTCTGTGGAGTTACCGTGCTAGTCTTCTTCCCACACCTTGCAAAGTGCTTTGGTCTGAAGACTAGTGAAAGACTAGGTGCCTGATTATTTGAGGGAACAGTGACCTCAATTTGCCTTATATTTTGTTTTTCCTTAGAACCTGTTTAGATAAAATCCCTGCCAGATATTTGAAAGACAATGGCCTGGTTTGGGGTTTGCTGCCTCTCACCGTTCTTTTCAGGGCTGGGAAATCTTAAAATTCAAATTCTCAGAGCTTCACACAAAAATAAAGTTGCAGCCAGTATTTTTCTGAAAATTTTCCATGTTTAAGAAGAAACACTCTTTCTGGGTGACACTTAACATGAATTATGTTGAAGCAAAAAAACGTTTCACTCCATAGAGTTACTTTAGGGAATAGTTACAGTATGGTAAAATTATCTCAGGTGAAGGGATTCGTGTGGGATTTGTGATCTTTCAGTGCCTAGCACCTGTTTTTAAGGCCACTGTTACTAATAAGGGAAGGTGTAAGATGTTGACTGTTTAGAGACAGGCTCTGTTCCTGAATTAGTGGACGCACAACAGGAGAAGTGTTGTGGTGTGTAAACAGTTGCAGTTGATGGGAGAGGGAGAGCTGTGATGATTTTGTCCCTCAGAGCCAAGACTATGGCATTGCCACAACAGTTCTCCTGTTATTTTGGGCTTATATAAATATACCTGTGTGTGTATGTGCAGGTATGTATATATGGTGTGCATGTAAAGTAGATTCTGTAGATTGCTACAGTAGATTCTGCTGCTTCTTTCCTTCCAAACCACATACTCTTTCTGCCATTCTGTGTGTGTAAATGCGTATGCTGCTAGAGAACAGACTGGTTGTAACTATACACTCTGGGATTATTTTTGTCCTGTGGTATTCCATCAACACTTCATAACTGTCCTGATATATGTAACTGTGAAACTGGGCTAGCCCAATGTCTCTGAATACCTGAAACTTTGAACATATTAGAACAACTAATGTCTTGGATATACATGATCTACCTTGCTTTAGGAGTTCTGTGACATCTTTTATTTCTGAAAGTTAAAGAAAAAATACTTAAACACGAGTGTGTTGTTCCTTTGTATATTTAGTATTATCCAAATGAGGAAAATGTTTTTAGCTCTAATTAAAAATATAGCATTGTCTAGAGAAAGCAGCTTTGCACAGCAGTCATACACTTTTATCATTATTAGCAGCTTCAAGAACTTTTAAGTTGTGCAGGTTGTGCAAATTTTCTTGAACTGTGGCACCTAAGTGGGGTGATAATGAACTCATACTAATTCTTGGAGAAAGTAGTAGAAAATGTCTCTTGGAGAGAAATTTTGTTGGGTTCAAGTGAACTGTATATGTTCATAGAATTGCAGACTATGTCGAGTTGGAAGGGACCCATCAGGATCATCGGCCCCAGCTCCCTGCTCCTCGCAGGACCACCTAACACTAAACCATATCACTAAGAGCCTTGCCCAGACACTCCTTGAACTCTGACAGGCTTGGTGCCGTGACCACTTCCCTGGGGAGCCTGTTCCAGGGACCGACCACCCTCTCAGTGAAGAACCTTTTCCTAATGTCCAGCCTGAACTGCCCCTGAGGCAGCTGCATTCCACGTCCTCGTGTCCTGTTGCTGGTCACCAGAGAGAGGAGATCAGCACCTCCCGCTCCGCTGCCCACCACCCCCCCAACCCACGGGGAAGGCGCAGGCGGCCATGAGGGCACCCCTCAGCCTTCTGATGGTGTGCTGGTTTGATCTTTAGAAAGAAAGCTGGAAGAAAGAGGCTTTCCTTTCAGCAAATTAGTCCTCTGACCAGAGGTACTAAGCCTGGTGATGATTACTGGATTATTTACTGCTTGCTTTGGTTATGAAATGACTCTTAATGTTTTAAAAAAATTGTTCAGGAAAAGAAGGAAAAAAAGAAAAGAGAAAAGGGGTATGTATGGAGGTGGAAGTAGTTAGTAATGGAAAAATTGAATGGAAAGACAGAGGTGGAAAAACTAGATTAGACCTGATCAAACAAGCCTCAAAAAAATGTCAGACATTATCCCTTATCTAGCAGATTCCAACAGTTCTAGAGTCTCTGGTCAAAATCTGTCTTTGAAATGAACAGGGGAGACATCATGGACATTCATACAGATGTACTTGGCTAATTTGAGTTTATAGCAGCATGCCTCAAGTCCTGTAGAGCCTGGAAGAAATTATAATACTGTATTTGGTACGGCATCTTAGAATGACACTAAACTACTGTGATTTCAAGAATAAATTTATGCCCTTATTTTGCAAGCATGAATAATATGTGGTCCTCATAAATTTTTATAGGTAATTTAAGTTTCGGACAGCTGTCTCTGAATTTAATACAGTGATTATAATTGAGACAGATGTAATTGCCTTAGGAAAGATGCTGCACAATAGATTTCACAAATGTATTTGATCTCTGGTAAATTACTTAAATTAGGGATATATTTGTAAAATGTTAAGTAGTAATGGTATATTTTTGTTAGCAAAGAAATGAGAAATGACTTGTCTTTGCTGTTTTTTTAAGAAAATTACAAACTTTGTTAGTGTACAAAAGCATAACTACCTAAATTAGGCACAAATTCCATTTTATTTGGTGTAGTGTGAATTTAGGATTTGATCAGAATTTGTGTGCATGTGGTGGGCATTATGCTGATTTAGCTCTTTTAGAAATGAGGCTTTGTTGTTACGGTGTATTTCTAGTAAATAACTAAGGAGCACTTTATAAAAATTAATCCAAGGTACTTGCTCTTTTTACTTATTTATATGTATTAATGACATTTAGTCATGCTTGTCTCCTGTGGATTTGAGTGATAGAAGTTTGCTCAAAATAAGTTTGAAGTCTGCTTCAGGTCCATCTTGTTTCATTTTGCAGCAGCTGATGAGCTTTAGTGAGCAAAGAAGTGAACAGCTTCACAGTCTGTTTTGTGGCTTACTTGGTCAGAGCTGCCTCACTAACAACTGGATCGTGGCACTCAGTCATAGATGTCAGACTTGCACCATAAAGTGTTGGTTGAGGATTGTAAGAAGTTTATATAAGTACTTGAGAGAAACTGAATTTATTAAAATGTGTTAAAGAATATTTGGTCCTTCACATGTCTTTCATCACTGTATTCTTTGAAGCAAATATTTCTGCTCTTAAAAATAAGCAAAGAAAAAATTGTATTTATGCACAGAAACTGTTAAACAAGGGTCTTCATTTGTTGTATGTGAGCTTCATGAGTTTGTTGTATCTAATAATATCTGGAAGAAAGATGGTCAATATTATGGCATCACCTTTCAAATGTTTCTGGGATTCACAAAAGGAGATGCATGTTCTCTCTCTCTTTCACTGTGTGGCTTTGCAATTACTAGGGGAGGGGTGTTAAACTGGAATTTATTCAGAATAATGCTAAGAAAGTGGAAGATAGTTACCAAAGATTTCTTCTGTGTTTGTGGGATTACGCACTATGAAATCATTTCCAGAATTCAGTGGCATAGTGGATAATGTCATGGCATTGAATAAGGAAGTATCAAATTCAGTCAGTCCTCTTAAAATAAGGCTATGTATTCAGTCTGAAATATATCCAAGTCAGAGCATTTGATATTCATACTGTTGATGCCAAATGTAAAATCGGGGCATAAGGATGATCTGTAATGGAATTTTACCTTTGTGTCAATAAATGTGAAATATATTTATTCTGGAGAGGTACGTGAGTGCCAAGTATTAGTAGACATTGTAGGTGTGTCATAGTTTTGTTTGCCTAACCTTGCATGACCGTTCTTTGTTCTACCTGCTTTCTACTCTGTGTATAGTTCAGGTGGTGCCCTGACAAAATATAAACCAGCTGCTTTCTTACAATGTGGTCACCTGAAATGGGGACAACATGGTACCTGATTTGCATTTAAATAGGTTCAGAACATACAGTTTGATTTTGGGTTATTAGAAGTGGCATGCACTGAACTTTGATGCTGGAACCTCTCTCTTCTAAAGTGACTTCCTTAAAAGAAGGGAGCATTAGAGACTGACAAATAGGAACTGCCTCTTGCTGCTCGAGGGGGAGCTGAAGTAGTTTCTCTTTAAAAAGCAGCTATAAAGTGTACGATCTTCTATAATGGAATGAAACAGTTTACTTGCAACAGGCAAGGAAACCTGTGTTTTTCTATTATATGGTTAATGATCAAAGAATGGTGTGTACTGTGGATGCCTTCATCCAGAAGAATGCTTCTGTCTGCCACATCTCATTTATGGGCATTTATGGGCCTGTACGTGTTGGTCTGGGAGAACTTGCTTACAGCAAGTAAGATTCACCCCAGTCTCCCACTGTTACAGATTACTGTGTATGTAATTTAGGTTATTGCTTCACAGTTGATTTCTAGCTAACGCAGAAGTAATATCATTTGGTCAAATGACTGACCAGACTCATGTTCCTATCTGGATATTCCCATCTTTAATTGTATTAATCCTAGAGTCATGTGGTGGTTTGGTGTGTAAGGTCAGCTCCCTTATCTGACTGAATGCTGCCCATTTTTTCCACTGACCTAGTCTGCAGTTGGATCACCAAGCTGATCTGGATGGCTGTAAGCTGAGACTGTAACTTCCTTCTGAAACTGTAATGTGTAACATACCCTCAAAGAACCTTTATCTGGCTTTTAGTAAAGTTTTGTGCCACTATAAGAGGTTTTATACAGTTAAGTCCCTTGGATCATAGCAAAATTAAATCTCCTAGTTGCGGTATTGTATTAATCTCTGTGGCACTGAGCATTAAAGCTTTTCCAGTTCTTCTGGGGTTTCTCTTGAGGAAAAAAAACCCAAAACATTCCTGAAAGGGTCATGGGATGGATAAAGAAGCAACGTGTACTTGAGAATTCAAGACAGAGGTGTCATGCCTTAGTTTCGCAAGTGTTTCTCTCGGAAGAGTACTAGGTTAAACAGCTGCTCTGCTTGCTTGCCCCTTCTTCCCACTCCTTATGACGCTGCCTTTTAAGTTACACTCATGTAACAGTATCTTTCAGATGAACATGAGTGGGAAGCTCATCTGTGTTAAAAGCCTCCCCACCTCTTTTCCTGTACTCAGTTGAATGTTCAACCATGCAAATGCATGTACTCTCCTTGCTAGGGCAACAAGTCTGTGTTCCATATACGTTAAGCGTGGAGTAGGATGTGAAGTGTCTGCGGTGTTCAGGTTGGCTTGCTGGAAACCTGCTACCCAGGTGTGTGACTGCCGAGAGTACCCTTTTGAACCTATGTTCAACCAAATGCCCTATCTTTCAAAGGCATTAAGAAAATAAATATAAGCATACTGTTCTTGTCACAGGTAATTCCTCTGTTATGGTGCACAACTGCTGAAGGGGCAAACCATGATAATGGTAATCAAGGTTTTACCCTGTGAGGTAAATGGGAAATCCCAGGTTCTTGACAAATTTTCTGATTCCTGTTGTGGATAACTTGCAAGCTGAGTGAAACTCTGGAAGTGCTTGCTTGAATTTATTAACAATTTAAATACATTACAACCAAAAAGCATCATGTTTATCACTTGGATAAATAATCTAGCGTCAGGTGAATTATACATTCTAAAGGTGCTTTAAAATTATGTGGGAATCTGAGACCCTTTTTGCCACTCCCATAGTAATTAGTTTCAATCCAGTCTTTCTGGTTACGGTTGGTACTTAAAGATCTCTATACCAAACTTGCTACAGAAGTAGCACCTCGTTGGGGCCTGCTAGTCTTAAGTGAGGACAGAAAGACAATGTCAAACACCTTGAAGCCCTTTCTGTTTGAGAGTTCAGAAGGATGCCACAGGGTGTCACCAGTGCGCTCAATATGGTCCAGCTTTTAACGGGAGTGTTTCGTGGTGCTGATGTCAATCTGAAATGGTTGTGTTTCCTGAAACCTTGCAAAACCCCAAAAGCAGAGTACGGAAGTCTTCGGTGAACTGTTAGGGTATGGGTCCAAACTGGTCCCTGAAACAAACCATCCGGATCTTTGATGAGATGTTTGGAGCTGGTAAAATTGAGAGCAAGAGGCCTGAGAGCTTTGCAACAAGCAGCGATATGTTTGTAAAGGCAGGGAACCTGCTGCTTAGGCTTACTAGGCCTCCAAGCTCCTTTTGAGTGTGTATTTGTAGAACCACATTTAAAATCAGACAGATATACTTTACCAAAACCAGGGGAGAGCTGAAGGAAAACCCAATATTCTAAGACTGATTCTAAGAGGCCTTTTAAAAAGATGGATGAGTGAATAGTAGGGGTTAATTTTAAATCACCTTATACAAAATTTAACAAGAGTTTCAGATTTTGTGATACATCCTGTGTGAAAGTTAAGTTACCTTCCTTACTAATTCTTTTGTTCATTTGATTGCGACTGAGAGATGAAATGTCACAAGAAATGACTGTCTGCTTTTCCTATTAGATGTGTAAGGTTTGGACCATCGAGAATATTAACCAAGCCATTGATGAGCTGCCCACTGCAGGGCGAAAGCCATTCTGAACTCCGGACAGCTGTTTGTCCAGCAGCTGGATGGAGTAGAAGAATGAGACAAAACAATCCAGATGAGAATGTGTTGGCACTTGGTTTTGCCAGTGCACACAGGGAACTGGCTCCCTAGTCAGTGGATGATAAAATAATTACAAGGGCTTGGATTGCATGCGTGAGTTCGCATGCTAGACTCTTGTAGCTGAGAAATGGTGTTGCCAGTTAAGCTCCACACCCATGAAATGGATGGCAAAGTCCAAGTTTCAAGGAGGAAACCAGTTACAGGCGAAACGCGCAGACCATGCAGGTGTTGCTTTTCTTCATTTCCAACTCTGGTGGCTGTCCTGTAGTCTTACTGTACAGCCCTAGCTGCAGTGAGGTACAGGGTGCGGGGGGTGTCTGTGTGTGATCTGTTTACTCTATACAACGTCTGCACACAAATTCTGCATTATCATCTTATGGCTCTGTCTCTGTTTTTGGCAGTTGTGTATCAAATACAAGGAAAAAGATTTCTTCGTCAGTAGTTTTACAAGTCCTCCTAGGTTCTGAGTTTAAAGTACATTCTGTTGCTGATGAGGTTTGTTTGAAAGTACCCCGTGCAGCTTATTAATGTAACGTTGCATTGCAGAATCCGGAAAAGCCTGTTACAGTAGTGCTACCAAACATGAACTGACTTGCAGTGTGACAGCTGCTCAGGATTTCTGTTTACAGTTTATTGTTTCTGTAGGCCCTTTTGTTATGTTTACCTTTACTCTTTTACAACAGTATTGGTATGGAGTGTAAAATAACCTCATTATTTCAGCTTGGCCAGAGTGGGGAAAAAAAAGACTTTCCTGTTCTGTTGCATTCTTGCAGCAAAAAATTCCTGGCAAAAGTGAGGACTGAGATTAGTAGGGTTTTCTGAATAAGAAGTTAAACCAGCCTCTATAAATATCAATACATAAACATATGGAACTTGTGCAGCTGATGTCTGCAAGTATGTGCTGAGTAGGCATTTTGGGTTTTCTTAACTCCTGCTGTAAAGGAATGGTAAGTCACTTATCCTTTCTCCAGAACTAGCAGACACACTGACTGTCACTGCTGAAGGTTATTACACTTAACTAATTTAGACAGTGTTCATGACAGTTACTAAATATGCAATTCATGAACATGAATAGAAGTGCCAGGGATCATGCAGAGTAGCAGACTTTGTGTTTCTAGTTAAACAAAAATGACATTTAAGTACTGTATAATTTCAACTTGTAAGTACTGTGGTTTTGAATTGAGGTGCAGCATTTGCAGTGGTCAGAAAGTTTGAAGTTTTGTATTTTTAAGACTACCAAACTGAAGTAACTATTTAACTGTTGATTTAACTGCTGATATTTCAGTGGCTATTTCTCAGTGCTGTTGAGGTTAATAAGTGAGTAACTTGCTGTGGTAACTTTAATTCTCCATTTTTGACCAAGTATAAAATGTTCTGCGGCTTCTAAGAAGTTCTGCATAGTTGCTTATCTTAGCTTGTAATAATGATAGAGCCTGACATGATATGGAAACTTCTATATCTTTTATATGAAAGTAGGGCATCCTGCCTAAAATATGAGACTGCTATAATGGAAACTGGACTAGTATGAAACAAACAAACAAATCCCCCCAGACTGTTTTTCGCAATATGGACCTCCTCATGCAATTAGGGTTTTTTTAATTTTCTTAATTAGGTGAGCTCCTGTATTCTACTATGATACTCATTGTAACAAAAATATTTGTTGACTTTCTATTGCCTGCTCAAGAGATCCTTCAGGGAAAACGAACTGCTCTTGTCAAAGGGTTGTTGATTCTTCCTTATTATGTAGCTTCAGCATCCTTTCTCATTTTGGTATCCCCTTTGATCTTAAGCTTAGGGCTGTGAAGAGAAAATGTTGCCATAGTTGGCAAAGGGATTCCTCAACAGCTCCACAGGTTGTTTCCTTCAAAAATCTTGGCTCTGTGGTTCTCTCATTTGCTTTACATTTCCATAACTGTCTAGAAGTCAGCTTTTGGTTTTTTTGTTTGTTTGTTTTCCAATTTAATTTTGCCTTTTGTATTTATGTTTAATTATGTATGAACTTTCATTTGCCAAATCCCTGCTGATTTTTAACATGTATAGTTTTCACTAGACCTGTAAATATCCATTTTTCTTTGTAATGACCTCCCTTTCACCTGAACTTTGTTAACAAGTTGAATATTTAAGTTCACATGGCTTACTAGTGTAATCATTGGTGATACAGGTGGCAGCCCTTCTGTGTTCCCCTAGCTAAATATATTTCCTGTAAATGCTGTGAGTCGATCTTAAAGTTGTTGAATGCATTGCACAGGAGTTTGTAATTATTTTTATGTTCTCAGCTGGAATATATTTATAATTATCTAATGCTTTTAGGTTTGTATCATAAGTTTTATATCCTACCTTTATTTGTTTTCCCTGTAGTACTCTATTCTTGCAGGAAGATGTAGATGCTATGAAACAGTCTTTCCATTTTCTTTGACTTTCCATCCCATATCAAGGGAATCAGGTTCATTCCAGTTTATCCAAAGATGAGTTTCAAGTGCTCTTAAATGATTAATATAAATAATACTTTAGTATTTTGAGTAATACTGAAACGTACTTAAACACCATCCTTCTTGTTTCAGAACTGGGACTTATTAACACGTTGGAGGTAAGTTTAGGTGTTCTCTGTGTGTTCTTGTTGCTGCATAGTTTAATGAGCTTTCCCTTCTGTGTGGCTCCATATGTGATTTTCATGCCTCAATAACTGAATTTTCTTGCCAAATTCCAAAGGATCTGAAAGAAAGTAAATTGCTGAATTTTAATTAGCTAAAATCCAGGTCAAGTATAAACAAATTTTAAGAAATTTGTCTAGAAACAAAGCTGTTCATCTCAGAGTTCTGGTTCTTCCCCCTGTACAAGTAAATCAAACATATAAAAATAGCCTGCTTATCTGCTAACTCTTTGGTGGCTTCTTTGGGAAATGCTATCTCACTGTATCAGAGTGCTGACTTTGACGTCTTCTTATGCTTTGTAGTAGTATAAGTAAGCTGATGTTATTCGGTGTATATAATGATTAACCTGTGGTAGCTCCAGAATGCCTACCTGCTGACTTCTTTTTGGCACCAAGGGCTCAATACTCTCCCACTAGTCATTTGTAATTGCTGTTGAACTTGAAAAGTGTTTGACTTGTATGCTACCACTTTTACCGGATTTACTTCAGTGAAGAAAAATCATATGAAAAATATTCCTGATCATTTTAGAGACTTGCTTCATGTTGACTTCTTAGCTGTAGTCCTTGTTGTGTGAAGAGCTTTAAGACATCTTAAAAATTAAGAAAAAGTAGATAATCTACTATCCTTTATAAACTACTCCAGAACAAATTCTTTTATCTACTCATGCAGTTATATTTGGAGATTTTCTAAGCCAAAATAAGAGACTTGCAGTCCAAAGCATGTGGAATTTACACATTTTTTTAAAAATAATTTTGGTTTTAGATAATCCATAGCACCTGAAAAGGAAAAGTTACATGCCCCTAATTTCCTAGTTCAGAAACTGTACTTTATGTAAGTAGAATTACCAGCTTTGCATAATAGATGTTCCAAGGAGGTATTAATACTCATGCACTGTACCTACTGCATGCATTTAGCACCCTTCCTCCAGCCTGCAAAGAGGAATGCTGTTGGAATCCCAACCCCCATGCAAAATATATGCTAGCTGGCTATGTAACAGCTACTTAAGAGTGAACACTTTGATAAGTTTGCGAATGCACACTGTTGGTTTAAAGGAAGTTTTTTATTGAACTGAAGAGAATAAACTTATTTTAGACAAGTTTTTCAATGCCTAGGGTAATTTTTTCATGAAAGGAAATGTGACTTAAGGAATTTACATGTCTATATGAAATTTCAGTAGAAATGAGGTTCAGAAATCCAGTCCTATAAAACTTTGCTGCTGATGCTTAGCCTTGGAAGAATACAAGCTGTGCTGTCATTTTGTTTTTCAGTTCACTAAGCCCCTGTAATTTGCAGCTTTTTACACCTGGGACTGCCCCAGACTTAATTGGGTAGCTAAATACTGTGAATATCTAGGAAAAAAACCCAACCCAAACCATTACCGACAGCAAAGGTGCCTCCACCACACTTCACTGGATTCTGCAAGGTTTGTCTGCTCTGTGAACTGTAACTACAGGTACCACTACTTTTTGAAATGTGTAAGAGAGTGGCATTGCGGGGGCCACGAACCAGCACCTGCAAGGCTGGACCAGCCAGTGCTCTGAATAAAATGGACTGGGTGCGCACAAACACTTTGGAAAACAGCAGCATGCTCTTAAAACCTTGGCTTCCTCTTTGTAAATGATCCTGCTGCGTGTTCATACCGCAATTGCTAAGTACCGTGAGGCTGGCAGCTGCATTGGAGACAGCCTGGAAACAAGACGAGGAGCAGCGTGACCTGCAAGAAGTATGACCTCCTGTCATGTGCGCGAGGGGGATTTCTCTTTTCCTGCATCTAAACAGCTTCTTGCATTTTTTTCTGTGAATCCTTCAGTTCTGTTGGGCATTGTTAGGGCATGCACTGATCATCTGGGGTATTTTTAGAAAGCATAAATAATGGCAGAGGCATGCTTTGAATTTTCCTTCTGGCAGCAGCAGCAGAAATGCCAGCAGTTCACATCACGTGGCTGCTTTAACAAGTCTACATCTATTCTAGTAACATTTTCCCACCCAAACATAGCATCCAAGCGCCCTGTGGAGACCATGTGCTTACTGGAGCCGGGCTCCCCCTGAGGGCTACACATTGGAAACTTAACCGTTCACAGCCTCTGTCCTTTAATTCTCGTAACGTTAGTCCTCGGCCACAAAGTGACAGGACAGAAATTTAAGCCACCTTAACTTCACAGGGAGTCATCTGCCATGGCGCATGGGAGTTGTCCGTCTGTGGAAGCAGCGGAGCACCAGAAGGAAAACGGGGAAACCCCCACCCTTTACAACTGCAGCGACTCGTAACATCGATGGCTCCGTCCACGCGTGTTTTCCGCGGCTCTGAGGGGTTTTTAAGAACAAAACCGCCGGGTCGCTGCTCCCCGACCCCGCCGCCCTCCACCCCGGCCTGGCCCTGCCGCCGGCTCCCCCGTGGGACAGCGACCGGCCCCGGCTCCCTGGGCTCGGCAGCCGCGGGGCGGCTGGACAGCTCTCCCGCGCCGCCGACCGTGGGGAGCGCCGGCGACTGAGGGGAGCCGGCAGCCGCCGGACCGACGACTGAGGGGAGCCGGCAGCCCGGCGGCTGCCGGCTCCCCTCAGTCGTCGGCCCGGCGGCTGCCGGCTCCCCTCAGTCGCCGGCCCCGCCTCGGGCGCAGCCGACGTCAGTGGGCGTCAGGGCCGAGCCCCTCACCCTCCCCTCCGCCCGCGGCATCCGCCTTCCCGCCCGCTCCCGCTCCCTTCGCCCGGCGTTGGACAGCAGCCGCCGCCGCCTTCTCGGCCCGGCCCGCCGCCCCTCCGCTGCCCTCCCCGAGAGCCGCGCAGCGCGAAGATGGCGGCGTACAAATTGCTCCTTGCGCCGCTCAGCCGCCGCATCCTCCTTCCCGCCGCGCGGCCGCGGGGCGACGGGGCTAAGGTAAGGCGAGGCGGCGGGGGCAGCTAGACGCGCCCCCCCCCCCCCCCCCTCCGGCCCCGGCCCGGCCCCGCCGGCGGCCCACGCCCCCTCCGCCTCCCCGCTGCCCGCCGGGCCTTCGCCGCCGCGCCCGCCCGGGCGGCCGTGACCTTGGCGGGGTACCCGCCGCGGCGGGGCAGCCCTCGGGGCCGCCTCCGCCGGGGGTCGACGGCTGCCGCGGGCGGGCGAGCCGGGGGGGCGCCGGGCGGCCGGAGCCGCGGGGGTCGGCGGCCGCCCCGCTGCCCCGAGGGCGGCGTCGCCCGCCCCCGCGGGGAAGTGATGGGCTTTGTTCGGGTTTTGGGTTTTTTTTTGTTTGTTTGTTTGTTTTTTTCTACGAGCGCGACGGTTTTGGCCCGAAGGAGGCCCGCGGGCGCAGCGGCAGGCGGGCGGCGGGGAGGAGGGCGGAGCGCGGGCCCGGGGCAGGCCTGGCGCCGGCGGCGGGTTGGGATGCGGTGACCTTGGGGGGCAGGGCCCGGAGGTTTGGCTTTGAGGTTTGATTTTACATTATTTCGCCCGCACTTGAAACTGCAGCACAGTTACCGTCTGTCGCTGTGCTTTTCAGCCTTGCTGTCACCACGACGGTCTTGCCCAGAGGTGGGCTGGAGGTGCAGGCAGGGAGGGTCCAGGTCAGCGAGCACAGCTCCCCGGCAGCCCCACCGCGTATTGCCATTCATAAACGCGTGGAGTTCAGCCGTGCAGCTCGGTCGCTCGCTTGCTTTCCTCTTCCTGGGGGAAGCTTCTGCCAAACCTCACTGATCTAATGGTTTCCTGCCCACGTGTAACCTTAGCCAAGTTAATTTTGTGTCTCTTCGGCCAGAATTGTTTCTGTGGCTTTTCTTGTTTTATTTTAGTTGAAACAGCTCATCTACTCTCCTTCTCATGCCTGTGTTTACTCTTCCTGATGTCTTTATGGACAAATAATCATAGCTCTTCCAGCCTTTGTTTTGCTAAGTTGTATTTTGCTCTTCTATAAAATTTACTTTGATTTTGTTGATTGTTCTAGAAGCTCATCTGTCCCCATGTTACTTCTCTCTTAAACCTGGGATGCCAGAATTGCAGCTAGCTCCTGAGGTCTTACCTTGCTGCCCCAGTGTGCCGGGGAGCATGGGTGATCTGGCACCTTGGCTCCCTGAAAGCTCATTGCTCTCAAACAGCAGAGTGGGTGGGAAAGGGATTGAAAAGAACATGTTTAGTATAGAAAGGCAGATACCCTCATTAGAGACATCCAACCTGGGAATGCACGCTTATGTAACACATGGTGCTTTGCTGGTCCCTACTGTCACAGGCAGTTGGGAAGACTGAAGAAAAGGTACCATGTGGTCTCTTATAAATATTTTCCTGTGTGTGGGTACAGCGACATGGCAGTGGCCTGGCCTCCCTCCAGCCCTGGCCCTCATGCCTGCTTGCAGCCCTGTTGTACTGGAGCTCCTGAGGCTGCCAGCACTTAATACTCTTTTTGTCACTTGCCTACTGAATGTGACCAGAAGAGACGCTCTTTGCAGACTTACTGTCATTGTAAAAATATGTTTCCAAAAGACATAGTCATGGTATAATTGAGCTTGGGGAAGGGCCTTTTACTCTTTCTCACCTGGCGCTGTTCCTTATGACCCACATACTCTTTTTTTGTTTGTTTGTTTTGTTTTTGTTTTGAGTCCATCAAAGCAGAGGAACATCAGTGTTTCCATAGGGAGGGAGATAAGCCTCCCTCTGTTCAGAAGGCTTTTCTTAATATTCAGTATTTGCAATTGAAGTCTGGTTTTGGGGCTGGGATTTGTATTGATTTCCCTCTTGCCCTCCCTATTTTATCAGTTTGTCAGAGTCTCCCTGATTCTGGGCTGTTCTTCAACACACAAAGAGCTCTAAGACTGCATTAGGAAGCTGAGGGAAGGTTCACTCTGTTGAAGGGAGTCCCTGCTTACTATACTGCCAGCACAACACTGTACTTCATATTGTTCCTTGGCCTCCACTCAAATTTTGTGGTGGTGTTGGCTCTATGCTTCAGCAATTTCTGGTTACGTTTAGTGTCTGGATATCTTTGAAGCTACAAGTAGCATTACATAGGTTAGAGCAGTCTTTGGGTTGCTCTAACTCATGCTGAGGAATTGCGTTTGTAAATCTGTTCACAATAAGTCACAATTTGTCAACAGCTTAGGATGGAATTAAGAAATTTAAAATTTGTTTGGATATTGTCAAATTGATGCAGCTCATATTGAGCCGAAAGCCTTCACAATACATATGAATGTCACAAAGTATGGGTGATGTGGGGGATAGAGAGACAGCAGAATCCTTGTTTTGGAGACCTGAACCCTTCTCTCCCCCACCCAATGTTCAGTGTTTACAGTAGCAATATCTTTTCTTACATATTTTCCCCCTTATCTAGCCAGAGGGATGGTCATCATTATAAAGCTACTATATAATGCTTTTTATTCATTCACTTGTTTCTTTTAACGTTGTTCCAGATTTGTGGATGCTATTTTTCTACCAGCTGTCATCGCAACACCAAATTTTATACTGATCCTGTTGAAGCTGTAAAAGATATACCCAATGGGGCAACTATACTTGTTGGTGGTAAATATTTAAATTCTTTATGGATGCAATCACATGTTCTATTAATGAGATACTTTTTACTGTTTTACTGTGTTTCTTTTAATATTAACTAGTCTGAGGACCCATATACTTATATGGGTATTTTAAAAAAGTGCTTTCCTACTCTGCTAATGAGGGGCAGACTCTCAGTGAGAAAATCCCAGTTTGTTTTTTAGAGGAGGGAAAAAGCCTCAGAAAAATCATTAGGTTTTTTCCTCCACTGGTGAAGTGTTAGACTTTACTTGTGCCAGTTTGAATGCAGAAAATCAACTTGGGCTTTTTCAAGTTAGCATTGTAACTTCAGATGGTGAAGAAATAAAATGTGGTTTATTATTTTTATGTAGCATTCTCTATATTCTGTATCTGCCTAATCGCTGGGTCTCTGTGACCTTGAACAAATCACCTAACCTGTTTCTGGCTGTAGGAGGTGAAGATAATACTTACCTACGTTACGCTAAATGGTTATGTGTAGCATTTCCAGAAGAGTCAAGAAGTCATATCATACTTTGACTGTGACCTGAGCTTTTGAATATTCTAGATGATTTCCACAATTTCATGCTGTTCAATCTACTGAAAGAAAAGCAATGTCTCTATTTAGTAGGTTATAAGTGATTTTTAGTATTGAAGAAATAATGAATGGAATGTTGTAAAACATGGGAAACCTCACTGGAGATGTGTAATGAGGCAAAATGCCTTCTAGGAAGAATTACTTTATTTTTTTGTTGTTGTTGGAATGAAAGAAGATCTGAGGCTAAGTGGTTGGGAAGGAAATGGTAGTAGTTGTAGTGTTAGAGCCTGGCCTAAGACTTAGGCACCTCAAATGTGGCATGGTATTTCATTTTAGGCATACTGGGTTCTTGCATAATAGGTAGGAGTGTGAGGCATCTCAGCCTGGGTGGAGATCTGGGTTACTGTGCTTTCAGTTATGCATCTTCCCAAGAGCACTAAAATTCCCTGATTTTTATCACCTAATTATAGGCTAAGCTGTACAGGAGAACTCCTCGTTCCTCCTGCTTGACATTGTTATGTGCAGCAAAGAACTGAAGGTTAGTTGGGTGGAAAGAGAAGGAGAAATAATGAGTACAGTGGTTAGTACACACATGAAGAGGGCCAAGGTCCTGGAGCCCTTCTCCAAAGGCCATTTGTGTGTTAGCAGACTTCTGATAGTTAAATGGCTTTCATCCAAACTGGGAAGCATCTAGTGACTGAGAAATTCCAGTACTAGGGTGCAACTCTTGCCAGAAGTGTTGGTTTATTTAGTCAGCTAAGGAGCTTGTTCTACTCAGAAAAGATTTTTAATTAAACAGTGCACATTCGCAGACTTCTGATTAATATGAATTCTTTCAAACACTTGTTACATATTCAATTTTCTTTTATTTTATGTAGGTTTTGGATTGTGTGGGATTCCTGAAAACCTCATTGGGGGTTTACTGAAGACTGGAGTAAAGGGAATAACAGCAGTCAGTAATAATGCAGGGTAGGTATTCATATGTCTGTGGTTTAATAAGTACAGACTAAATATTCCATTCATGTGAAAAGGCTGATATGTGTGAAAAAGTCTTACTTTTCATTATAAGAATTTTCATATTAACCACACGGCTTTGTTTGAAAGTGTTATTTTTGGAATGAGCCCAGAAAGTACAGTACTGTATGTATACTCAGCTTTGTCAGGGAGCAGTTGTCACTGTTGTAGACAGTTGTAATTAATGTATATTTATATATATTTAACTGGTTGACTGTAACTGAAGATTCTGACTTAGATGCTTTAAATGTAGTATCAGTAATTTTTTGTGTGTGTGTGTGAAGTTCTAAATAGGGATTTTTTTTTTTTTTTAACTACGTTTTGGTGCTTTCTGATTTTCTTGTAATTCTGTTACTTCAAAAAAACCCCAACACAACAGTGGAGAATATTTATGATGAAAGAATGGAGAGCCTCTTTAATGGGTCTTGGAATTTTTTATTTATTTTTTTAAATGTTTGCCGATTAAGAAATTAACATGGGGTTGACAGAATAATTTTTTTACATATAATTTCTCAGCTTCTCATTAGGGCTAATTTTTACACAAGCTGTTCCTTGTAGTAGACTCCACGATACCTAACAGTCTTCATATAGAGGAATAACTACAGCCACTTCTGTTGAAATGCATTGATAAAATAGAAATGAAATTAAATAAAAATACTGATATGCACAATATAATGACTTGTATTTGAAATCAGCCTGGTCAGTAAGACTGATATTCTGTTCCTTGCAGTGTTGTTGGATGACTAGAATCTGCAGGTGGCCCTAACTTTGGTTCGCTGACTTATCCTATTAAATGTCCCCTCCAGCAACATAATAATTCCAGTGTAATTTGGTTCATTGTAGATTTAAAGAATACTGGAAGACTGATGTCTCCTAGGGGCATTGTACTTTCTTTAGCAAATTTTCTTTGATTAGAGAGCTCATCCTAAACTCTATTGTCTTGTGGAATAGCCTTCTCACAGCTAGATGTACTGCGATTATACACCCCAGTTGGTAAGGAAGGTAATTTGGGAGCATTCTTTCCATTTTGTTTGTTGGTTGTTTTTTTTTTTCTAATGTTTTATAATGTTGCTTACTTTCATCAAATGGTAATATCTGTGTCACTACATTTTCTGTGAACTTTTTACTTTTGAATGCTGTATTTGTGGTGAAATAGTAATGAGAATTTTGTATTGTTTCCATGGAACTTCATTAGTGCTTGCAATTATGAGCCTTTACTTCGGTTGGAAGTCTCCCATCTGTTCTGTAGAAGCTTAGCCTTTATCTATTTGCAGAACAAGAGCCATAGGGGCGCGTGGAGAAATCACTGGGAAACTGTTTTCTTCTGTACCTATGTTAGCATAAAAGAGAGACAAGTTTACGCAAGCCATAAAGGTGGTTTGGGTATAAAGAACTTTGTTCTTCATACAAAATGAAAATAGATGTCAAACATTGCTCCTTAATTCCTCCAGCCTTGCCAAAGGCGTGAATTAGGTGGGATTTATCTAAAATGCTTTGTGCTGTTTTCAGCTGCATCATTACATTTCCCATATACTTTGGTATAGATTTGTATCCCAGTTTGGTTTGGTTTTAACCTGACTGTATTTAACATAAGTTAAAACCGGAATACCGTTCAAAAACCACAGATTTATTTTATATATGTATAGTCCAGGCTTCTGAGGCTGAAGTTCACAATGTGTTCCTCATTTTTTTTCAGTGCTTCATGCTTGCCATTGCACATTCATTGGATAACACATGATTTGTATTGGTAGTTGGCACATACACAGTCAAACTCAAGCTCCTTAAGCTCTTGTGGGAAACAATTTCTACAGGATGATAAAATGGAGCGAGAAAGAGAGAAATAATTTTGAGTGGAAAGATCAATCACTTAGAGATCATTCACTTTCCTCTTACTCTTATTTCTGAATGGCACACATATATGTAGACAGAAGGATTGCGCAGATGCTCCTGGAAGGGAGGTGAGGGTTTGAATGTGAGGAAAAGTGAAAAGAGAAGCATTGTGGAATAGAATGGAGAAGACAACATTTTGTATTGTATTCTACATATAGTTGTTGGTGTTATAGGTTAGAATTAATTTTGCTTGAAATAATGCTAACTTTCCTGAAAATTCTTTGGATTTTTAGGCTGGAGTGATTACTCTGAAATGTTTGGTTGCTGGAGGGAAAGCAAAATTTAATTCCTTTTCTCTTGAAACTAGTTTTCATGAACATTCATGGAAGTCTGGTAAGCAGAAAGTGTAATGATTTGAAAATGCCTGAGCACATCTAGGCTTTTCATAAAGTCTAGTTTGTAAAAATCCTGGTTTTGCTCTCATGTTGAACAGTATAATTTATTTTGAAGTTAAATTCATAATAAAATATAGTCTCATCTATTTTTTTTATTTATTGTATTACTATTATATGGAACTTAGCCTGCTATAGTTTGGTAGGGTTCGGGAACCAGGTTGAAGCACAGGTGTTGTCGTTGTTAAAGTCAGAATCCTCATCACAGCAATTAATACCATTTAAGCATCTTCTAATACCATGTCAGAAAGTATAGAGATATTATCAAGTATTGCAGTGCTAATAAATGGATTTTAAAACTGAAGTAGCACAGCGATCATATACACTGCAGCAATAGTGTTCAAAGCGTGAATTGTGCCTATAACCTCAAGATGTCACGTACTTTGTGGGATGAGTAAATTGCCACTTTCCAAGATGCCTCAGGATTCAGTGTGTTTTGCTTTGGCGTTGTGCTGCAACTGATGCCCTGCTGTGTTTCGTCTTCCTGACTGCAGCTGTTTTTTCTTCTCCAGGTCTTCCAGCAAATAGGAGGTAATTGGTTGTGGTTAGGTTTTCTCATCCTGCAGTGGAGTTGAGTTAGCAGGAAACTTCTAATTGGAGCAGGGAATGGGCCAAGTACATAGACAGATAACCTATTCTGGAGAACAGTGCAGCTACATGGGTTAAGTCACATGTCTTTCAATATGCATGAACCACAAAATGTGTTACAGAGCTGTCTGTTTATAACTAAAATAGCAGCAATGGAGACAGTGCTTCACTTATATCTAGGGGAAAGCAGTAATTAGGAAGTCCTGAAGTGCTCTTACTAACTCTCTTTTAGCTGGAAAGAAGGTTCAGCAGAGCCTTGAAATGCTTGGCAATGTTTGGGAGCACCTTTAAAGGAGTAGGATGTTCACAAGTTCACACCCTACTGTTCTGTGCTACAGTGTAGTAGGGAGGAGATTCCTCCTGCATATCCTTGTTTAAGTCATGTAGTTGCTGGCAGGTAAAGTCCTTGTTTTGGCCTTTGAAAGGCTTGCCAGGGACAGGTTGTACAGTAGTGTATGGGATGCTTTTAGGCACCCTACGTAGAAACATACTGCTAAACTTACTGTCTGTTGCTGTGCATTATGCTGCTGCATACACTGCGTGCTAGCAAGTGAAATGGCACCTTTAAGAGTAGTTACTCTTTTGCCAAGCCAAACAAGGCAAAGCGTTGGAAAGGGAAGCAGTACAAATATCCAGTATCTCTGGTATTTACACAACTTGCTGCAGGGGAAACTGGAGTTTGTGAACCAGGGAGATAGTGAAAGATACTACAGTGTGCTTCCAAAATACGACCTCTCACACCTTACTTGTTTTGCCTATGTTCATATTTTAAATACTTCCTTTACACTGTGTTATTATAAACCCTTTAAATTTAGATGATTGTCTCAGTAAGCTACTAAAATCCATTTTATTAAATTTTTGCTGCATTGTTGTTTAAATTTGGTTCACTCCACGTATGTCAGTAGGTCCTTATTTTAAACTTTGATTCAGTAAATTCCCAACAAGTTGTGATTAGTATACAGTGCCTTGTTGCACATAGCTGTTTTTTCATCTGCTTGTGACTTCATGGTATATTGTTGCATGCTGATTTCAAGTTACAGTGGACTTAGACATTTCAGGTCAGCTTATGCTAAGACTTCTCTAATGCAGGCTATTGGACCTATTGTTTCAGGATCTGTGTTGCAACAAAAACTATGTTCTTGTCAACATAGCCCAATATTTAAAATGAAAGTTTAAGAAATTGGCAGCAAATTGTTATTTTTAATTAATTTTGCTTAATGAAATGGATAACTAATTTTGGCTATAATCGCACTCTGAGATCAACAGTTCCATTCTGTCTCTACCATCTCAATAGGCTGAATTTGTACTTTGTAAAAATGAAGTCTGCTATTTGTAGTAGCTGCACATGTGGTCTAACTGTTATATCAAATGAGCTACTTCCCTCTGGGTTTTGTCTGCTTTTGAGGCTTAAATATGCATTCTTTTTGAATGCAATAGGGTTGAACAGTAGGGTTTCACTTACAGTAAAAATAGAGAAGTCACAGTTAGTATCTTAATTACTAATCACTTGGGTGATCATCTAAAAGGAGATTGGCAGCGAGCTGTCAGATTATCACAGATCAGACTGTCTGCTTAAAAGGCATTACCATCTTTTTGAACCTTTGGTCTCTGTGGTCTTTTTGAATAAGTTCTTTTTATGTTACAATGTTATACATTAGTAAGGAGAAAATAGCTTTGAGATAAACATTTGAACTGTTGGTCATGATGCCTGAGTGCACTGTGATTTAGTGCTGTTGAACATAATACCCTGTTTTCCTGATGGGCTATTTGCAGTTGCCAAATCTCCGGATAAGGCACTACTCTATGGCATCAGATGCAATGGTAAATTCAAATACTTTGAATTTAAGATAAATGTGATGTATATTAAAGTTTAAGGTTATCTCATTTTTTCAGTCATTGCTCTGAATTATATGTTTCTGTTAAAAACAGAATGTGTCTGCCATCTTTGCCACAGACTCCCTGTTTGTTCTTGCATATGTAACTCCTATGGCTTAAATCCATCCTTATTACTTTTATATATATGAAATGTATATTTATATATACGTATATATATATTTTTATATATATATATATATAAATATATTTAAAAATACCGTCAGGTGGAAATTACATTCCAAATTCACACGAAGTTGAGAAGTTTTTTCACATAGTATAAGGTGTCAGGTGGTTTTAATGGCATGAATTTGATAATCCCTTGATTGGGAGCTAAAGTGTAACTGAAAAAGTCTGTGAGGGACTGGGAAGAAAGCTTGTATGTACACAAAGGTATGATCAAGGTGATGCTCAGAGTATCTTACATTGTGTGTATCATTTTTGTATAAGCATAAGAAATTCTTTAAACATCCCAAGTTAAATATACTTTCAGAAGTAAAATACAAGGTCACCCATGACTTTAATCTGTCTTGGTGGAGAGATAAGAGTGAGTTAGGTAAAATCCTGCACATGGCAAGTTGCCAAAGTAATAAGGCAAGGTATATAAGATATTTTCAGCGTTAAGTTGATTATTTGAAGCAGTTTACTCTTTTTTTTTTTTTTTTTTTTTTTAATGGTCTCCATCCTTTGTAAAGAATCTAATCAGATGCTTTCTTACAGCTGTTAAATTGGTGACACTGTGTGAACTGTAAATCCCTGAAGATCTGACGAGGTCATCTTGCTAATTTTACTGTGGAGGTTATTTAGGATTTTGGCAGGGCGAATTGTACTAAACTTTGCACTACATGGAACTATTGAGAAATCAGCTGTGCAGATGACTTTCTAGTTGTGATTACAAATGACAGAATAGAACTCAGCATGATCAAGGAACTGTGTCAGCTTGGTTTTAGAAAAGTGACAATGAGCTGATCCTAGCTTTCAGCCAGGAGACTTTTGAAGTATGCATTCAGGATAAAATTCAAATATTTATTAGATTAAGTCTATACCATGTAACTTCACTGTGAACGAAAAAATACAGTAACTCTAGAAAGTTCTGAATCGAGTTATTTGTTATGTGTAATAAAAACACAATATGCCATTTCATAGCAGAAGGGAATGTGGAAAGAGGAGACCTTGCTGCTGATGTAACCATGCAATGTACAATACTTGTCCTCTTCAAAAATTACCTGCCTTTGCACCCTTTCAATGGACTTGGCCTGTATGCCTGCACCCATCATTCTTATGGGAATGGAGCATCGTTTCTGGAGGAGGATGGTGGAGGAGCATTACTGCCATTTTGCTGTGAGGCTGGAGCTGTGATGAAGTTACTGGAGCAGAGAAGACAGGGTTCCCCTAAGAAGGCTTTAGTAGTGGCAGGAGAAGAGTGCAGTGTAAACACTGCAGAGAAGGAGCAGGAGGAGTTTAAGGCTCAGTCACGCCAACTTGCACACAGGGCTTTGTGATTCCTGGCAACTGCGGGATTCCTTATTTTCTGTCTTCTTTCTCCCCTCAAAGTGGAAGAAGTCCCAGGCTGCTGAGCTGAGAGAGATTCAGTGCACTGTTTCTTTTGTCCTTTGCCATCGGCTGAAAAGTTGGTGAGAGTTTCTGTAGTTTCTGGGAGCTGTGACTCAACTGCCCTGTTTCAGTCCTACCTGTTCCTTCTCCTGACCAGGACTGCCTTAGTATATGGCACCACCCGTACTTCTCTCTTCATCCTGTTTTCTCGGTTACCTTCCCTCAGAGAGCTTCTACCTCTTTTCTGCTTTCCATTAAGCAGTTACCATTAGGGCCGATGGGAAAATGTCCTAGGAAAAAGGAAAGAAAAAAGGTGGTTGAAGACAGTGTCTCCAGAATCAATAGGGCAAGTAAACATTATGCCTCTGTCTAATTTACCTTCCTATGAGCTGAATCTGTTTTCCTCTCCCTATGGGTTGACTCCCATTCCTTAGCTTGCCTGCATACCATGTACCCTGCTGGAAGTGGGGGACAGAAAAAGAGGAGAAACAGAATATCATCTGAGCTGGCTCCTTAGTAATCTTCCAGTGTAATGCAAGGGGGATTGTTGTGGGACGTAGTCTTGCTGTTAAGAGCCAGCTAGAAGACTGGGGAAGACGAGTCATCAAGAGCTGTTATGTGGGTGATTGTCCACATTTCTTTTACCCTTGATGTGCTTGCACTTTTGTTTGGGGTCTTCCAGCAAATGCCATCTAGTAGGCATCTGCCTGTTCTCTGCACAAAGGCTGTAAAGGATCACTTTCTGGTGCTGCTAGGATTATACTTTATGATTGTTTTTGTGGACCTATGAATGTGCATCACTAAGAACTCGGATGGTATCTTCAGCCACATACCTTTTTTCATGTTGGTAAAGTTTCATGCTATAGTCGGGCACCCCTGTAAGCCTGAAAGCTTAAGGCTGTGTTACTAAGACATGCCAGACAGGTAGTGATTGATGCATTCCTTTTAGTCAGGAAGCATATCTGGACTTCTCTAGGAAGTGTGGACTTACTGGGAGACGTAATTGCATGTAACTTGGAGCAGACCCTTTTGAGGACTGAAAAGCTGCTGTTACAAAGTAAAACAGATGAGATCAAGCCACTTTTAAGTGCAGAATGATAGAGGAAATTGTTTCCTTCTCCCACTCCTAGCCTCTTGCCAGGAAGATTTCTAGCTCTGGAACGGGTCCATCTGTTACCAAGTTGCATGCATAGTTGTGCAGCACTCAGACCTGCCGAATGCCTAGAAAGACTGCTCTGGTATCTCCAGAAGCTGCCTAGGGTCTTTACATAAAGCATTCTCCAGGAGTAGGACCAACCACAAATACGCTTTTTTGCAGCAAGTTGCAGGAAACTCTAGTTTCTGCTTGAGGTGGAGCCTTGCCCCAAGATTCTTACTACATGCTTTTCTTTCTCAATCCATAGTCTTCAGGGATGATGTAGTTACCTTCCCATATGAGGGGAGAAAGGTCACGTAGGGCATCATGTTAGCTCCTCTTTGGCCAACATGTTTTAGTTCTCCAAACCTCAAATATTCAAGTTAATCTTTCATAACTAGTGACTTCTGGTCTTGCTGGGATCTCCTAGGAACATGCACTGCAGGTCCTGGAGAATCTTTGAACAATGGGTATGGAGGAAGACTTCTCTTTAAGACATGTAGAATGAAACCCTTATGCTAATTGATGCTGCTCACCGTCCCTTTCCAGTGTTCCCATTAAGGGCAGCCAGTCTGTCCTGACCACCCCCACTTTTCTTAGATACCTATAAATGTCTTCAGAAAGGCAGAGAGAGAAGAGAGTGTAATTTCCTCCTTTTACTCAAAAAAAACCCCAAAGCCATCTTATGTCTCTTGCCAGAGTAGCGTTGCATTCCAAGTCTCCTTTTTTCTGCATAAGAATGCAAATTTCTATTCCCTACTTCCACCAGGCTGTGTAGGGCTTGTTGGTGTGTGAAGCTTTTATCAGCTTGGAAACTGACGTAATCGCTTCTTCCCTGTGATGCTGTAGAATGTGTTTTGCTTGAGCCACCAAAGAGAAAGGTCTGAGATCTGCAAATTACTGTTTATCTGGAGTGCAACATTGACATGCTGCCTTTGACTGCTTCCAGTATACTTGAGGTACGTGAGCTAGATCTGGCTGGGAGTCGTCTTTGGCTAATTGTTTTATTAGAAAAAGCAGACATTATTTTTTGTCAGGAAGGTTTTGTAGGTCTGAGAGGGACAAAACAATAGGAAGGAACGTGTTGCTAAACAACCAGACCTCCTTAATTTTTGTTGTCCGCATAAGTAGAATGGGGAACTTGGGTCACCTGTGTTCTTGATGAGTGCCAGGTTACATCTCTTTTCCTATACGTATTTCATATATTCTGTTGATTCAGATTTCATCCTAA